>NW_027328741.1:34145467-34513155 GCF_048564905.1 Vicugna pacos | reverse complement strand
GTTAATAGATGGTTAGATTTTTATACTATAAACAGACATTTTCTTTATCCATCATTTATTGATGAGCAATGAATTTTCTTCTATATCCTGGCTATTGTAAATAATGCCGCAGTGAATATAGGGTTGAATTTATCTTTTCTGATTTGTGCCTTTATTTTCTTGGAATAAGTATCCAGATATGGAAATGTTGGATAATATTTCATTTTTAATTTTTAGAGAAAACTCCAGAATGTCTTCCACAGTGACAGTACAAATTTACATTCACTCAAGTCTTGCATGAGGGTACTTTTTCTTATATCCTCACCAATATTTATATTTGTTATCTTTTTGATCATTGTCATTCTGACAGTAGTGACATAAAATCTCATTGGGTTTTGGACTTGCATTTTTCTGATTGTTGGTGATGTTGACCATTTTCATATGCCTGTTGATTATCTTTCCCCCAATGTATATTCATATTTTTGTAATGGGCTAAATGACCATAACTGTCTGATTTCATTCTTAGGCATTCTGTTGTGTTCCAATATTCTGTTTGTTCTGTGCCACTTCCATATTCATTTCTGTAAGTTTGTATTATATTTTATAATCAGGGACAGTGTTACTTCCTCTTTGCTCTTTCTCAAAGTTGTTTGTGTTTTTAATTTGTTTCTTTTCTTTTCTTTTCTTTTCTTTTCTTTTCTAGTGATTTCAACTCTTTTGTGTTTACATGTAAATTTAAGAATTATTTTTGTATGTGTCTGAAAATGCACTTTGTATTTTAATAGGCACTGAATATAATTTGTGTATTTTCTTGGCTAGTACTGTCATTTAAACAATATTTTTTTCCTAATATATTAACACAGTATATCCTTTCATCTGTTTGCATTATCTTTAATTTCTGTTATAAATATTTTATAGTTTTCTGAGTAAACTTCTTTTAACTCCTTGTTTGGATACATTTCTTGATTTATTGTTTTTGTAAAGCAACTTTAAGTGAGACAGTTACCTCACTTCCTCTACCTGTTAGCTTGTTGTTAGTGTGTATAAATGCAAGATTTCTGTATGTTAATTTTACATTTTGAAATTTTACCAAATTCATTGATAAGCCCTAGTAGTTTTGTGGCGTCTTCTTTAGGATTTCTGTTTAAAGTATTTCATCTGCAACCAGATACTTTTTCTCCTTTTCTGAAGTAGCTATATTTTATTTACTTTTATTTTGGTTAGCTATGGCTGGAATTTCTATTACTATACTGAATAACAGTGGTAAGAGTGAGCATTCTTGTCTTCTTCCTGCTCTTACAGGAGATGCTTTCAGGTTTTTAGTCAGTGAGTGCCTTGTTAGCTGAGTTCTTGTCATATAAGACCTTAACTGTATTGAGGTATGTTTCCTCATGCCCAATTTGAGGAGAAATTTAATCATAAATAGATACTGAAATTGTCAAAACTTTTTATGAATCTTTTGAGATGACAATATAATTTTTATTTTTCAATTTGTTAGTTTGGTGTATCATATTGATTAATTTGAGGGTAATGAATCACTTTTGCATCCCTGGAATAAAAGGGACTTAATCATACTGCATAATTCTTTTAATGTTTCGTTTGCGTTCCTAACAATTTAGTGATGATTTTTGCATCTATGGTTATCAGTAGTATTTAACCTGTAATTTTATGAGATATTTGTTCCTGTTATAGTAGTAGTGTGAAACAAAAATGTGGGCTAGGAAGCTTTCCTTCCTCTGCAAATTTTTGGAATTCTGTGGGAAGTGTTGGTGATAGCTCTTCTCTAAATGTTTGACAGAAATCACCCGTGAAGCTCTCTAGGCCTGGAATTTTGTTTCTTGGGAGATTTTGTTTAACTACTTATTCAATTTCATTAGTGATGGTCTGTTAATATTTTCTATTACTCATTCCATCCTGGAGATTAGGTCTTTCTAAGAAATTGTCCATTTCTTCTAGGGTTTCCCTTTTAATTGGCATATAATTTGTTGTATCATCTTATGATGCTTTGTGTTATTTTGATATAAGCTGAAACTCTCATTTATTTTAGAGATTTTTATTCTTTACTCTCTATTTTGCTCATGAGTCTCATTAAAGATTATCAGTTTTATTTATCTTTCAAAAGCCATTATGTAGTTTGATTAGATGCTTCTATTTTTAACCTTTATTTTATATATTGATGTTCCGACCATTCAGCTCTCTTGCTTTGTACTAGCAATTTTGTTTATTATTTTGCTATGTTTTTGTTTGTAAGATTATGTTATGAGAGAGATTTTTCTTATTTGTGTAAGTGGGATTGTTTTGCTATAAGCATTCCTATTAATACTGTTTTTGTTATATCACATGGACTTTATTTTTGTTGTTATATTTCTTTATGTATTTTTTCTTTGATTAATGCATCAATCCATTTATTGTTTAATATTCCATGATTTATCCTCCACAGTTTACAATTTTTCTCAGGTTTTCTACTTTAGTAAATTTGTATTCTACCAGAATCCATATGTTTCTTCACAAAATAAGGAGAAAAATGGTAAAATTTATACTAAATTCTGAAAGACCCAAATTTTCTAAAATTATCTTTGAAAAATGAACAAAGCTGTGGGTATTTTACTCCCTGACTTTAGAACATACTACAAAGTTACTATAATCAAAACATCAAAATATATCACTAAAAGAGTCACATAGATCAATGTAACAAAATAAAGAGTCCTAAAATAAACACATTCACATATGGTCAATTAGTCTACAATGCATCAGGCAAGAGTATACAATGGAAAAAAAGGCAGTCTGTTCAATAAGTAGTTCTGGGAAAACTGGAAATTACATGTAAAAGTTAGATGTAAGAGCACTTCCTTCCATAGTATACAAAATAAAATAAAAATGGATTAATTTCCTAAATGTAAAACCTGAAACTATACAATTTCTGAACAAGAAAAGGAGCAGAACTGCCTTTGTAATAAATCATAGCAATATTTATTTTTGATGTATCTCCTAAGTAAAAAAAAATAGGAAAATTAACAATAACAGTTTTTAATTATACTGAGGGAAAAATTGTTGTATTATGTGATACAGTGATTCCACTTCTTGTATAAGTGTGAAATGCAAAACCATTTGCAGAGCAAAGGAAACCTTCAGCAAAACTTATGACAACACATAGAATAGAAGGAAGAGTTTCAAACTATGAAACCAATAAGGTATTAATATCCATAATGTATATATAGCATATTAGACTCATTATTTAAAAAAACAAAGACCCCAACTTAAAACAGTTGAAGGATCCTCATGGAAACTTTTCAAAAACAGACATGTGGATGGTTTTCATGCACATAAAAAGAATTATAACGTTGCTATTCATTAGGAAAACATAAATCAAAACCAGAATGACATATAATCAAACAGCAACCAAAATGGCTATTAAAAATGTCTTCAAATAACAAACATTAATAAGAATGTTGATAAAAGGGAACCCAACTACACTGTTGGTGGAAATATAAATTTATGCATCCACTGTTATAAAAGTGTTTACAGTGTTAAGAAAACTAGAAATAGAAACATTATATGTTCCAGCAATTCCAGTTTTTGTTATAAATCTGAAAAAAAGAAAACATTAGCCTTAAAGGATATATTACCCCCAATATTCTTAACATCATCATTTATAATAGCTAAGGATAGAAGCACAAATCAACTGCCCATCAACAGATGATTGGCTGAAGTAGATGTGAGATATAGATAACATAATAAATACTTAGTCATTGTCATATCAAAAAATAAATTTCTGCCCTTTGGAACAATGTGACTGGACCCAGATAGTGATGCACATAGCAAAATAAGTCATACAGAGAAAAACACTCTACATTACCACTTTCATGAGAAAACTAAATGTATAAGAGAAATAATTATAAAAAAAACAGAAACAGAATCACATAAATATGTGTAGTGTACCAAGTAGTGTTTTCCACTGGGGACAGGGAAGAAGGATGGGGAAGACAGAAATATGTAAGCTACTAGTTATAAATTAGAGAGCCAACAGGGTTATATTTCCAGCACAGAGAAATATTTTAATAATTTAAATGATTTTAAAGAGATTATAGGCATATATTATACTAAAATGTGCTTGCATGTGGGAAAAAAATTGAATAAAAGAACCCAGGAAAAACAAAATATTTTGTAGTACTCTGATATGAAGGGAGGTGATTAGTTAACTTTCTTTACTGTTCTTATAATGTCTTTATTAGAATTTAAGCTTTTAAATGAAAAAGTTTAGAGTTTGAAAAAAGTGACATAAGTTTAAACTATTTCTGTCTCTCCCCTTAAATCTACAGTGAAACGATCACATCTCAAGAAAAATAACTACAACACAAAACAATACTCCAGAACACATGTGTACAGCTGAAGTTTGGTGGGCTAAAACACATAATGGTGGCTGAAATGAGGGAAAAGCTGAGTTGGTGCCTACGACCATGGCCCACTCACTAGGGTATCTGAGCCCAGAGTTTCAGAGTACCCAGTAGAAACATGGTCTCAGTGGTTCACACAGCTTCAGCCTCCAACTGCACCAGTATTCATGGTCAAAGGTAACTAGGAGGGAGCCAAAATGCAGACAGAATTTCCATCCTTTTGACACTCAGACATTCATGACACTCTCCCTGCTTCCCATTCACAGTGGTGGAGACAAGGTACCTTGCAATATTGGACATGGCAAAGGCACTTGGCCGATTCCAACTACCAACCTGTCTTTACACCTTTCCTCAATGTCTGCACTAAGTCTTAAGGGATATCATAAAAGGAAAGGATCACTGGCCCAGTGACAACATTAGCATTAACTACCAGATTTGTCTAAGAAGTGACAATGTAAGCAAACTTTTATACAGACAGTAGCGACTGGAAAGTGCCATTTTGAAATATTATCAGAGGTAGCTCAGGTAAGTAATACCAAAAATTGTGCAATATAGCAAACTACCAGAAAACAAAAGCAAGGACTCCAAATCCCAATCTGTTTTTTAGTGTCATCAGAGCAATAATTTACCAGGATCATGTCCAATCACAGTAACATTATAGGGCATGCACACACACAGATACACACACACAGAGACAATGACACAGACACAGATAAACACACACACAGGCAAACACACACACACACACGCACACACACACACACACACACACACACAATACCAATCCTGCAGCACACAAAGTTAAAGTCATGGAATATTGCTTTATAACTTATAAAGAATCCAAAGAGATGTCATATAAAAAGTCAATACAGAAAACAAAACCCAGAAAGCAGTTTAGTGAGCTCAGGAATAAAATAAATAATGATAAGGTATATTACCTAAGATACTGAAACTATGAAACAACCAGACATTATTGGAGGACCAGGAGAAATTAATAAATGAGATGAAGAATGCAACAGAAATCATTGGGAGAAGACTGTCTTTTGGAACAGGGATTAGCAAACTCACCAATACAAATCAAGAAATGATAGGAGAGGACAGAGATGCAAGATATTAAAAAGTGAGGAAATTCTACAATAGCCTTCAGACTTCTTCAGGAAGTGCCCATTAGAGTGATATCCTAGAGGGTGAAGGAAGTTAGAAGGCAGCTGATGGTTTATTTAAAGTTGTAATAGATGATAACTTCCTGAACCTGGGTAAGGAACTGATATACAATTCCGTGAGCCAACAAAACACCAATAACTTTAGGACAATGAGACCTCCTTCAAGATACGTCATCTGAAAATTGGCAAGTCAATGCCAGAGTAAAATTACAAAGGCAGCCAAAACAAGTTATGTTAATCTACATAGGAACCGCATTAGGTTATCAGTAGATTGCTGAGCAGAAAACATATGCCAAGGGTAAATAAAATGACATTTTCAAACTACTGAAATAAGAAATCTCTCACCCAAGAATACTCTACCTTGCACAGTTATCACTTAGTTGTAAAGTGAAAATAAAGACTTTAACAGACAAACAAACCTGAATGACATGTAAAAAACAAAACCAAGACACCATAAAAGAGGTTCAGAAAAGAGCTATTCTAAGAAAAATAAAATGGGAAATAAACGCAAAACATTGAACAAAATACTAAGCAGAGACCATGAGAAAGTTGCAACTGTTTCTTTGGTTATGTTTTTAAATGTTACTCTTCTATATGAATTAAAGAGAGAAAAATAGTAATTCACTTGCAATAAATATAGATACATCAAACTGGTAACATGTTCACAACAGAAATAGAAATAATTTGGGTCAGTAATCATAAAAGGCAAAGAGTAAAAATAAAACAATAATAAAGGAAGATGCTATCAGTGGAAAAAGGACTAAATTATACACGAAATGTTTATTTTTAATTGAAGTACAGTAGATGTACTATAATGTGTACTTTCAGATGTTCAGCATAGTGATTCCAACCACATTTCAGATTATATAGCATTATAAATTATTACACTAATTTTAACATACAATTATTATAAGTTATTGTGTGTAATTCCCCGATCTATACAGATTATCCTTGTTGCTTATCTCCTATATGTATACTACTTTTTATCTGTCAGTGTCCTACCATTAAATTGTCTTTCCCTTTCCCTTTGGTAAACATAAATTTTTTCCCATATCTTTCAGTCTACTCCAGTCTTGTCTCTCTAATCTCTCTACCATGTCTCAATCTAACTATCTAGCATGTATCTATATATTTATCCTTCTATGTATCTACTTATCTGTCATCTATTAATAGATAGCTATAGATAGATGTACACAGATATTTTTTATTCTTTAGATTCCACATATAGTTTATATTATATACTTATATCTTTTTCTAAGTTACTTCACTAAGCACAATATTTACTAGGTCCATTAATGATGCTGAAATAGCCATGAGTCATACTTTTTCATGGCTAAGTAATATTCCATTGCATATTTATAGATACATCATATCTTCTTAAGTCCATAGTCTACTCTTGGATTGCTTCCCTGTCTTACAAATTATAAACAGTGATGTTGTTAACATTGGTTCTTCTCAATTTAGAAGTTCTTCCTCAGATTTTTCCTAGGACAGATGCTACTGTTTCATATGGTAGTCCTGTTTTAGGTGTTAAAAAAATCTAAACACTCTTTTCCATAGAAGTTGTACCAATTTACATTCCTACCAAGAGTATACAAGAGACTTGTTTCCTCTGCATCGTCTCCAACAGTTTCTATTTGTAGACTTTAATAATAGCCATTTGACCAGTGTGAAGTGATATCTCATTATGGTTTTGAACTGCTATTAACTAATAATTAGTAATGTTCAGCAATTTTATCACTTGCCTGTTACTCATCTGTATGTTTTCCATGGAAAACTATTAACTCAGGTACTCTCCTCTTTTTTTGATTGTGTTTTTGTTTTTCACTTTGAGTTGTGTAACCTAAATCCATGTTACATCTATTAACGTACAGCTATTATCCCTAGGTCACTTGTATTATTTGCAAATATATTCTCCAATTACACAGGCAGTGTTTACAATTGATTCAAATTGTCCTTAGCCATGCAGAAGTTTTCAACTTTATTTAGGTCTCACTTGCTTATTTTTGCTTTTGTTTCTTTTGCATTAGGAGACTGATACAAGAAATTATTCCTATCATATATATCCAATAGTGTATCAACTATATCCCCTTCTAGCAGTTTTATAGTATCAGGTCTTACATTTAGGTCCTTAATAAACTTGGAGTTTATTTTTGTATATGATGTCAGGGAATGCTCTCATTTCACTGTTTTACATGTAGATGTCCAGCTTTCCAAACACCATCCATTGACAAGACTTTCTTTTCTCCATTGTGTACTCTTGCCTCTTTTATCATTGATTCATTGCTCATAGGTGCATGGAATTATTTCTAGGCTCTCAATCTGATTTTATTGATTATATTTCTGTGCCAATGTCATGCTGTTTTTATTACTGTAGCTTTGTACTATAGCAAGGATTCCAGGAGGTTTATAACTGCAGATTTGTTGTTTTTTCTCAAGATCATTTTGACAGTATTAAATGGTTTCATGTAAAACTTAGAGTTATTTATTTTTTGGTTCTGTGGGAAATACTATGGCTTTGTAACAGGAATTGTACTAAATCTGTAGGTTTCGTTGTGTAGTTCGGCCATGTTAACAATATTAACTCCTTCAATCCAAGAACACAAGACATCTTTCCATTTTTTGAATCATTTTTAATTTCTTTGTCAATGTTTTTTAATTTTCAGTGTTTAGATATTTCATTTATGTGGTTACATTTATTCCAAGGTATACGGGGGAATGGGATTTTAAATAGTATTACTTTCAATGTCCATTTTAAGGTATCTCATGATTAACATGTAGAAATGCAAGAGACAACTTTACATTACTCTTGTACACTGCTCCCTCTTTGAAAATATTTATTGTTGATATTAGTCTATGTGGAGCCCTTAGACTCTATGTAGATTGTTATGTCATCAATACTGGTGCCAATTTTGGCTCTTTCTTTAAATTTTGCCTTTTTTCTCCTTTTTCTTTCTTTTTCATTTCTTATTTTACTATGGAACAGAAGTGCTGAGAGTAGGAATCCTTGTGTTTTTCCCGAATTTACCCAGAAGGCTTTCAGCATTTTCCCTATTATTAATTGTTGTAAATGGCCTATAGCATGTTGAGAGATGTTCCCATTATACTCTCTTTCATGAGAGTTCTGATCATGAATGTATGTTGAATTTTGACTAATGCTTTTTCTGTGTGTATTGACATGGTCCTGTGAATTTTGTCCTTCCTTTATTAAATATGTGTCATGCTGATTAACTTGCATATGTTGAACCATCCCTGTGACTCTTGAAGGAATCCAACTGATCATCGTGTATAATCCTTTCTATGTATTGCTGAATTAATTTGTTGATGTTCTGTTGAGGGTTTTTTAATGTATATTCATCAAGGATATTGGCTTTATATTTTCATTTCTTTTTTTTGGTAGTGTCTTTGACAGGTTTTGGTGGCCTCATAGATAACATTGGGAATTTTCCTTCCTAATACATTTTTTGAAATAGTTGAGTGGAAAGAGGTTTTAGTAAAGGCATCCAGGGATTTTGTTCAAGGGGTGTTTTTAAAACTGTAGATTTTATTTGAATTATGCTGATTGCTCTTTTCGAGTTTTCAGTTATCTTTTTATTCAGTGTTGGCAGGCTGTACGTTGCAAGAAATTTGTCTATTTCTTTAAGGTTGTCCAGTTGGTTTCACATAACTGCTCAGAGTGCTTTCATAATCTTTGCATTTCTGTACTGTCAGATATTATTTCTAATATTTCATTTATTATTTTGTTTGGGTCGACCCTGTATTTCTTGATAAGCCTGGCTAAATGCTTATCAATTTGTTAATATTTTTAAGAAAAAAATGCTATTGATTTTATGAATTTTAACTTATTTTTTAATTTTTATTTTATTTATTTTCAACCTAATCATTAAAGATTACTCATTCTACTGCCTTTGTGTTTTGTTTTTTCTTATATCTAGTTATTTTGGGTGGTAAGCTTTATCCTTCCTGTGAGGTTTTTGTTTTTCCTCGTAGAAGGCCTCAATTGTTCTAAACTTCCCTCTTATATTTCCCTTTACTGCATCCCATACATTTGATGAAGTTGTGTTTTCATTGTAATTTGTCTCCAGGTATGATTTTATTACCCCTTTGGTTTCATCATTGACCTTGTTTTATTTTATTTATTTAAAGGATGAGGTTTAATCTCATGTTTGTGCTTTTCCTGTTCTTCTTTCTAGAGTTGATGCATAGTTTCATAATTTTGTGTATGGAAAAATACTTGCTGTAATCTGCATTTGCTTAAAGTTCCAGAAACTCATTTCATGACATAATATGTGGTTAATTTCTTAGATAACATCCTGTGCACACTTCAGAAGTTTATATGTTCCCCTTTTCTGATGCAGTGTCCAATAACTCAGTTAGGTTCAAATGATCTAATATGCCATTAAGACCTCTGTTCCCTTACAGATACTCTTTCTGGATGATATGGCCATCAGAATAGTGAGGTGTTCAACTCATCTACTATTATTGTTTTATAATGAATTAATTCCTTCATTTCTACTAATATTTCTTTTTATACTTAGGATCTACGGTGTTGGGTCCATATATAATTTAATGATTGTAATTCTCTTTTTATATTGATTTCTTTCTCTTAATATAATCTAATATGTATCTTTCATTGTGGCCTTTATTTTAAAATGTATTTTGTATGAGTTGAGCATTGCAAACTGCACTTTCTTGTCAATTCCAAGAAACATCTTTTCCATCTGTTACCTGGTTGTGTATAACTTCCACCATAAAGTGAGACTTTTTGTGGAGGAAGCGAAGATGATGGAGCAGAAGGATGCTCGTAGCTCACCCTTTCCCAAAAATGCACCAAGACTCATATCCACAGACCTATTCAGCTAACCAGAGAACCTACAGAACTCTGACAGTACACTGTCCTCTTCAAAAGATAAAAATGCAAAATATCTTGTAGAAGAAAATGAATAAAGAAAGAAGAAAAGGCAAAACAAATTGGGACAGTTCCCACAGGGAGGGAGCAGCAAAGAAGGACTCATGCTCATTCACTGGGTCTCCCCTCTCCAAGTGAGATGTCGGCAGGATGGAGGGGGATCTTCCAAGAATTGGAACTCCATAGAGTATAAGTACTAAGTTAAACAGGCAGTGAGGATCCCTGTGACACCCAGCCCAAGAAGCATCCTGGCAGCTGGGGGCAGTGCCATGCTGCCAGAGCTGGGTGGAAGATGAAGATGGCTGCACTGAGGCAGCCTGGGGGAATGGAGGGGGCTGTGCACCATTGCTGTGGGTGCACAGGGCAGAACAACCTGGGCCCTCCATTAAACAACAGGGCAGACTAGCCCTGGGAGGGGAAAGGTGCATTTTAAATCTCTGAAATTCCACAAAATAATTGAGGACAAGAGACCTAGGGCTCAGACACAGCCACCATAGCCTCTGGTGCTTTGCACCCTGGCAGCAGTGAGAGCAAAAGCTGCATTCACTCCTAAGGACTTAGCAGCCTCAAGTGCCAGAAGGGAACTTGTTTACAGCCTGAGGCATATAATATATTTCTGTCCTATATCTTCAGAGAACTTGCTCTGCCAAGGCAAACAAGGAGCTGGGTTTTGGCCCAGATCAGTGACAGGGCACATAACAGTGGATAGACAGGCACCCTGAGGGGGCTGATGGCCCACCAACTTTTGGGATGGAACACAGCCCCTGACTATGTGGCTGGGAGAGGGCTTTATGCCCACTCCTGCCTGGTGAGTCTGAAATATATGACTGAGGCATCAGTCAGGGCAGTGACAAGACAACCCACAGTAAAGAGTGCTGTTCCATAACCAGTGATGGGAGTAGGAATGATCTGCTTGCCAACTGGCCCTAGGAGCTGCACAGATGTGGGCTCCAATGGAGGGCCTCTGGAAAAAGCAAGGTGAGCTTCAAAAACAGGATAAATACAGAAAGAGTTCACATTAAGTTACATAGTCTCCAGGACATACTGACCACCCCCTTGTTTTAATCTGTTTTTACCCGTTCCATTTTCTATTACCCACTTAATTTTCAATTCTTAGGCAATTATATATACCCCCTTTTAAATCCCATTGAAGTTTTTTAAAAATATTTTTATTATTATTATTTTTCAAAACTCTGCTTCAACTTGTTCTTCTATTATGTATTATACATTGTCTTCAAACATTTATTTCCCCTTCTTTAAAATTCTTTTTCTTCCTCTCTCTTTTTTCGCTTTTTTAGTTGTATTGCTACATAGGCATTTGGTAGATAAACTCCTTTAGGACCACAGTAGATAACTGATAAACCATAAACCACAGTGCCAGAGACGTAGGTGCAAGGTGATGAAGCAGAGAAACCATTCCCAATTAAAAGAACAAGAGAAATCCTCTGAAAGTACGATCAGTGAAATAGAATACAATAGCCTACTAGATAAAGATTTCAAAAGAAGTGTGATCAAATTAATGAAGGAAATAAAAGATAGTGTTTAGAGATATAAAATATGTTAAAAATGAAATGGAAGCTATAAAGAAAAGCCGAGTAGAATAGGTAAACCCGTTTACTGAGATGAGGAATGATCTAAAGTGGTCACAAAGCTGACTAGATAATGCAGAGGAATGAATTAGTGACCTAGAAGACAGGACAATAGAAAGCACTCAATCAGAACAGCTACAAGAGAAACAACAAGAAACAAATGAAAATAGCATGAGACCTTTGGGACAATAGAAAGCATGCCAATCTTGGCATGTTAGAAGTCCCAGAATGGGAGGAAATATCAAAGGGGATTGCAAAGGTGTTTGAAGAAATCATGAGTGAGAAGTTCCCAAACTGAAAGAAGAAATCAGATATCCAAGTACAGGAATCTCAGACTGTCCCAAACAGGAAGAACTCAAATAAACCCGCAACAAAACATATAATTAAGATGGCCAGAGCCAAGGATAAAGAAATGATCCCAAAGACAGCAAGAGAGTAGCAAAGAGTGAGTTACAAGGGAATCCCCAGAAGGCTCACAGCTGATTTCACAACACAAATACTACAGAACAGAAGGGAGTGGCAAGATACATTCAAAGTCCTGAATGAAAAAAAAATGATATACCCTAGGATACATTAACCAGCAAGGCTATTGTCTATGGTAGAAGGAGAGAGAAATATTTTCACAGACAAGAAAAAGCTACAAGAGTTTAGCAACACTAGGCCCATGCTAAAAGAAATATTGAAAGTTCCACTCTAAAAAGAAAAGCATCAGGATGCTACAGAAATG
This sequence comes from Vicugna pacos, assembly GCF_048564905.1. Classification (NCBI taxonomy): domain Eukaryota; kingdom Metazoa; phylum Chordata; class Mammalia; order Artiodactyla; family Camelidae; genus Vicugna; species Vicugna pacos. The sequence continues at coordinate 34,500,394 of NW_027328741.1, read as the reverse complement.
TGAATCTCACAGCTGGAAAGTGATAACTCATGAACTAGAAATAAAATAAACACAAAATTTTAAAACAAGAAATACAAATCATTGAGAGTGGAAATGGAGGTAGGAATATAAAGAATTTTTTTCTTGGGTGGTCTTTCCTTTTAAAATGTTTTGTTCTCAGAAGGATGGGTTTGAGATCATGTTACTATCAGTTTAATAAAGTCAGTTATACTAATGGTCTAATAAACTTATATAAAAGGGTAAAAACAAGGCAAAAACACATTCAAAGAGTCAATAACAATAAATAATTTTCATGATAATATAAAGGAAAAAGACCAAACCAAAAAAGGAAGATCAAACGAACAAAGAGGAAATAAAAGATCAACTGCAAATATAAGGTCAAAATGACAATAAACACAATCATATCATCGATTATTGTAAATGTTAATGGACTAAATGCTCCATTCAATGTCATTGAGTGGCAGGCTGGATGATAAAGCAAGAACCTTCAATATGCTGCATACAAGAGACTCACTTCAGTGAGAAGGAAACAAATTGTTTGAGAGTGAAAGGATGGAAAAGGTTATTCCATACAATGGGAAAAGCCAAAAAAGCAGGTGTTGCAGTACTGACTTCAGACAAAATAGTCTTTAAAACAAAGGCCATAAAGAAAAATAAGGAAGGACATATTATAATGAAGGAAGGACTGATACAAGATGAGGATAGCACGCTTGTTAATACATAGGCACCAAATAGAGGACTAAGTACATGAAGAAATTACTAACACATATAAAGGGGGATAGTGATGGAAATCTAAATATAGTTGGAGATTTCAACACTGCATTAACATCACTGGACAGATCATTGAGATAGAAAGTAAATTAGGCAACAGAAAATTTAAATAATACAATAGAAATATTTCTCTTGGTGAATATTTTCCGGGAATTGCACCACCCACAAAATAGCATTCTTTTCAAGTGCACATGGGACATTTTCCAGGATTCATAATATACTTCAGCACAAAAGAAGCCTCAGCAATTTTCAGAAGATAGAAATTACCTCAAGCATCTTTACTGACCACAATGCCATGAAGCTTGACATCAACAAAGAGAAACAAAGGAGAACAAAGGAAAACATGTGGATAAAGCAATATGTTATTAAAACACCTATGAGGCAAAGAAGTAATCAAAGCTGAAATGAAAATGTACCTTGAGAAAATAGTAAATGAAAGCAAAACCAAACAACATTTATGGGACACAGCAAAAGCACTGTTGAGAGGGGAGTTTATAGCGATACAGGCCTTCCTCAAAAAAGAAGAACAATCACAAATAAACAATTTAACCCATCAGGAGAATGAACAAGAAAAAGAAGAAAAAAAAACCCAAAAGGCAGCAGAAGGAAGGAAATCATAAATATTGGGGAGGAAATAAATAAAATAGAGTTTAAAAAGACCATAGGAAAGAAATCAATCAATCCAAAGGCTTTTTTTTGAAAAAATAAGTAAAATCGACAAGCCTCTGGCCAAACTCAAGAAGAAGAAAAGAGAGGGAGCACAAATTAGTAAAATAAGATAGGAGAATGGAGAATTTACAACTGATAAACTAGAAATACAGAATATCATATGAGAATATTATGAAAAGTATATTCAACCAAACTGGATAACCTAGAAGAGATGGACAATTTACTGGAAACATACTGTCCACCAAGATTGAATCAAGAAGAAACTGACCCCTTGAAGAAACAGAGCACTAGAAATCAAATCAAAATAGCAATATAAAACTTCCCGACAAATAACAGTCCAGGACCAGATGGCTTCACTATGGATTTCTACCACACATGCATAGAAGAACTCATACCAGTCCTTCTCAAATCCTTCCAGAAGATTGAAAAGGAAGGAATACTCCCAAAGTCATTCTATGAAGCCACAATTATCCTGATACCACAACCAGGCACAGACAATACCAAACAAGACAATTATAAGCCAATAGCAGTGATGAACACAGAAGCCAATATCCTCACCAAAATAGTTGTGAATAGAGGCCAAAAACAGAGAAAAAATATTATACCTCATGACGAAGTGGAAATCATGCCATGGACACAGGTGTGGTTTAACATATGCAAATCAATTAATGTAATACAACACATCAACGAGACAAAGGACCAAAACTGCATGATCATCTCAATAGATGTAGGAAAAGCATTTGATAAAATTCAACACACACTTATGATAAAAACTCTCACCAAATTGGGCATAGAGGCAACATATCTCAGCATCATAAAAGATATAGATTACAAACCTACAGCCAGCATAATACTGAATGGTGAGAAAGTCAAAATCTTCCCACTAAATTCTACGACAAGACAAGGATGCACACTATCACCACTCCAACTCAACATAGACTTGGAAGACCTAGCCACAGCAATCAAAGAAGAGAAAGAAGTAAAAGGGATGCAAATTGGAAAGGAAAATTTTAAAGTCTCACTATATGCAGACAATGTTACTATGTATAAAAAACCCTACAAGGTCCAGACAAAAGCTATTACAGCTGATCAAAGAATTCAGCAATGTAGCAGGTTACGAGATTAAGGTTCAAATATCAGTGGCATTTCTTAATGCTAACGATTCAGATAATACTATAGATCTACAGTCAACAAAACAGCACTGTATTGGTTGGAAAATATACATATAGGCCAATGGAACAGATTAGAGAGCCCAGAAATAAACCCACAAACTTTTGGTCAATTAATCTTAGACAAAGGAGGCAAGAAATTACAATGGAAGAGAGACAGTCCCTTCAGCAACTGGTGTTGGGAAAACTGGACAACAGCAGGTAAATCAATGAGGCTAGAACACTCCCAATGAACCTAGAACACCATACACAAAAATAAACACAGAATGGATCAAAGACTTATACATAAGATAAGATAGAATAAACTTCCAAGTGGAAAATATAGGCAAAATAGTATCTGACATACATTTCATAAATTTTCTTGTAGAAAAAATAAAAGCAAGAATAAACAAATGAGATTTAATGAAACTTACAAGCTTCTGCACAGTAAAGAAACAGGAAGTAAAACAAAAAGACAACCTACGGAATGGGAAAAAAATTTGCATATGAAACCGTCAAAGGCTTGATCTCCAAAGTATATAAGCAGCTCATCCAACTGAATAAGAAAAAATAAACTACCTAATCCAAAATTGGGCAGAAGACCTAAACAAGCAATTCTCCAAGGAAGACATACAAATGATCAAAAGACACATCAGAAAATGCTCAATATCACTGATTATCAGAGAAATGCAAATCAAAACTGCAATGAGATATCACCTCACACCAGTCAGAATGGCCATCATTCAAAAATCCACAAATGACAAATGCTGGAGAGGATGTGGATTTAAGGGAACTGTCCTTCACTGCTGGTGGCAATGCAGGTTGGTGAATCCACTGTGGAAAACAGGATGGAGATTCCTCAAAAGCCTAGGAATAGTCATACCATGTAACCCAAGATTCCCACTCCTGGGCATAAATCCAGAAGGAACCCTATTCAGGAAGACACCTGCACCCCAATGTTCATAGCCAGCAATATTTACAATAGCCAAGACAAGGAAACAGCCTAAGTGTCCATCGACAGTTGACTGGATAAAGAAGAGGTGGTATATTTATACAATGGAATAGAAGTCATTCTTATAAACTGACAACATAATACCATTTTCAGCAACATGGATGGCCCAGAAGAAAGTCAGTCTAAGTGAAGTAAGCCAGAAAGAGAAAGAAAAATACCATATGAGATGGCTCATGTGTGGAATCAAAAAACAAAACAAAACCAAGCAAACAACGCATAAATACAAAACAGAAATATACTCGCAGGCAGAGAATACAAAGTTTTGGTTGCCAAGGGGTGGGGTGTGGGAAGAGATAGGCTGGGAGGTCAAAATTGTAAAATAGATAAACAGGATTGTACTCCATAGCACAGGGAAATATATAGAAGATCTTAACGGCAGCTCACAGGGGAAAAAAATGGGACAAAAAATGTATATATGTTCATTGTACCTAAAAAATTGTGCTCTAAAATGGACTTTGTGGCAACTTTGTAAAATGATTAAAAATCAATTAAAAAAAGTTAAAAAAAGAAAAAACATGATCCTAAATATTACAGGTTTTAATATAAATTAGAGAGCAAAAACAACTTTTCAAAAAGTAGTAAAACCAAAGATTTTGTTTTTTGTTTTCTTTTTAAGATAAGCAAAATCAAAAAACCTCTAGCCAGGTGCATCATGAAGAAAAGAGAGATGATCCAAAGAAATAAATTCAGAAATAAAAGTGGAGAAATAACAATTGTTCCCTCAGATATACAAAAAAGGGAACATTTTTGTCACCAATTACATGCCAATAAACTGGACAACTTAGAAGAAATAGACAAATGCCTAGAAATAGACAGAGATAAGGAGAAACAAATAATTTGAACAAACTGATTACTAGAAGAAAGCTAGAATCTGCATTTAAAAAAATTGTTGAATAAAAGTGCAGATATAAACAGCTCCCTTGGAGAACTATACAAAAATACAAAGCAGAAATTATACTCTTCAAACTATTCAAAAATTGTGAACGTGTGGGAAACTCCAAAATTATTTCTATGAAACTTTCATCACCCTGATAGCTAAACCAACAAAAAAAGTACGGGCAAAGGCAAATTGAAGCCATTATATTTGATAGATTTACATGCAAAAATTCTACAAATTATTATTAGCAAACTAAATCCAGCAATACCTAAAATATATCATACACCATGATCAACTTGGATTCATTGCAGGGTCACAAGAATGGTTCAACATACACAAATCAATCAGTTTGATACACCACATTAACAAAAGAAAAAGAGAAAACTACATGGTCACCTCAATAAATCCATTAATACATTTCACAAAATTCAACATTTATTCATTAAGACAGCAACAACAACAACAACAACAACAATAACAACAGCAACAACAACAGAAAACACTTACCAAAGTAGGATTCAAGAAATATATCTCAACATAACCAAAGTCATTATTTACAGAACCACAGACAACACAATATGCAAAAGGGAATACTGAAAGCCAAATTAAGGAATAAAACAAGGATGCCCACTCTAACCATTTCTATTAAACACAGTATGGGATGACCTAGCAATAGCAATGAGATAAGAAAAAAACTTATTCAAGTTGGATTGAATGAAGTAAAACTGTTATTATTTTAGATGACATGATAATCTATACCGTGATCTCTAAGGATTCTCCAAACCAAAGCAACTAAATCTAATAAAGACATTTAGCAAAGTAGCATGATTCATGATTAATATACAAAAACTGTCACTTTTTTTACACAATGAAATATTCCATAATTTTAAAAGATCCATATGAAATCAGATCAAAAAATGAAAAACCTATGAAAAAACCAACATAATAAAATGCATAGGACACTGATAAATAAATTTGAAGATGATGCAAAGAAATGGAAAGAAATTTCAAGGTCTTAGTTTAGAGGAATTAATATTGTTAAAATATACATACTACAAAAATGTCTACAGATATATAGTGATTCAGATAGAACTACATGATATTTTCCACAGAACTTAAAACAGTCCTAAATTTGTGTGGAACAGCAAAAGAACCAGAACTGCAAAAGAAACAATGAGGAAAAAGAACAAATTTGGAGGCATAACCCATATCCCTCTCAGATCTCAGACTATATTACAAAAACAGTAATCGAAACAGCACAATGCTGGAAAACAAACAAACATCTATATCACTGGAAGAGAACACAGAGGCAGAAATAAAATATCACACATATGGCCAACTGAACTATGAGAAAGGAAACAAAAATATACTATGCCTGAAGACAGTCTTCAGCAAGTGATATTGAGAAAGCTAGACAGCTACATGTAAATCAATGAAATTAGAACACTCCCTCACACTGTACAAATATAAACTCAAAATGCCTTAAATATCTGAATCTAATACATGACACAATAAAACTCCTGGAAACTAACATAGGCAAAACAAGACACAAATTGTAGCAAAATTTTCTTATGTCACTCTCCCAAGCTGAAAACAATAAAAGCAAAATAATCAAATATATCCAAATTAAACTTAAAAGCTTCTATACATCAACATAAACAGAATGAAAAGATGAACTTCCAAATGGGAGAAAACATTTGGAAACAATGCAATCAAAAAAGGGCTAATTTCTAAAATACACGAATCGTTCATACAACTCCACTTCAACAGTCTACAAACAACCAAGAGAGAAAATGAGCAGAAGGCAATTGTCTAAAGAAGACACACAAATGACAAACAGGAATATAAAACGTGCTCACATTGCTAATTATTATACAAATTCAAGACAAAAATAAAATAATATTTTACTTCACACTACTGAGAAGGGCTGTCATCAAAATGTCTTCAAATAATAAATACTCGGGAGGTTGTGGAGAAAAAGGGACTCTCCAAAGTTGTTGGTGGGAATGAAAATTGTTGCAACCACTTTGGAAACAATATGGAAGTTCTTTTAAATAATAAAAATAGACCTATCATATGACACATCAATCCCACTCCTGGGTATATAAAACATAAAACCTGAAAACAAAGAATCCTAGTGTAAAATATAAGAAGTACACTCTGACATTGGACTTAATTTGATTCTACATTTGTCTCCTCTGGCAAGAGAAGCAGAAGCAAAACTAACAAAACATGATTGTATCACTCTAAACAGATTTACACTGCATAAAAAATGAACAATAAAATGAACAGTCAACCAACACAATGGGAGAATATATTTGCAAGTGATAATTTCCAATCAAGTGTTAATATGCAACTACATGGCAAAATCATACACCACAACAACAAACAGACCAAACAATCCAATTAAAAAAAGTGTCCGTAGGAACTGAATAGATAGATCTGAATCAATTTTCTGGAGAAAACAAACAGTTGGCTAAGTGAAACATGAAAATATGTTCAGAGTTATAAATTATTAGGAAATTCATTAACCAAAAATTAGACAAGACCTCACACTGGTCAGAAGACTCTCATCAAAAAGAAAAGAAACAGATTTAGGTGAGATTGTGGAGAAAAAGGAACACTGTGGACACTGTTGATAGGAATGAAAAGTATTGATTCCATTGCATATATACATCAAATTTTCTTCATCCATTTTTCTGTCTAGGGATGTTGTGTTTTTAGGCCCCTGTCTGAAGGCTCTAGAGAATAAGCCCATGGGCTGAACTGATAAACAATCTGTGAGGAATGTCACATAACCAGGCTGGATAAGAAATGGCTTATTCAATATATCCAGTATGGATGGCTGGATAACCTTTGCTGGGTAATATCCTCAGAGGAGGACAACCTAAGTCAGGGACATCCAGCTGGATAAGAGGTGACCTACTTAATGAAGTTGTGAGATGAATTTTAAAACAATCCTTGATAATTTAACATCCTGTGCTTACTGCAGGAGCATGGGGACATAAATAGTTTAAGATTATTAAGATTGTTGTAACTTAGATGATATGTGAGTAATTGTGCATGTCCTATATAAACCCTTTTTCTCAGAATCAATAAACAGTGAACTGCTTCACTTCTGTCCACGTAGTGTTTGTGTCTACATGATATCGTGCCAATGACAGGGTTAATTTATTTTTGGGAGTACCTTAAAATGATGTTGCATTATATATAACGCTCTTTCTGCACCTATTGAGATGATTATGTAAGTTTTAATTCTCATTCCATTAGTGTGGCATGTCACCTTTATTGATTTGAATTCTTTGAAGTATCCTTAAACCCAGGGATAAATCCCTTCACTCATGTATGTGTATGATACGTTAAATGTGTTTTTGAATTCATTTTGCTTGTGTTTTGTTGAGAATTTTGGCACATATGTTCATCAGGGATTATGTTCTATATTTTGCATCTAATGTCCTTTGTAGCTTTGTTATGCAAATAAAGTTGGCGTCATAAAACAACTCTGGAATCATTCACCCCCTTCAAATTCTTGAAAGTTTTGAGGAAGAATTGGTGAAAAGTTGTCTTCAAATATATGACAGAATTCACCAGTAATGTCATCTTGTAAATTTTTTCTGATTTGGGAGGTTTGGATTGCTGATTTACTCATACAAACTTTTACTGTATTTAACTTTCTTATTTTTTCTTGATTCAGTATCGGTAGACATGTTTCTGGGAATCTGTCTTTTGTTCAAAGTCATTCAATTTGGTGGCTAGTGGTAATTTCATATGATGCTATGCATCTCTACAACATCAGTGGTAATATCTGCTCTTTTATTTATAATTTTATTTGAGTCTTTATTTTCTTAGCCAACCTAAATTTTATCCACTTAATGTTGAAAAGGAACATACTTAGGTATAGTTTTTTTTTATCTTTTCAATTGTTTCTCTTGTTATTTGCCTTGCTCTCATTCATTCAATTTTCTTCTTTATTCTTCCTGTTTTCTGTTAGATACTTGATGTGTAAAGATAAGTAGTGTGAATCTTTGTATTTCTTTTATTATTAAGTAATATTTTTTACTTTTTTATTTATTTGTATATTCACATATTTATTGATTTATTTATCTTTGAAATATGCCATTTACAATGTGTCAATCTGTGGTGTAAAGCACAGCGTCACATGCATGCATATATTTCTGTGCGTATTAAATGTTACTTCACGATATTTAACTTACTGCCCCGTGTCATACAAAAGAAATTTTGAAAACATCTATTTTTATATATATTTGGTAACATTTATAAATCTACAGCTCCCAAATATATCCTCTACCCATCCCTTTCTGCATTAACCATAAGATTATTAAGTAGATGTGCAAGTGTGATTCACTTTTGTAGATGAAATCATAGTGTTCACATCCAAATTTTTGTTTTTAAAGTTCTACATATGTCATCTCAAGTGTTATCTTTCTTTCTCTTTCTGGCTTACTTCAATTAGAATAACACTTTTTGGGGACATCCATTTTGCTGCAAATGTCATTGTTTTATCATTTTTTATTGCAGAATATTATTCCATTGTGTAAATACAGCATAACTTCTGTATACTATAATCTGTTGTTGGACAATTAGGTTGCTTCCGTGTCGTGGCTGTTGTAAATAGCACAACTAAGCACATTGGGGTGCAGGTGTCTTTTTGAAATAGGGTTCCATTTGATATATACCCAGAAGTGGGATTGCTGGATCACATGTTAAGTCAAGTTTTATACTTTAGAGGAATCCCCATCCTGTTTTCCACGGTGACTGCACAAAACTACATTCCTACCAACAGTGTAGGAGGGTTCCATTTCTCCACAGTTTCCCCAGCATTTATTGTCTGTGGACTGTGCATTGTTAATATTGTGAAGTGATACTTCATTATAGATTTGAATTGCCATTCTCTGATAATGATAGTGAGCAATTGTTTTTGCTTTTTCATATATCTGTGTGGCATTTTTATGTCTCTATTGGAGAATTGCTTGTTTAGGGATTCTGCCCATTTTCAGATTGGGTTTCTTTGTTTTTTTATTATTATTATTAGGCTGTATGAATTCTTTATATTTTGAAAATTTAGCCTTTGTCAGTTGCATCATTTCTAAATATTTTCTTTAATCCTGTAGGTTGTCATTTTGCTTTGTTTATGGTTCCATTTGCTGTGCAAAAGCTTATAAGTTTAATTAGGTCCAATTTATTAATTTTGCTCTTACATCCATTACCTGGATAGGCTGTTCTAGGAGATCATTGCTGAGATTTATCTCAGAGTGTTTTGCCTATGTTTTCTTCTAGGAGATTTACTGTGTATTGCCTTACATTGAAGTCTTCAAGCCATTTTGAGTTTTTTCTTGTGTATGGAGTGAAGGATTTTTCTAACTCCATTGCTCTGATGCTGCTATCCAGTTTTCCCAACACCAGTTGGTGAAGAGGTGGTCTTTTCTCTGTCATATTCTTGGCTACTCTGTCAAATATTAATTGAACATAGACCTTTAGATTTATTCCTAGGCTCTCTATTCTGTTCCATTGGTCCATATGCCTGTTTTTGTACCAATATCATGTCATTTTGATTATTGTAGTTCTGCAATAGTGTATGGAGACCAGGCGGGTTATTGCTCCAGCCTCTTTATTTGTCTTCAATATTGTTGTGGAAATTAGGGATCTTTTTTGATTCTATATAAATCTTATGATCATTTATTTCAGTCCTTAAAAGAAATGTTTTGCATAATTTGATAGGAACTCAGTTTAAGTCTGTGGATTGCCTTGGGCATTATGGCCATTTTAACAATATTATTTCTTCCATTACGGGACCTTTGGTTATCTTTCCAATTATTCAAATCTTTCTTGATTTCCTCAATCAGTGTTTTCTTGTTCTCAATGTATAAGTCATTCACCACCTTGGTCAAAGTTATTTTTAAGCATTTTATAGTTTTGGGTGCAGTTATAAAAGGGGTTGTTTCTATGCTTTGTTTTCCTGTTGATTCAATGGTAGTGTAAAGAAATGTGATTGGTTTTTGTAGATTAAACTTGCTACATTGCCCAGTTCCTTTTTTAGCCTAAGTATTTTTTTGTGAAACGTTTACAGTTTTCTATATATAGTGTCATGTCTGCATATCGTGACAATTTTACCTCCTCTTTTCCAGTCTCAATACTTTTATTATTTTCCCCGCCTGATCGTTGTGGATAGGAATTCCAAGACTAATTTGAATTGAAATTTTGAGAATGGGCATCCTTGTCTTGTCACAGGATTTTGTGGGAAGGGTTTCAGTTTTTCACCTTTGAGTATTTTGCTGGCTATATGTTCATCATAAATAGCTTTCATTTTGTTGAGATATGGTCCCTCTATGCCCATTGTGATAAGAAATTTTAATGCAAATAGTTGTTAAATTTTATCAAATGCTTTTTATTCATCTACTGAGATGATCATATAGTTTTTGTCTTCTCTTTTGTTGATATGTTGTATCACAATTGATTGATTCATTTGCATATGTTCAATCATTCTTGTGTTCCTGGGATGAACATAATTTGACCATGGTGCATGATCTTTTTTTTGCATGATGTTGGATTGTGTTTGTTAATAATTACTTAAGGACTTTTACATCTATGTTTATCAATGATATTGGCCTATACATTTCTATTTGGGGTGGTGTCTTTGTCTTGTTTTGGTATCAGGTTGTTGTTGGCCTTATGATGTGAGTTTGGGAGTTCTGTCTAAACATCAAACTTTTGGAAGAGTGTTAGGAGGATTGGTATGGATTTTTCTTTGTAGGTTTGGTCAAATTCCCCAGTGAAGCTATTTGGGTTTGAATTTTCTTTGCAGAGATTTTTTATTTTATTGATATTTCTATTCCATTTCTGGTGATCTGTATGTTAAAATTGTTAATTTCTTCTTGATGCAATATTGGTGGGCTGAATGTTTCCAAAAACTTCTCCATTTCTTCCTGGTTATCAAGTTTGTTTCCATACGGTTGCTCATGGTATTCCCTTATGATATTTTGTAAATTTGTTGTACTCTTTGTACTTTCTCCATTTTCATTTCTTATATTATTTGTGTTCTCTCATTTTTCTTGTTGGTGATCCTGTCCAGAGATTTGTCAATTTTGTTTAAAATTTCAAAAAAGAGTTTGATTGATTTTTTCTATTTTTTAATATTTATTTAAATTGTTTGCTCATTTATCTTTATTTTTTCCCCCTTTCTGCCTACTTTTGGTTTTGTTTGCTCTTCTTTTCATGATTAGTTTACATAGAAAGTTAGATTATTTATTTTAAATTGTACTTCTACTTTAAGGAGGGATTGTCACTATTAACTTCCCCCTTAAGCCTGCTTTAACTGTATTCAAAAGACTTTGTGTAGTGTTTTGTCATATTTCTCAAGATATTTTTTAATTTCTTCTTTTACATGATCAACTACCCCCTTTGTTATTGTACCATGTTTTTTAATCTGGATGCTGTCATTTTTTCTCCCCATTTTTCTGTGATTGATTTTTGTTTCATGGTATTATACTCAGAAAAGATGCTTGAAATAAATTTTATCTTCTTAAATTTGTTGAGGCTTCTTCTGTGCCTGAGTTCATAATGTTTCCTTGAAAATGTTCCATGTGCACTGGAAAAGAATGTATATTCTAATTTTGGGAGAAGTACTGTTTTGGAATTATCAACCATCTCCAATTATTTTATCATAAATTTTAGTATGTTTGTTCCCTTATTAATTTTGTGTATGAAAGCCCAGTCCAGTGGTGGTAACGGGGTGCTAGAGTCTCCTATTGTGATTATGTTCCCAGTGATTTCTCTCGTTTTATCTATTAGTATTTGCTTTATGTATATAGGTGCTCCTATATTGAGTGCATACATTTTAATGAGTATAAAACTCTCATTTTTTATTGCTCCTTTAATCATTATATCATGTCCTTGTTTATCTTTCTCAGTGGCCTTTCTTGTAAAGTCTATTTTGAATGAAGTCTGTACTGCTAGTCCTGCTTTCTTGTCACATACATTTGCATGGAATATATTCTTCCATCTTCTGACTTTCAATTGATTTGTTTTCCTCTTACTAAATTGGGTCTCTTGTATGCTTCATAATGTAGGGTCTTGTTATATTATCACATCTGACTATATATCTTTTGATTGAAGCCCTAAGTCCATTAAGAATTGTGATAATTATTCATAGACTGGTGTTTACTTCCATTTTGAACTTCATTTTCCAGTTGATTAGGTATTTCCTATTTGCTCATTGCTTTTTCTTTTTGTGGCTTGATAAGCTTTCTTTTATTATCTTGGTTTCTTTTTGGCTTTGTGTATTCATTGTTAGCTTTTGACTTATGGTTACCTTGTTTTGTATTTATAATGACCCGTACTATATCTGTTTATTTAACTGATAAGAATACATACTCATACCCATCCTACAGAGAAGAGAAACAAGAAGAAAATACTGTGTATTGTCCTGTTTCAATCTGTGACCCTTAAAAATTTTAATGTCTTGTTTACAACAACATATTTATTCTGTTGTAAGTCATTGTAGATATTGCCTTTCTAATTATGCATTTCTCTTTTCTATAGCATCCTGCTTCTTTTGTATTTAGAGTAGATCTTTCATTATTTCTTTTCCTCTTGCTAAATTCTTTTAGTATTTGCTTGTGTGGAAGTTATTTATCTCTCCTTCTATTCTCAAAGATATCCTTGCTTGATAAAGTATCTTAGATTACAGATTTCTTTCAGTCAGGAATTTGAATATGTCTTGCCACTGCCTTCTACCTGCTGTATTTGTGTAGGAAATGAGTTTACAAATATTACGTATGTAATTATATATATATGTAAAGACAACCTAGATATGAAGTTAACAAATAAGGTGAAAACCTATACATTAAAAAACAGAAAACATTGGTTAAGGAAATTAAAACTAATCCAAAGAAATGAAAAGATCTCTTATGTTAATGATGTGAAACTATGTGGTTGAAACAACCATTGTACACAAGGGAATCTGCATTTAGTGTGATTCATGTCAAAATACATATGAGATTTTTCCATTAAATAGAACAAATAACTTCAAAATTTATATGTAACCACAAAGAACATGGGTTGATAAAATAATCTTGAAAAAGAGTATTAAATGTAATGGTGTAAATTTCTCTGATTTTAAACAGTCCTACAAAGCTTTAGTAATTAAAACAACATGATACTGGCTCAAAAAGAGACACCAATTAATAGATGAGAATAGGGAAACTAGATATAATCCCTCACACCTATGATCAATTAACCCATGAAAAAGAATGCCAGAGTATAAAATGAAGAAAAGACATTGTCCTCAATAATTAGTGCTGGGGAGATTGAACATTGAAAAGATAGATTAGAATATTTTCTGACATTGTATACAATCAATGAGCACAGAATATCTTTATATTTAATTTATTTACTTATTTTTCTTGCACCTGTAATATATAGATCTATGTTTAGATCTTTTATTTCACTTACCAAATGTATTCCTATTTTATTCTTTTTGATATAAATTTACACACAAGTGTTTTCCTAATTTCTCTTTCTGATAATGTGTTGCTACTATATAAAAATGCAACCGATATTTATATATTGATTTTGTATTCTGCAAGTTTACTAAGTTTGTTCATTATTACTAACAATCCCTGGAGGAGTCTATGGAGTTTTCTATCTATGTATAATTAAGTCAACTATAAATACTTTCCTGCTTTATTACAAGTTGGATACCTTCTATATTTTTTCTTGACTAGATGTTCTGGCTAGGACTTCTAGTAGTGTAATTTAGGACTTGTGAAAATGAGCTACTTTTTCTTATTACTGGACCAGAGGAAAGCGTTCCTGTATGTTAACATTGAACTTGAAGTTAGCCATGGGTTTTTCATATATGGCTTAATTAATCTTTAGTTATATTCTATCTAGAGCGAATTTGTAAATAATATTTTTATAAAAATTTTAAGATCACATTTGTCAATAATTTTCCTACATTTTTTGAAATTGTTATTTTTCATTTCTTTGTTTTATAAGGGATGTTATCACATATACAAATTTGCATATGTTAAATAATATTTCTGAATCAGGACTAAATCCAACTTAACTACAGTTTATAATACTTATATAATGCCATGAATTCAGCTTGCTAATGTTTATTTAGAATGGAATTTACAGATACTGAAGGAAAAATTTACATTTTTGCTTGATTTTACATTTATTTATTTAAAAATATTATCTCTCATTTTGAATTTTTCTTATCCTTAATGGAATTTATTTCTAAATAAATAATATAACTTTTGGTTGAAATGGATTTACTACAGCTAATTGATAAAGAACATAGCTATTATTTACAATTAGTGAACAAAACACTTGCCTTAAAATGCCGTATTATATAAACAATGCCAACTGTTTCAGGACTGAGAAACATATTGCTTCCGAAAATGCATTACATGTTCTTTCCCACCCCAACCCACATATACTGTAATTTCTGTGTTTTTTGATTGCTTGTTTGTCCCTTAATGGAGGCACTGCTTATTGAACCCAGGATCTTGTGTGTAAGTGTATTTATTGACAACATTTTGGAACACATAAAGAAGCCACATGTGTATGGATCATAAAAATGACAAGAAAATTTATTCCTTCTAGGGACTGAAAAACCTCTGACTGAAAGAATGGCAAAAACAAACATTTGTAAATATACAATAAAATTGTCTCTTTTGTAATTTTTATTGTAGAATATTCAATAACATTTGTTTTACTTATAGCACTGAATTAAAATTTAAATCAAAAATTCCCCCTTTGGGATTTCAAAAATTTGATTCATTATTTTACTTTAATATTATTTTATAAATATTTAACATTAATTTATAAACATATCAAATAAACTGATATTTATTCTTCCCAAGTTTTATATATAGATCTACTTAGTGTAAAGTACACAGACAAATACTTACTTCCATTTCCAAACAAAATTATGTTTCACTTTAATAACAAATGATCATGAAATTGTTATACATTTTCTGTACAGGTTTTACGCAAATTTCACTTTAGATTCCAAAACTTTAAAATTATTTTATATATTTTTTGCCTTATTTATACTCTGTTCACAAATGTTGTAAAAATTTGCATACAAAAGTATGGAGATAGGTTTTATTTGATAGACCCCAAAATTAAATTATTTAAAAAGATTTTGTGGGGATACTATTAGCAGATCACACTATAAAAATAGCATCCCATATGTTTCATTTTAACTAGATGAATGAGAAGGAAACACTGGCTGAATGTTACACTTGAGTGGCTAGGAGACCAGGCGTTTTGTAATGTCACAGCTACTCAGGTTGAGAACCATTGTGATGGCCTAGCAGTTTATCTGTGCAGGCCTGACAAAGAAGCATTTGAAGCTGCAGTGCTCAAAATCATGCAGATTAGACAAGTAGCTGTAGAAAAGTTAATTGAGATGGCACATGTTTTTTCAGAAATTCAAGATGTGTCTCCTAAAGTTGGACCAACTGGTTAAGGAAACTCCAGTAGATCTCTATTGTGTGATCATTCTCTGGGGACGAGGACTTGAGGTCTGAGATTGAAGAAAATGCTTTTCAGACTTTGTCTGAAGAATCCTTGATAAAAAGGCCATGTTACACACATTGTGTCTCTGAACCAGATGAAGATAATGATTTTCGTTCTCTGACATTTCCAAGAAAAGTCTGGAAAATGGCTGGGAGTGACCAATATAAATCCATCTGGTGGGATGATAATGGAACATTCATAGTGATTGATGAAAATGTCTTTAAGAAGGAAGTTTTGGAAAGAAAGGCCCCTTTCAGAATATTTGATACTGGAATTATGAAAAGTTTAGTTAGACAGCTTGACTTTATTGGTTTAGTAAAGTGCAGCAAAATTTTCAAAGTTCTGCTCGTCTAGCTGACTTTCTGGCAGAAGAAAAAGAAGTCTCTGTTTTAAGCAAGGTATTCAGAAATTTTAGTTAGCACTTGGTAACATAAATAAAATTTTATTTTGTACATCAATCTATGGTAATATACATGTAAAGCTATATTTTGAAAATTGTATAAAACTACTAAGGCTAAAATTCTTTATTTTTTCCAAAAATGAGGACAGTGACTTAAGTATTCAAGATTATGAGAAACTCTGCTTGCAACTATGAATCTTATCAGAAATCTAAATAAAGGTATTAAAGCTGCTTGTGAAAAGTGGAATTCACCATTATTGCAAACGCTAACTTCTTAAATTTGATGACTATACTACATAAATGTGTATTTTACAAATAAGGAATTCCAAAAAAAAAGTCAGCAACGTTCATATTTTCATCATATTTTCTTTGCATTGTAAATGTGAAATCTGATATTTTATAGGTTAGGCTTAATTTAGTCCTATATTTTGGTTTAAAATATAACTAAAATTTTTCTCTTTGGTTGTAGCTGCAGTTCTACCATAATCCAAATTTTAAACGAGGCTTTCCCCTGGTTTAATGAGAATAAAAAGAAGAGTTGGGATTCAAAATTCCTCTCTGGTATCTTAATTGGCTGTAGATTTCAACAAGAAGCACTTTAAAGCAGGGGGTAATGTGGATAGTCATAATTCTTGTTTTGTGGCTGACAGTAGTGGAGAAAGTGCATTTTTACCTTTTGACAATTAAACATGCCTCTAATAAGGAAGCCCTCTACTAGCCACATAATTGGTGATACAACTAACCCGATCAGAGGTGATTTTTCTCCTCCATCATCAAGGTCAGTTAGACCACCAGCAAAAATTGCAGTGGATCAACATGCTATTTTAAATCAGTTGAACATTGTCCATGGGCACTCTCAAAGCAGCTACACTGAAGGAAATGGCCGTGTTGTGAAGTTCATTTCAACTACAAATTCTACTTCTCAGTTCAGCATCCTGCCTCCCATACAGAGTAATTATTTTGGACTGATTGTGGAGACTTCTACTTTTCCAAATAGATATCACAACATATCAGCTAATGAAGGTCGTTTTACTAAACTTCAACCAGGAAGAAATGCATGGTTTCCAGTGTCAGTGACAGCTGATAAATCAGCTACCTCTCATTCAAGGCTAACTCATCAGCCATCTTCAGTTTATGAACGTCATCCTAAATACAACTGATCTACCAGAGGACAACCAGATTATGCAGGATAACAAAGATTAAAATTGATGTTTGCAAATGTCAACAAATATCTGCAATTTTCTTATTTGAACAATAAACATAGATGTGTACCTTTATTTACCTTATTTTTTAAATAGATTTAAGAGTTAAATGGGAGATTAAGTTAACATTTAAAGAAAAAAGATATATTTGACTGATATGATCATTTGATGGAACAATATGTGAGTAAATTTTAATAATTTCTTGTAAGGAGGAAGAGAAAGTGGAAGAATTTGGAAAAAGACTAAAACATGGAGAGAAGGAAATGTACTAAGTGGTTTCTGGTTCATTCTGGAAAGTATGAAAAGTGTTAAGTTAGGATAGGTTGGAACAGGAGATAAATGCAGGAACTGGCCCAGGGATCATGGTCTCTATTATGTCATCCCTGGAATCAAAGTTCACATGATTTAGTCTCAGATGGCAAATTCAGCATGTGGTAGAATTTAAGAAGTAATTTTACCTATGATCTTCTTTGGGCTGTTCTCAAAGCATTCCAATTTGTGCTTTAATTCCCTGCCCTCAAGAGTCTACACTATATTTTCTAGTCAATACTTTATGTTGCTTTTACGTTTCAGCCAAAGACATGTTTATGTCCACAGGGTGGCAATTAACGCCTTTCCAACTCTAAGCCCACAAAATAAAGTTAGTTTAGTGATTTCTTTATAAATCTGGCAACTGTCTCTGTTGGCATATCTTGGGGTTTCACTGAATCTGGAGATATATCCAGGCAAATGATTGTCAGCTATGTTAGCTCCAACCTCAACACTTTTACTCCAGCTCATCCTTGGACTTTGGGTGTCCTCCTTTAACCTTCAAAGACTTTCCCAGTCTCAGAACAGAAGCCACCTCCTCCAGATGTATTCTGTGTATTCCCCTTTCCTTGTCTAACTTGGATACCAGCACAGTAAGCACAGCATATTTCACAGGATGCATCTCAGAATTAAGTGAATGAAAAATACATATTGACTTTAAGCCAAATCTACTTTCCTGAAACAACAAAACTCTCATGGTTTTCAAACTATTTCGTTATGGTCTTTACTCTTAACCAAAAACTATATCTTTCATAGCCCAAGGAATATTCACTCAAGAAAGTAAGTGGAGTTAGGTACAGGAGACAAAGTAGTATTTTCTTCTTAATTCATTCCTCCAGAGGACTAAAGAATTCCATTCTCATTTGTTGGATTTTTTCCTGTCTCTTCATCACCCACCCACCCCAAAAGAGCTCATTCTCTTCCCCATACCAATAATTATACTGCCTTATGATTAATTTACTTCTTAGAATCAGAGTTTTGTCCAGAAGAGACACTGCCATTGCAAATATTTAATGTAGGTTTATACACCCCACATAACTTGTGCCCCTTCTAACCTTCACAAAGTAAGTATCTATGTGGTACTCTCCCATTGGTTGGGATGGTGGTATTCATTAACAAAATTGCAATCTAAAATGTGTGGACTAGAAGGAGGTGAGGGTGGCAGAATTAAAAATTTTCCAACTGCAAGAATACCAAATTTCTGCTGATATTAGGAAATATAAAATATTCATGGAAGACTTTGACTATTTCCCATAAATTTAAAATAAATGGTGAAGCATTTTCAGAATGTGAAATGCCCTGAAATGCTGGAAAATTTGTAGGCAAGGTCAGGGAGCCTAAGGCTTCTGCTCACAATGATGCAGCTAGTGTCAGCTGATAAGATTGTAATGGCAAAATTGAGTCCTGACAATGTGTCACCATTTGTGAAGAAAGCCTTTGATTATCTGGAGAATTGGCAAATCGGCCAGGGAAAGCTCTAACAACATCCTACCAATATGATCTTTACCAAGAGAAGAAAAGTGCCCACTTGCAGCTGGAGAAATGTGTCTGGAGAGCAGTGGTTGTTCCTACAACAGAAGCATCAAGCTTTTAAGTTTGTCAGCTGAACTTAGATGGTGGCTATCTTCTTACTTACATTAGCAGTCTGGGGTTGAGATTCACTGCTTCAGCAGCTAGTTTCCATCTCTCTTATCAGACAGTGGGTCATACCGTGATCATCTTAACAAGGTTCTATAGTGATAAGTCAGAAGCTACACTTTATTTTCAAAATTAGAAATTCTAAGGAAGAATATTATTTGATTGTCCATCTGTAGTTTTCTACTTGGGAGAAGCTAGACTATTGGCAAAAGTACAAAAGTTGGCTGGTGTTTTGAAAACTGTTCTCTGAGCTCTGCCCACTGAATTCTTCCCACTAAATACTACAAATGTGTCTACCACTGTGTGTGTGTGTGAAAATGGTTTGTTAAGCAGTATCAAAGTTTGTCTTAGTTGAGTCATCAGTGAATTATTCCTCTGCAACTGTCAGAATCTCTGTGAAATAAGAGTTTCATTGAGCCACCAGATTTTCTTCCGATCAGGGAGAGGTAGATTATATTTCTCCCAGTATACTAATTGTTACCTGTTCATTGAATCCCGAGCTGATGCTAAGGCCAAACCACTGAACCCTTGAATTGGACTGAGGCATACAAATTCTACAGTCCCCAGAGCCCAGCACTGGACTGTGTCTCCTTTTAAATTTAAGCTTATGTCTAAGATTTTTTCTTTTAATTCTCATTGTTGACACAACTTATTTTGGCTTTGAACACCCGTTGACTATTTTATAGAGACTAAAGCACTGAGTTATTCCCGTTCAAGTTGAAATTGCCATAAACATTTTTCCTTGTACTACTTGGAATATAGTGTGCATAGTCATCATTTTGAAAGCAGTCCTCAGTCCTAATAATGCAGAACCTTTACACTTCTTTACCCAGCACGTGAGCAAGAATATTTGTTGTGGATCTCAGGGATTATACTCACATACCATAATGCAACCATGAGAAAACACAACATTGTTATCCAAAATCAAGTCTTTGTCAGGATTGAATTTCCATTGCAAAACAGTTAAGAATTGTAGGAGTTCTGAGATTTTACCATGCTGAGAATTTTAGAAATCAAGCATGTTCATTTCTTACAGATGATGTCGGGGAAATGAGACCATTGGTCAGAGACAGTGAACTTTATCACTCACAGAAAGAGCAGACAGTTTTAAATTTGTATCCATTCCCTAATCTCAGATGAATTCACAGAGTGAAATTTTGATGCCTACAGAAGCAGTGTGCTGTTAACATGAAGAAAGTTTAAGCATGGTAAAATACTAATTTTATTAGTATCTTTATGTATAATCTATTAGAATCACATATTTATTAGTATCTTTACCTAGGATAAGTATATCATGACTCAAGTTTACTGGCTGCAAAAATAGTTATGAAAAATGACATGGGAAAATATGACCATTGATTTTCCATTTTTAATTCTGCTTTTATTTACATATAATTGGCATAAAACACTGTGTAAGTTTAGGTGCACAGGATAGGTATTGATTTATAAGTATCAAGAAATATATATCATAGCAACATTAGGGAGAATTCATTATCTCATTTAGATACAATTTTAAAGAAATGCAATTTGTATTTTGGTTGTGATGAGAAACCTTATGTTCTACTCTCTTAACAACATTCATATAGAACATAAAACAGTATTAATTGTAATTTTCATGTTACTTCAGGGCATCCCTAGAACACGATTATTTTACGGCTGGAGGTTTGTAGCTTTTGAGTGCATTAATTAAATTCTCCTTTCCCCATCCCTGCCTCTGTTAACTACAAATCTAATTTTTTGCTATATGTGTGTTTGTTTTTGAAGTGTACATTAATCTACAACTCTGTGTTAGTTTCTCTTACATAACATACTGTTTACTATATTTAATACATTTCAAACTGAACACAAGAATAAATCTAGTTATGATATGTTGCTATAAATAGATTTCATTGTTTTTGACTATTCCCCACACAGTACATTTCTTCTCCCTGACTCATTTAATTTGGAACTGTAAAATTTTCTCTCTTAATTATCCTCAACTCTTTATTTTTCTTCACCACATTTCCCTCCTTCTTGTGATCAACCTGTTTCTTTCTATATCTATAACTCCTTTTCTGTTTTGTTATGTTCATTTGTTTAAATCCCAAATATGAGTAAAACCATTGTGCATTTGTCATTCTCTGTCTCACTTATTTCACTTAGCATATTACCCTCTTGGTCTACCCATTTGTTGCAAATGACAAGAACTTATTCTCTTTAGAGCTGACTAATAACCCATTGTATTTTTAACTATATGTGTGCATATATATAAATATACATATGTATATATGTTTAGGGTGTGTATATATATATTAATATAGATAATTCTGTAGTTAATTCATGGGTAGATATATATACTATAAACACACATCTTCTTTATCCATCATCTATTAATGAGCAATTATTTTGCTTCTATAGCCTGGCTATTGTAAATAATGCCACAGAGAATATAGGGTTGAATTTATCTTTTCTGATTTGTGTTTTTATTTTCTTGGTATAATTATGTAGATATGGAAATGTTGATTCATATTTCATTTTTAATTTTTAGAAAAAACTCCATTCTGTTTTCCACAGTGGCTACACAAGTTTACATTCAATCAAGTAGTGCAGCAGGGTGCTTTTACTTACATCCTCACCAATATTTATATTTGTTAACTTTTTGATCATATTCATTCTGACAGGAGTGACATAATATCTCATTGTGTTTTGGACTTGCTTTTTTCTGATGGTTAGTGATGTTGACCATTTTTATGTGCCTGTTGATTACCTTTCCCCCACTGTATATTCATTTTTTGTAATGTACCTAATGACCATAACTGTCTGATTTCATTTTTAGGCATTCTGTTGAGTTCCATTTTTCTGTTTGTTCTGTGCCACTACCGTATTCATTACTGTAGCTTTGTATTATAGTTTAAAATCAGGGACAGTGATACATCCTCTTTGTTCTTTGTCAAAGTTCTTTGTGTTTTAATTTGTTCATTTTCTTTTCTTTTCTTTTCTTTTCTTTGTTTTTAGTGATTTCAACTCTTTTGTGTTTACATGTAAATTTAATAATTATTTTTTGTAAGTCTCTGAAACTGCCATTTGTATTTTGATAGGCACTGAATTTAATTTGTGTATTTTCTTGTCTTGTACTCTCATTTAAATAATATTTTCTTCCTCATCTATGAACAAATTATATCCTTTTACCAGTTTGCATCATTTTCAATTTTTGTTATACATCTTTTATAATTTTCTGAGTACAGGTCTTTTACCTCCTTAGTTGGATAGATTTCTTGGTTTTTTTTTTTTTTTGTAATGCAACTGTAAATGAGACAGTTCCCTCACTTTCTCTGTTAGCTTGTTGTTAGTGTGAAGAAATGCAAGATTTATGTATGTTAATTTTACATTCTGAAATTTTACCAAATGCTTTGAAAAGCCCTCGTAGTGTTGTGGCGTCTCCTTTAGGATTTCAGTTTAAATTATTTCATCTGCAAACACATTCTTTTATTCCTTTTCTGAAATAGCTATATTTAATTTACTTTTATTTTGGATAGCTATGGCTAGAATTTCCAATACAATAATGAATATCAGTGGTAAAAGTGATCATTCTTGCCTTCTTCCTTCTCTTACAGCAGATGCTTTCAGCTTTAAATCAGTGAGTGTCATGTTAGATGAGTTCTTGTCATATGTGACTTTAAATGTGTTGAGGTATGTTTCCTCATACACATTTTGAGGAGAAATATAATCATAAATAGATAATGAATTTGTCAAAACATTTTATGACCCTTTTGAGGTGACCATATAATTTTAATTTTTCAATTTGTTAGTTTGGTGTATCATATTGATTAATTTCTGGGTGATGAATCACATTTGCATACCTGGGATAAAAGGGACTTAATCATACTGTATACTCCTTTTAAAGTTTTGTTTGCTTTGCTAAAATTTTTTGATGATGTTTGCATGTATGCTTATCAGTAGTATTTAAACTGTAATTTTATGAGGCATTTGTTCCTGTTTTAGTAGTAGTGTTATACAGAAATGAGGGGTAGGAAGCCTTCTTTCCTCTGCAAATTTTTGGAATTCTCTTAGTTATATTGGTGATAGCTCTTCTATAAAAGTTTGGCGGAAGTCACCTGTGAACCTGTTTAGGCCTGGAATTTTATTTCTTGGGAGATTTTGTTTAATTACTTATTCAATTTCATTAGTGATAATCAGTTAATATTTTCTATTTCTCATTCCATTCTGGAGATTCCGTCTTTCTAAGAAATTGTCTATTTCTTCTAGGGATTCCATTTTAATTGGCATATAATTTGTTGTATCATCTTATGATGCTTTGTGTTACTTTGAAATAAGCTGCAACTTCACATTTATTTTGGAGCTTTTTAATCTGTAGTCTCTTTTTTGCTCATGAGTCTCGTTAAAGTTTATCAGTTTTATTTATCTTTCAAAGGCCATTATATAGTTTGTTTAGATGTTTCTATTTTTAATCTTTATTTTATGTATTTATGTTCCGACTTTTCAGCTGTCTTTCTTTCTACTAACAAGTTTGTTTATTACTTTGCTACATCTTTTGTTTGTAAGATTATGTTATGAGAGAGATGTTTCTTATATGTATAATTGTTATTGTTTAGCTATAAGCATCCCTATTAATACTGCTTTTGCTATATCAAATGGACTTTGTTTTTCTTGTTATATTTATTTATGTATTTTTTCTTTGATTTATGCAGCAATTCATTGGTTGTTAAATATTGCATGATTTATCCTCCACATTTTACAATTTTTCTCAGGTTTTCTTATTTTAGTAAATTTCTGTTCTCTCAGAATCCATATGTTTCTTCACAAATCAAGGAGAAAAATAATAACATTTATACTAAATTCTGCAAGACCCCAATTTTCTAAAATTATCTTTGAAAAATAAACAAAGCTGTGGGCATTATCCTCCTTGACTTTAGAACATAATACAAAGCTACAGTAATAAAAACATCAAAATAAATCACTAAAAGAGTCACATAGATCAATGGAACAAAATAAATAGTCCTTAAATAAACCCACACACATAAGGTCAATTAGTCTACAATGCAGGGGGCAAGAGTATAGAATGGAAAAAAGGCAGTCTCTTCAACAAGTAGTTCTGGGAAAACTGGACATTACATGTAAAATGTAGATGTAAGAGCACTTCCTTACATAGTATACAAAATAAAAAAGAAATGGATTAATTTCTTAAATGTAAAACCAGAAACTATTCAATTTCTGAACAAGAACAGGACCAGAACTGCTTTTGTAATAAATCATAGCAATATTTATTTTTGATGTATCTCCTAAGTAAAAAAAAGGGAAAACTAACAATAACCATTTTTAATTATACTGAGGAAAAAATAGATGTACAATGTGATACAGTGATTCCACTTCTTATATAAGTGTGAAATGCAAAATCTTTTGCAGAGCAAAGGAAACCTTCAGCAAGACTTATGACAACACATAGAATGGAAGGAAGAGTTTCAGACTATGAAATGAACAAGGTGTTAATATCCATAATGTATATATAGCATATTAGATTCATTATTTAAAAATCAAATACCCCAACTTAATAACAGTTGAAGGATATTCATAGAAACTTTTCAAAAACAGACATGTGGATGATTTTCATGCCCATGAAAAGAAACATAACATTGCTATTCATTAGGAAAACATAAATCAAAACCAGAATGAAATATAATCACACAGCATCCAAAATGGCTAATAAAAAGTCTTCAAATGACAAACATTAATATGAATGTTGATAAAATGGAACCCTAGTACACTGTTGGTGGAAATATAAATTGATGCATCCACTATTATAAGAGTGTGGACAGTGCAAAGAAAACTAGAAATAGAAAAATTATATGTTGCAGCAATTCCAGTTTTTGTTATAAGTCTGAAAAAAATGAAAACATTAATTTTAAAGGATATATTACCCCCAAAGTTCTTAACATCATCATTTATAATAGCCAAGGTTAGAAGCACAAATCAACTGCCCATCAACAAATGACTGGCTGAAGTAGATGTGAGATATAGATAACATAATAAATACTTAGTCATTGTCATAACAAAAAATAAAATTCTACCATTTGGTACAATGTGACTGGAGCCAGATACTGTTGCACATAGCAAAATAAGTCATACAGAGAAAAACAATCTACTTTACCACTTTCATGAGGAATCTAAATATATAAGAGAAAAAACAGAAACAGAATCACATATATAATTTTAGTGTATCAAGTAGTGGTTTCCTCTGGTGACACGGAAGGAGGATGGTGAAGACAGACATATGCAAGTTACTACTTACAAATTATAGAACCAACAGTGCTATATTTACAGCACAGAAAAATATTTTCATAATTTAAATGATTTTAAAGTGATTACAGGCATATATTATACTAAAATGTGCATGCATG
The DNA here is from genome assembly GCF_048564905.1 of Vicugna pacos. Lineage (NCBI taxonomy): Eukaryota > Metazoa > Chordata > Mammalia > Artiodactyla > Camelidae > Vicugna > Vicugna pacos. Next base: position 34,474,423 of record NW_027328741.1, on the reverse strand, counting down.
TGGGAAAAACTTTGAAGAAAAGAACCCAGGAAAATCAAAATATTTTGAAGTACTCTGATATTAAGGGAGCTGATTTATTCACTTTCTTTACTGTTCTTATAATGTCCTTAGTAGAATTTAAGCTTTTAAATGAACAAGTTAAGACTTTGGAAAAAGTGACTTAAGTTTAAACTATTTCTGTCTCTCCCCTTAAATCTACAGTCAGTGAAATTTTCACATCTGAACAAAATAACTACAACACAAAACAATACTCCAGAACAAGTGTGTGCAGCTGAAGTTGGGTGGGCTAAAACACATAAAGGTGGCTGACCTGAGGGAAAAGCAGAGTTGGTGCCTGCGACCTTGGCCGACTTAATAGGGTACCTGAGCCCACAGTTTCAGATTACCCAGTAGAAACAGGATCTCTGTGGTTCACAGAGCTTCAGCCTCCAACTGCATCAGTATCCACGGTCACAGGTAACTAGGAGGGAACCAAAATTCAGACAGAATTTCGAACATTTTGACACTTAGACATTCATGACAATCTCCCTACTTCCCATTCACAGTGGTGGAGAAAACGTACCTTGCAACACTGGACATGGCAAAGGCACTTGCCTGATCCCAACTACCCACCTGTTTTTACACCTTTCCTCAATGTGTACACTGAGTCTTAAGGGATATCAGATAAAAGGAAGGGTTCACCGGCCCAGTGACAAAATTGGCATTAACTACCAGATTTGTCTAAGAAGTGACAATGTAAGCAATCTTTTATCCAGATAGCAGCAACTGGAAAGTGCCATTTTGAAATATTATCAGAGGTAGCTCAGGTAAGTAAAACCAAATATTGTGCAATATTGCAAACTACCAGAAAACAAAAGCAAGGACTCCAAATCCCAATCTTTTTTTTTGGTGTCATCAGAGCAATAAATTACCAAGATCATGACGAATCACAGTAACATCATAGGGCACGCACACACACAGATACACACACACAGACACCAACACAGACACAGACACACATGCACAGGCAAATGTACACACACACGTGGACACACACACACACAATATCAACCCTGCAGCAAACAATCTTAACGTCATGGAATATTGCCATATAACTAATACAGAATCCAAAGAGATGTCATACAGACATTCAATACAAGAAACAAAACTCAGAAAGCAGTTTAGTGAGCTCAGGAATAAAATAAATGATGATAAGGTATACATTATCTAAGAAACTGAAACTATGAAAAAACTAAATATTATTGGAGGACCAGATGAACCTAATAAATGATATGAAGAATACAACAGAAAGCATTGGAAGAAGACTGTCTTGTGGAAGAGAGATTTGCAAACTCACCAATACAAAACAAGACATGATAGGAGAGAGAAGAGATGCAAGAAATTAAAAAGTGAGGAAATTCTACAATAGCCATCAGAGTTCTTCAGGAAGTGCACATTAGAGTGAAATCCTGGAGGTAGAAGAAATTTAGAAGGCAGCTGATGGTTTATTAAAGTTGTAATAATTGATAACTTCCTGAATCTGGGTAAGGAACTGATATAGATTTCTGTGAGCCAACAAAACACCAATAAATTTAAGACAATGAGACCTCCTTCAAGATACATCATATGCAATTTGGGAAGTCAATGCCAGAGTAAAATTTTAACAGCAGCCAAAAAATGGTATGTTAATCTTCATAGGAACCCACATTAGGTTATCAGCAGATTGCTGAGCAGAAAACATACACCAAGGGTAATTAAAATGACATTTTCAAACTACTGAAATAAATCTCTCACCCATGAATACTCTACCATGCACAGTTGTCACTTAGATGAAAAGTGAAAATAAAGTCTTTACCAGACAAAGAAACCTGAATGAGATGTAAAAAAAAAACTGAGACAGCATAAATGAGGTTCAGAAAACAGCTTTTCTAAGAAAATTAAAATGGCAAATACACACCAAACATTGATCAAAATACTAAGCAGAGACCACGAGAAGGTTGCAACAGTTTCTTTGGGTATGTTTTTAAATGCTACTATTCTATATGAATTAAGGAGATAAAAACAGTAATTCACTTGCAATAAATATAGGTACATAAAATTGGTAACATGTTCACAACAGAAAGAGAAATAATTTTAGTCAGTAATCATAGAATGTAAAGAGTAAAAATAAAACAATAATAAGGAAGATGCTATCAGCGGAAAAAGGACTAAATTTTACATGAGATGTTTTATTTCTAATTGAAGTACATTAGATGTACTATAATGTGTAGTTTCAGATGTACAGCATAGTGATTCCAACCGCATTTTAGATTATATTGCATTAAAAATTATTACAATTATTGTGTCATAAAGTTATTATGTTATTGTGTGTTATTCCCTTTTCTATACAGATTATCCTTGTTGCTTAACTGTTTATGTATACTACTTTTTATCAGTCAGCATCATAACATTAAGTTGTCTTTCCCTTCCTCTTTGGTAAACATAAATTTTTTCCCATATCTTTCAGTCTGCTTCAGTCTTGTCTAATCTCTCTATCTCTCTACCATGTCTCTATCAATCTATCTATCTATTTATATATCTATCTATCTATGTATCTATCTATCTATGTATCTATCTATCTATCTATCCATTTATCTATCAATCATCAATTACGTATCTATGCATCTATCCTTCCATATATCTATTTATCTGTCATCTATCAATAGATAGCTATAGATAGATGTACACAGATATTTGTTATGCATAAGATTCCACATATAGATTATATTATATTCATTTGTCTTTGTCTAAGTTACTTCACTAAGCACAATATTTACTAAGTCCATTCATGATGCTGAAATAGCCATGTGTCATAATTTTTCATTGCTGAGTATTATTCCATTACATATTTATAGCAACAGCATATCATCTTAAGTCCATAGTCTACTGTGGACACTTGGATTGCTTTCCTGTCTTGCATATTATAAAAAGTGCTGTTGTGAACATTGGTTCTTCTCAATTAAGGGTTTCTTACTCAGATTTTTCCTAGGTCAGATATTACTGTTTCATATGGTAGTCCTGTTTTAGTTTTTAAACAAATCTGAATACTGTTTTCCATAGAAATTGTACCAATTTACATTTCTACCAAGAGTATACAACAAATTTGTTTCCTCCACATCATCTCCAACAGTTTCTATTTGTAGACTTTTTGATAACAGCCATTTGACCAGTGTGAAGTGATAACTCATTGTGGTTTTGAACTTCTATTATCTAATAATTAGTAATGTTGAACATTTTTATCACTTGCCTGTTACTCATCTGTATGTTTTCTTTGGAAAAATATTAACTCAGGTACTCTGCTCTTTTTTTGATTGGGTTTTTGTTTTTCATATTGAGTTGTGTAACCTAAATCCATGTTACATTTATTAACTTACATCTATTATCCCTTGGTCACTTGCATTGTTTGCAAATATGTTCTCCAATTACACAGGCAGTGTTTTCATTTCATTCAAAGTATCCTTAGCTGTGCAGAAACTTTCAGGTTTATTTATGTCTCACTTGTTTATTTTTGCTTTTATTTCTTTGCCTTAGGAGAGTGATACAAGAAATTATTCCTATGATATATATCCAATATTGTATCACCTATATACCCTTCTAGCAGTTTTATAGTATCAAGTCTTACATTTAGGTCCTTAATACACTTGGAATTTATTTTTGTATATGATATCAGAGAATGCTCTCATTTCACTGTTTTACATGTAGATGTTCAGCTTTCCAAACACCATCCATTAACAAGACTGTTTTTTCCATTGTGTACTCTTGCCTCTTTTATCATTGATTCATTGCTCACAGGTGTGTGGAATTATTTCTAGGCTCTCTATCTGATTTTATTGATTATATCTCAGTGCCAATGCCGTGCTGTTTTTATTACTCTAGCTTTGTAGTATAGTAAAGAATCCGGAGGGTTTATACCCCATATTTGTTGTTCTTTCTCAGTATCATTTTGACAATTTTTAATGGTTTCATGTAGAACTTAGAGTTATTGATTTTCAAGTTATGTGGAAAATACTACAGCTTCATAACAGGAATTGCACTAAATCTGTAGGTTTCTTTGTGTAGTTCGGCCATGTTAACAATATTAACTCCTTCAAACCAAAGCACAAGACATCTTTCAACTTGTTTGAAACATTTTTAATTTCTTTGTCAATGTTTTTTTTATTTTCATTGTTTAGACCTTTCATTTATGTGGTTACATTTATTCCAAGATATTCGGGGGTATGGGATTTTAAATAATATTGCTTTCAACGTCCATTTTAGAGTATCTTATGATTAATGTGTGGAAATGCAAGAGACAACTTTACATTAATCTTGCACTCTGCTCCCTTTTTGAAATTATTTATTGTTGATATTAGTCTGTGTTGAGCCCTTAGTACTCTATGTAGATTGTTATGACATCAGTACTGGTGCCATTTTTGCCTCTTTCTTTCAATTTTGCATTTCTTTTTCTTCTTTTTGTCCCTTTTTCCTTTCTTCTTTTATTATGGAACAGAAGTGCTGAGAGTAGGAATCCTTGTCTTGTTCCCACATTTACCCAGAAGGCTTTCAGCATTTCCCCTAAGTATTATAAATTGTTATAAATGGCCTTTAGTATGTTGAGAGATATTCCCATTATACTCTATTTCAGGAGAGTTTTGATCATGAATGTATGTTGAATTTTGTCTAATGATTTTTCTGTGTGTATTGACATGGTCATGTGAATTTTGTCCTTCCTTTATTAAATATGTGTCATGCTGATTCACTTGTGTATGTTGAACCATCCCTGTGACCCTGGAAGTAATCCAACTGATCATCATTTATAATCCTTTTTATGAATTGCTGGATTAATTTGTTGATGTTCTGTTGGGGTTTTTTAATGTATATTCATCAAGGGTATTGGCTTTACATTTTCATTTCTTTTCTTTGGTAGTGTCTTTGACTGGTTTTGTTATCATGGTATTGGTGGCCTCATAGAATAATTTCGGGAATTTTCCTTCCTAATACATTTTTTGAAATAGATGATTGGAAATAGGTTTTAGTGAAGGCTTCCAGGCATTTTGTTCAAGGGGTGTTTTTAAGACTATAAATATTAATTAAATTATAGTGATTGCTCTTTTCAAGTTTTCAGTTTTATTTTTATTCAGTTTTGCCCGGCTGTATGTTTCAAGAAATTTGTCCATTTCTATAAAGTCTTCCAGTTGGTTGTCATGTAACTGCTCAGAGTGCTTACATAATCTTTGTTTGCATTTCTGTACAATCAGAAACTATTTCTAATATTTCATTTCTTATTTTGTATAGGTTGACCCTGTTTTTCTTGATTAGCCTGGCTAAATGCTTATCAATTTGTTAATATTTTTAAGAAAAAAAAAAGCTTTTGATTCTATGAATTTTTATTTAATTTTTAATTTTTATTTTATTTAGTTTCAACATAATCATTAAAGATTTATCATTCTACTGCTGTTGCATATTGTTTGTTCTTATATCAAGTTATTTTGGGTGATAAGCTTTGTGCTTTGTGTGAGATTTTTCTTTTTCCTTGTAGAAGGCCTCAATTGTTGTAAACTTCCCTCTTATATTTCCCTTTACTGCATCCCATACATTTGATGAAGCTGTGTTTTCATTGTAATTTGTCTCCATGTATGATTTTATTACCTCTTTGATTTCATCATTGAATTTGTTTTATTTTATTTTTTTACAGGATGAGGTTTAATCTCATGTTTGTGCATTTCCTGTTCTTCTTTCTAGAGTTGATGGATAATTTCATAATTTTGGGTATGGAAAAATACTTGCTGTAATCTGTATTTGCTTAAAGTTCCTGAGGCTCATTTCATGACATAATATGTGGTTAATTCCTTAGATAAAATACTGTGCACACTTGAGAAGTTTATGTATTCTCCTTTTCTGATGCAGTGTCCAATAACTCAGTTAGGTTCAAATGATCTAATATGTCATTAAAACCTCTGTTTCCTTACAGATATTCTTTCAGGATGATATGGCCATCAGAATAGTGAGGTGTTAAACTAATTTACTATTATTTTTTTATAATGAATTAATTCCTTCATGTCTACTATTATTTCTTTTTATACTTAGGATCTATGTTGTTGGGTCCATATATAATTTAATGAGTGTAATACTCTATTTTTATATTGATCTCTTCTTCTTTACATAATCTCATATTTATCTTTCATTATGGCCCTTATTTTAAAATGTATTTTGTATGAGTTGATCATTGCAAACTGCACTTTCTTGTCATTTCCATGAAACATCTTTTCCATCTATTTACTGGTTGTGTTTATCTTCCACCAATAAAGTGAGACTTTTTGTGGGGGAAACGAAGATGGTGGAGCAGAAGGATGTTCGTAGCTCACCCTTTCCCACAAATGTACCAAGACTCATATCCACAGACCTACTCAGCTAACCAGAGAAACTGCAGAACTCTGATAGTACATTGTCCTCTTCAAAAGATAACAATGCAAATAATCTGGTAAAAGAAAATGAAGAAAGAAAGACTAAAAGACAAAACAGATTGGGACAGGTCCCACAGGGAGGGAGCAGCAAAGAAGGCCTTGTGCTCATTCAGTGCGTCTCCCCTCTACAACTGCGAGTTCGGCAGGATGATGGGGAAGCCTTCAATAATTGGAACCCTATAGAGTATAAGTTGAGTGACAGTAATAAGTTAAACAGGCACAGAGGATCCCTGTGACACCCAGCCCAAGAGGCATCCTGGCAGCTGGGGCAGGGTCATGCTGCCCGATCTGGTTGGAAGATGAGGATGGTTGCACTGAGGCAGCCCAGGGGAATGGAGCAGGCTGTGTGCCATTGTTGTGGGTGCACAGGGCAGAACAACCTGGGCCCTCCATTAAACAACAGGGCAGACTAGCCCTGGGAGGGGAAAGGTATATTCTGAATCTCTGAAAATCCACTAAAGTATCTAGGACAAGACAGCTGGGGCTCAGACACAGCCATCATAGCCTCTGGTGCTTTGCACCCTGGCAGCAGCGAGAGCAAAACCTGCATTCACTCCTAAGGACTTAGCAGCGTGAAGAGCCAGATGGGGACTTGTCTACAGCCTGAGACGGATAAGATCTTACTGTCCTTTTTTCTCAGAGAACTTACTCTGCCAAGGCAAACAAGGAGCTGGGTTTTGGCCCAGACCAGTGACAGGGCACATAGCTTTGGAGAGACCAGCACCCTAAGGGGCTGATGGCCTGCCAAATTTTGGGCTGGAATGCAGCCCCTGACCATGTGGCTGGGAGAGGGCTTAATGCCCACTCGTGCATGGTTAGTCTGAAACATGTGACTGAGGCATCGGTCAGGGCAGTGACAAGACAGCCCACAGTAAAGAGAGCTGCTCCAGAACCAGTGTTGGGAGTAGGAGTGATCTGCTTGCCATCAGGCCCTGGGAGCTGCACAAATGAGGGCTCCAATAGAGGGCCTCTGGAAAAAGCAAGCTGATATTCCAAAACAGGATGAATACAGGAAGAGTTCACATTAAAAGTACACAGTCTCCAGGACACACTGACCACCACCTTGTTTTAATCTGTTTTTGCCTGTTCCATTTTGTATTAGCCTCTTAATTTTTACTTCTTAGGGAATTATATATACCCCGTTTTAAATTGAATTGAAATTTTTTAAAACTATTTTTATTATTATTATTATTTTTCAAAACTCTGCTTCAACTTGATCTTCTATTATGCATTTTACAATGTCTTCAAACAATTATTTCCACTTCTTTAAAATTCTTTGTCTCACTCTCTCTTTTTTCTCTATTTAAGTTGTAATACTACAAAGGAATTAGGTAGATAAACTCCTTTAGGACCACAATAGATAACTGATACTCCATAAACCACAGTGCCAGAGAGGTAGGAGAATGATGAAGAAGCAGACAAACCATTTCCAATTAAAAGAACAAGAGAAATCCCCTGAAAGAATGATCAGTGAAATAGATATCAATAGCATACTAGATCCAGATTTCAAAAGAGGAGTGATCAAATTACTGAAGGAAATAAAAGACAGTGTTCAGAGGTATAAAATATGTTAAAAATGATATGGAAGCTATAAAGAAGAGCCGAGTAGAATAGGTAAACCCGTTTACTGAGATGAAGAATGATCTAAAGTGGTCACAAAGCTGACTAGATAAGGCAGAGGAATGAATTAGTGACCTAGAAGACAGGACAATAGAAAGCACCCAATCAGGAGAACTACAAGAGAAACAATGGGAAACAAATGAAAAAAGCATAAGAGACTTATGGGATAATAGAAAACATGCCAATCTTGGCATGATAAAATTCCAAGAAGGGGAGGAAATATCAAAGGTGATTGCAAAGGTGTTTGGAGAAATCATGACTGAGAACTTCCAAACTTAAAGAAGGAATCAGATATCCAAGTACAGGAAGCTCAGAATGTCCCAACAGGAAGAATTCAAATAAACCCACACCAAGACCTATAATTTAGATGGCCAGAGTCAAAGATAAAATAATGATCCTAAAGGCAGCAAGAGAAGAGCAAAGAGTGAGTTACAAGTGAATCCCCATAAGGCTCACAGCTGATTTCACAACACAAATACTACAGAACAGAAGGGAGTGGAAAGATGTATTCAAAGTCCTGAATGAAATAAATGATATACGCTAGGATACTTTAACCAGAAAGGCTATCCTCTACAGTTTAAGGAGACATAAAAAATTTCACAGACAAGAAAAAACTACAAGAGTTTAGCAACAGTAGGCCCATGCTAAAAGAAATATTGAGAAGTCTACTCTAAAAAGAAAAGCAACAGGATGCTACAGAAATGTGAAACTCACACCTGGAAAGGTGATAACTCATGAACAACAAATAAAATAAACACAAAATTTGAGAACAAGACATACAATTCTTTGAGAGTGGGAAAGGGAGGCAGGAAAATAGGAAATTTTTTGGGGGGTCTTTCTTTTTAAAATATCTTTTTCTCAGTAGGATGGTTTTGAGATCATGTTACTATCAGCTTAATATAATCAGTTGTACTAATAGTCTAATTGACTTATTTTAAAGGGTAAAAACAAGACAGAAACATATTCAGGGAGTCACTAAAACTAAATAAATTTCATGATAATACAAAGGAAAATGACCAAGCCAAAAAAGGAAGATGAAACGAACAAAGAGGGAATAGCAAATCAACTGCAAAGATAAGGTCAAAATGGCAATAAACACAAACATACCATTGATTATTGTAAATGTTAATGGACTAAATGCTCCAGTCAATGTCATTGAGTGGCAGGCTGGATAATAAAGCATGAAACTTCAACATGCTGCATACAAGAGACCCCCTTCAGCGGGAAGGAAACATATACATTGAGAGTGAAAGGTTGGAAAAGGGTATTCCATACAAATAGAAAAGCCAAAAAATCAGGTGTTGCAGAACTGACTTCATAGAAAATAGTCTTTAAAGCAAAGGCCATAAAGAAAGATAAGGAAGGATATTTTATAATGATTGAATAAGTGATAAAAGATGAGGATAGCACAATCGTTAGTACATATGCACCAAATAGAGGACTACCTAAGTACATGAAATTATTACTAACAGATATAAAGGGGGATAGTGATGAGAATTTAATCATAGTTGGAGATTTCAACACTGCATTAACATCACTGGAAAAATCATCGAGATAGAAAATAAATTAGGCAACAGAGAAGTTAAATAATACAATAGAAATATTACACTTGGCAGATATTTTCAGAGCATTGCACCCCCCACAAAATAGTATATATATTCCTTTCAAGTGCACATGGGTTATTTTCCAGGATTCATGAAATACTTGGGCACAAAAGAAACCTCAGCAACATTAAGAAGATAGGCATTACCTGAAGCGTCTTTATTGAACACAATGCCATCAAGCTAGACATCATCAACAGGGAAACAAAGGAGAACAAATGAAAAACATGGGGATTATACAATATGTTATTAAAAAACCTATGGGTCAAAGAAGAAACCAAAGCTGAAATGAAAATGTACCTTGAGACAAAAAATGAAAGCAAAACCACACAAAATTTATGGGACACAGTAAAAGCTGGGTTGAGAGGGGAGTTTATAGTGATACAGGCCTTCCTCAAAAAAGAAGAACAATCACAAATATACAATTTAACCCATCAGTAGAATGAACTAGAAAAAGAAGAACAAAAAACCCCAAAAGGCAACAGAAGGAAGGAAATCATAAATATTGGGGAGGATATAAATAAAATAGAGTTAAAAAAACCATAGGAAAAAAATCAACCAATCAAATGCTGGTTTTTTGAAAAAGTAAGTAAAATCGTATACCTCTGGCCAAAGTCAAAAGGAAGAAAAGTGAGAGAGCACAAATTAGCAAAATAAGATAGGAGAATGGAGAATATGCAACTAATAAAATAGAAATGCAGAATATCATACGAAAATATTATGAAAAGTATATTGAACCAAACTGGATAACCTAGAGGAGATGGACAAGTTACTGGAAACATACTGTCCACCAAGACTGAATCAAGAAGCAACTGACCCCTTGAACATACACAGCACTAGAAATGAAATCAAAATAGCAATATAAAACCTCCCTACAAATAACAGTCCAGAACCAGAAGGCTTTACTACGGAATTCTACGAAACATGCATAGAAGAACCCATACCAGTCCTTCTCAAACTCTTCCAGAAAACTGAAAAGGAAGGAACACTCCCAAAGTCATTTAATGAAACCACATTTACCCTGAAACCACAACCAGGCATAGACAATACCTAACAAGACAATTATAAGCCAATATCCCTGATGAACACAGATGCCAATATCTTCACCAAAATAGTAGAGAATAGAATCCAAAAACAGAGAAAAAAGATTGTATATCATGACCAAGTGGGTACCATGACAGGGACACAGGGGTGGTTCAACATATGCAAATCAATCAATGTAATACAGCACATCAACAAGACAAAGGACCAAAACGGCATGATCATCTCAATAGATGTAGGAAAATCATTTCATAAAATTCAGCACCCACTTATGGTAAAAATTTTCACCAAAGTGGGCATGGAGGCAACATATCTCAGAATCATAAAAGCTATAGATTGCAAACCTACAGCCAGCTTAGTACTCAAAGTTGAGAAAGACAAAATCGTCCCACTAAAATCTGGGACAAGACAAGGGTGCAGACTATCACCACTCCTACTCAACATAGTCTTGGAAGTCCAGGCCACAGCAATCAAGAGAAAGAAGTAAAAGGGATGCAAATTGGAAATGAAGAGTTTAAAGTTTCAATATATGCAGATAATATGTTACTATATAGAGAAAACCCTACAAGATCCAGACAAAAAATACCACAGCTGATCAAAGAATTCAGCAATGAAGCAGGTTAAAAGATTAAGGTTCAAAAATCAGTGGCATTTTTTAACGCTAACGATTCAGATAATACTAAAGAATTACAGTCCACATGGCAGCACTGCATTGGTAGGAAAAGATACATAAAGCCAATGCAACAGAATAGAGAGCCAAGAAATAAACCGGAAAACTTTTGGTCAATTAATCTTAGACAAAGGAGGCAAGAAAATACAATGGAAGAGAGACAGTCTCTTCAGCAACTGGTGTTGGGAAAACTGGACAGCAGCATGTAAATCAATGAAGCTAGAACACTCCCAATGAACCTAGAACACCATACACAAAAATAAACTCAGAATGGATCAAAGACTTATACATAAGACAAGATACAATAAAATTCCTAGTGGAAAATATAGGCAAAACATTATCTGATATACATCTTGTAAATTTTTTCGTAGAAAAAATAAAAGCAAGAATAAACAAATGAGACTTAATGAAACATACAACCTTCTGCACAGTAAAGAAACTGGAAGTAAAACAAAAATACAACCTGCGGAATGGGAAAGTATCTGAATATGAAACTGACAAAGGCTTGAGCTCCAGAGTATATGAGCAATGCATTCAACTGAATAAGAAAAAATAGATCACCCAAAGCAAAAATTGGCAGAAGACCTAAAGAATAATTTCTCCAAGGAAGACATACAAATGATCAAACGGCACATCAGAAAATGCTCAATATCACTGATTATCACAGAAATACAAATCAAAACTACAATGAGGAATCACCTCACACAAGTCAGAATGGCCATCATTCAAAAATCCACAAATGACAAATGCTGGAGAGGATGTGGAGAAAAGGGAACCGTCCTTCACTGCTGGTGGTAATGCAATTTGGTGCAGCTACTGTGGAAAACAGGATGAAAGTTCCTAAAAAGCCTTGGAATAGACTTACCTCATGACCCAGGAATCCCGTTCATGGCCATAAATAATGAAGGAACCCTATTTCTGGTTGACACCTGCACCCCAATATTTATATCCAGCAATATTTACAATAGCCAAGACATGGAAACAGCCTAAATATCCATCGACAGTTGACTGGATAAAGAAGAGTTGGTATATTTATACAATGGAATACAGGTAAGCCATATAAAGAGAAAACATAATGCCATTTTCAGCAACATGGATGGTCCAGGAGAAAATCAGTCTAAGTGAAGTAAGCCAGAAAGAGAAAGAAAAATACCATATAAGATGGCTCAACAGTGGAATCTAAAAACAAAACAAAATAAAAAGATAAAAGCACAAATACAAAACAGAAATAGACTCGCAGACATAGAATACAAGGTTTTATTAGCCAAGGGGGCGGTGGGTGGGAAGAGATAGACTGGTAGATTTAAATTGTAGAATATATAAACAGGATTGCACTGTATAGCACAGGGAAATATATAAAAGTTCTTAAGGAAGCCCACAGTGGAAAAAATGGGACAACAAATATATATTTGCTCATTGTAACAGCAAAATGTGCTCTACGCTGGCATTGGAGACAACTTTGTAAAATGACTCTAAATCAATAAATAAAACTTAAAAAAATTTAAAAGCATGATCCTAAATATTAGAAGTGAAATATACATTTGAGAGGAAAAGAAAACTCTCAAAAAGAGCAGTAAAACCATAGATTTTTTTTGTTTTCTTTTTAAAATATGCAAAATCAAAAAAAACTATAGCCAGGCGCATCATGAAGAAACGAGAGATGGTGCAAAGAATTAAAGTAAGGAATAAAATAAGAGAAATTACAATAGTTACTTCAGATATACAAAAAAGGGATCATTTATTCAACACTTACATTCGAATAAAGTGGACAACTTATAAGAAATAGACAAATGTCTAGAAAGAGACAGAGATAAGGAGAAACAAATAATTTGAACAAACTCTTTACTAGAAGAAAGAATCTGCATTTTAAAAATTCATTAAATAGAAGTGCAGATTTAAACAAATCATGTGGAGAAGTGTTCAAAAATACAAAGCAGAACTTATAATCTTCAAACTATTCAAAAATATTGAAGATGTGGGAAACTCCCAAATTAATTCTATGAAGAATTCATAAACCTGATAGCAAAGCCAACAAGCAAACCACAGGCAAAGGGAACGTCAAGCCAATAAATTTGATAGATTTAGATGCAAAAATTCTACAAAATATTATTAGCAAACTAAATCCAGCAACAACAAAAATGAATCATACACCATGATCAACTTGGATTCATTGCAGGGTCACAAGAGAAGTTCAACTTACACAAATCAATCAGTTTGATACACCATATTAACAAAAGGAAAAGAGAAAAAGATGAGGTCCTCCCAATAAATCCATAAAAAGTATTTCACAAAATTCAACATTTATTCATTGAAACAGCAACTACAGAAATAACAGCAACAACAACAACAGAAACAACAACAGAAACCTCTTACCAAAGTAGGATTCAGGAAATATATCTCAACATAACTAAAGTCATTACTTACAAACCCACAGACAACATAATATGCAAAAATGAATTACTGAAAGACAATTTGAGGAATAAGACAAGGATGCTGAATCTCAAAATTTCTGTTAAACACAGTATGGTAAGTCCTAGCAACAGCAATCGGACAAGAAAAAAAAATTATTCAAGTTGGACTTAATGAAGTAAAATTGCTATTTTTTTAGATGACATGATAATATATATAGAGATCCCTAAAGATTCTCCACACCAGAACAACAAAAACTAATAAAGACATTTAGAAAACTAGCATGGTTCATGATTAATATACAAAAACTGTCACATTTCTATAAACTAACAATGAAATATTCCATAATTTTAAAAAATCCAGATGAAATCAGATCAAAAAATTAAAAACCTATGGAAAACCCAAGATACTAAAATCTATGGGACACTGAAAAATAAATATGAAGATAATGAAAAGAAATGGAAAGAAATCTCAAGGTCTTAGTTTAAAGGAATTAATATTGTTAAAATATACATAATACAAAAGATGTCTACAGATATAAATTAATTCATATCTAACAACATGATATTTTCACATAACTGAAAACATTCCTATGAATCGGATGGAACTGCAAAAGAACCAGAACTGCTAAGGAAACAATGAGGAAAAAGAACAAAGAAGGCATAACCGATAACCCTCCCACATCTCAGACTATATTACAAAAATACAGTAATCAAAACAGCACAATACTGGAAAACAAACAAACATCAATATCACTGGAACAGAACATAGAGGTAGGAATAAAACATCACACCTATGGTCAACTAAACTATGACAAAGGAAACCAATATATGCAATGTCTTAAAGACAGTCTTCAGCAAGTGATGTTGAGAAAGCTAGACAGCTACATGTAAATCAATGAAATTAGAACAATCCCTCTCAATGTACAAGAATAAATTGAAAATGTTTTAAATATCTGAATCTAATACATGACACAATATAACATCTGGAATCTAACATAGGCAAAACAAAAAAAAAGTTGTAGCAAACTTTTCATATATCACACTCTCAAGCTGAAAACAATAAAAGTAAAATAAACAAATAGGTCCTAAATAAACTTAAAAATTTCAACACTGCAAAATAAACAAAATGAAAAGTTGAATTTCCAAATGGGAGAAAACATTAGGAAACAATGCAATCAACAAGAGGCTAATTTCTAAAATTCAAAAATCATTCATACAACACCATTTCAAAAATCTACAAACAACTCAGCCAGAATATGAGCAGAAGACAATTCTCTAAAAAAGACACACAGATGACAAACAGGAACATAAAAACGTGCTCACTTTGCTAATCATTATACAAAGGCAAGAGAAAAATAAAATAATATTTTACTTCACAGTACTGAGAAGGGCTGTCATCCAAATGCTTACAAATAATAAAGACTGGGGAGATTGTGGAGAAAAAGGGACTCTCCAATGCTGTTGGTGGGAATCAAAATTGATGAAACCACTTTGGATACAGTATGGAAGTTCCTTTAAATAATAAAAATAGACCTATCATATGACACAGCAATCCCACTCCTGGGCATAAGAAACATAAATCCTGAAAACAAAGAATCCTAGGGTAAACCATAACAAGTACACTCTGATTTTGGACTTAATTTGATTCTACATATGTCTCCTCTGTCAAGGGAACCAGAAGTAAAATTAACAAAATATGATTGTGTCACACTAAACAGATTTACACTACAGAAGTAATGATCAATAAAATGAACAGTCAACCAACACAACGGGAGAATATATTTGCAAATGATAATTTCTATTCAAGTGTTAATATCCAAAATATATGGCAAAGTCTTACCCCAAAACAAGAACAAAAAATAGCAAACAATCCAATTAAAAAAGATGTCCATAGGAACTGAATACATAGATCTGAATCAATTTTCTTCAGAACACATACAGTTGGCTATAAAATACATGAAAATGTGTTCAGAGTTATAAATTATTAGCGATGTCATAAACCAAAAATGAGACAAGACCTCACACTTATCAGAAGGTTCTCATCAAAAAGAAAAGAAATAGATGTTGGTGAGATTGTGGAGAAAAAGTAACACCGTGGACACTGTTGATAAGAATGCAAAGTATTGATTCCATTGCATATAAACATCAAATTTTCTTCATCCATTTTTCTGTGGAGGGATGTTGGATTTTTAGGCTCCTGTCTGAAGACTCTAGAGAATGAGACCATGGGCTGAACTGATAAACAAGCTGTGAGGAATGTCACATACCCAGGCTGGATAAGAAATGGCATACTCAATGTATCCAGTATGGATGGCTGGATAGCCTATGCTGGGTAAGATCCTCAGAGGAGGACAACCTAAGACAGGCACAGCCAGCTGGATAAGAGATGGCCTACTTAATGAAGTTCCGTGGTGAACTTTAACACAATCCTTGATCATTTAACATCCTGTGCTTACTGCAGGAGCATGGGAACATAAATAGCTTAAGATTATTAACATTGTTATAACTTAGATTATATGTGAGGCATTGTGCAAGTCCTATATAAACCCTTCTTCTAAGAATCAAAAAACGGAGAACTGCTTCGTTTCTCTACACATATTGTGCGTAAATGATATCGTGCCACTGACAGGGTTAATTTATTTGTTGGAAGTATCTTAAAAGGATGTTGCATTATATACAATGCTCTTTCTAAACCTATTGAGATGATTATGTGAGTTCTTTTACTCATTCTATTAGTGTGGCATGTCACCTTTATTGATTTGAATATTTTGACGTATCCTTAAACCCAGGGATAAATCCCTTTACTCATGTATGTTTATGATAAATTAAATGTGTTGTTGGATTCATTTTGCTTGTGTTTTGTTGATAATTTTGGTACATAAGTTCATCAGGGATAATATTCTATATTTTGCATGTAATGTCCTTTCTAGCCTGTTAAGCAAATAAAGCTCACATCATAAAACATGTATGGAATCTTTCACACCCTACAAATTCTTGGAAGATTTGGGGAAGAATTGGTAAAAATTGTTTTCAAATGTATGACAGAATTCACCAGTAATGTTGTCCTGTAAATTTTTTCTGGTTTTGGAAGTTTGATTTTTGACTTACTCAAACACACTTTTGCCCTATTATCTTTCCAATTTCTTCTTGATTCAATATTGGAAGACATATGTTTCTGGGAATTGGACTTTTTTCTAAGTCATTCAAATCGTTGGCTAGTGGTAATTTCTTATGATGCTTTGCATCTCTACAACATCAGTTGTAATATCTTCTGTTTTATTTCTAATTATATTTGAGTCTTTATTTTCTTAGCCAACCTAAACATTTGCCCAGTTTTTGTTTAAAAGAAACATACTTAGGTATATTTTTTTTATCTTTTCAATTGTTTCTCTGGTTATTTGCCTTACTCACATTCATTCAATTTTCTTCTTTATTGTTTCTGTTTTCTCCTTGATCCTTGATGTGTAACGTTAAGTAGTGTGAATATTTGTATTTCATTTATTTTTAAATATTTTTATTTTGTTATTATTTATTTATTTATTTAATTTACCTATGTACATATTTATTCATTTATTTATCATTGAAGTACTATCATTTACAATGTGTCAATCTATGGTGTGTAGCACAGTGTCCCCTTACATGCATATATTTTTGTGCCTATTAAACATTACTTCACAATATTTGACTTTCTGTCCTGCGTCATATGACAGAAATTTTGAAAAAATCTATTTTTATATGTAGTGAAAATAATTTATGAATCTACAGCTCCCAAATATATCCTCTCAGAGCCCATTTCCGCAGTATTCATAAAATTGTTTAGTAGATCTGTGACTGTGTTTCAGTTTTGTAGATGAAATCATAGTGTCCTCATCCAAATTTTTTTGAAGATTCCACATATATCATGTCATGTGTTAATTTTCTTTCTCTTTCTGACTTACTTCAATTAGAATGACACTATTTGGGGACATGAATTTTGCTGCAAATGTCATTGTTTTATCATTTTTTATTGCAGAATATTATTCCATTGTGTAAATACGGCATAATTTCTGAATTCTGTCATATGTTGTTGGACAATTAGGTTGCTTCCATGTCATGGCTGTTGTATATAGCACTGCTAAGAACATTGGGTTGCAGGTGTCTTGTTGAATTATGGTTCCCTTTGATGTATACCCAGAAGTGGGAATGCTGGATCATATGTTAAGTCTATTTTTATACTTAAGAGGAATCCCCATCCTGGTTTCCACAATGACTGCACCAAACTACATTCCTTCCAGCAGTGTAGGAGGGTCCCCTTTCTCCACAGCAATGCCAGCATTTAATATTTGTGGAACGTTGAATAATGGCCATTGTGACTATTGTGAGGTGATACTTCATTACAGTTTTGAATTGCCTTTCTCTGATAATGATATGGAGCAATATTATTTTTCACATATCTATGTGGCATTTGTATGTCTCTATTGGAGAAATGCTTGTTTAGGGCTTTTGCCCAGATTGGGTTTTTTTTTTATTATTATTATTACGTTGTATGAAGTCTTTATATTTTGGATATTAAGACTGTCATTTGCATGAATTCTAAATATTTTCTTTAATATATTAGGTTGTCATTTGGCATTGTTTATGGTTCCCTTTGCTGTGCAAAAGCTTATAAGTTTAATTAGGTCCCATTTATTAATTTTGCTCTTACACCCATTACCTGGGTTGGCTGTTCTAGGAGATCATTGCTGAGATTTATATCAGAGTGTTTTGCGTATGTTTTCTTCTAGGAGATATACTGTGTCTTGCCTTACATTTAATTCTTCAACCCATTTTGAGTTTATTCTTGTGTATGGAGTGAAGGATTGCTCTAACTCATTGCTCTGATGCTGCTATCCAATTTTCCCAACAACATTTGGTGAAGAGATGTCCTTTTCTCTGTCATATTCCTGGCTACTCTGTCAAAGATTAATAGAACATAGGCCTGTAGATTTATTCCTAGGCCCTCTATTCTGTTCCATTGGTCCATATGCCTGTTTCTGTACCAATATCATGTCACTTTGATTATTGTAGCTCTGCAGTAGTGTATGGAGAACTGGTGGTTTATTCTTCCAGCCTCTTTCTTTATCCATAATATTTCTTTGGAAATTATGGATGTTTTATGACTCTATGTAAATCTTAGGATCATTTGTTTCAGTCCCAAAAAGAAAAGTTTTGCATAATTTGATAGGAAATCACATTAATTCTGGGGATTGCCTTGGGCAGTATGACCATTTTAACCATTTTTTTTCTTCCATTAGAGACCATTGGGTATCTTTTCAAACTTCAAATATTTCTTGAATTCCTCAATCAATGTTTTCTAGTTCTTCATGTATAGTTCATTCACCTCCTTGGTCAGATTTATTTGTAAGCATTTTATAGTTTTGGGTGCAGTTATAAAAACGGTTGTCTCTATATTTTTTTTCCTGTTGATTCAATGGTAGTGTAAAGAAATGCAATTGGTATTTGTACATTAATCTCGGTACATTGCCCAGTTCCTTTTCTAGCCTAAGTATTTTTTGTGAAGCTTTCACAGTTTTCTCTATATAGTGTCATTTCTGCATATCATGGCAATTTTGCCTCTTCTTTTCCAGTCTAAATCCTTTTATTATTTTCCCCACCTGATCGTTGTGGATAGGAATTCCATGACTATATTGAATTGAAATTCTGAGAATGGGCAACTTTTATTGCAAATAGGTGTTAATGTTTATCAAATGCTTTCTCTGCATCTACTGAGATGATCATGTGGTTTTTTGTCTTCTCTGTTATTGATATGGTGTATCACAATTGATTGATTGATTTGCATAAGTGAAACCATCTTGTGTTCCTGGGATGAACCTAACTTGACCATGGTGTATGTTCTTTTTTCACATGCTATTGGATTCTGTTTGTTAATACTTTCTTAAGGATATTTACATCTATGTTTATCAATGATATTGGCCTATAGTTTTCTCTAGGGGTAGGGCCTTTGTCTGGTTTTCGTATCAGGTTGTTGTTGGCCTACCATGTGAGTTTGTGTGTACTCTCTCCATATCAATATTTTGGAAGAGTATGAGGAGGACTTGTATGGATTTTTCTTTGTATGGTTAAATTCCCTAGTGAAGCTATTTGGGTCTGAATTTTTGTTAGCAGATATTTTTTATTGTATTGATAATTCTATTCCATTTCTGGTGATCTGTCTGTTCAAATGGTTAATTTCTTATTGATGCAATATTGGTGGGCTGAATGTTTCCAAAATCTTCTCCTTTTCTTCCTGGTTATCCAGTTTGTTTCCATACAGTTGCTCATGTTATTCCCTTATGATATATTGTAAGTTTGTTGTACTCTTTGTAGTTTCTCCATTTTCATTTTTATATTATTTGTGTTCTCTCTCTTTTCTTGTTGGTGAGCCTGTCCAGAGTTTTGTCAAATATGTTTACTATTTCAAGAAACAGTTTGATTGATTTTTTCTATTTTTTAATGTGTATTTCAATTATTTCTTCCTTGATCTTTTTTATTTCTCTCTTTCTGCTGACTTTTGGTTTTGTTTGCTCTTCTATCATGATTAGTTTACATAGAACATTACATTATTTATTTGAAATTGCTCTTCTACATTGAGGAGTGCCTTGTCACTATGAACTTCCCTCTTAAGCCTGCTTTAAGTGTATTCCATAGATTTTGTGTAGTGTTTTGACATATTTCTCAAGATATTTTTTAATTTCTTCTTTTAATTCTTTACCTGCCCCACTTGTCTTAGTACCATGGTGTTTAATTTTCATGCAGTCATTTTTCTCCCTGTTTTTCCTTGAAGGATTTCTAGTTTCATGGTATTATACTCACAAAAGATGCTTGAAATAATTTTTATCTTCTTAAATTTGTTCAGGCTTCTTCTGTGCCTGAATACATAATCTTTCTTTGAAAATATTCCATTTGAACTGGAAAAGAATGTATATTCTGTTTGAGGAGGAAAACTGTTTTGGAAATATCAACCAACTCCAATTATTTTATTGTATCTTTTTTATCATTGTTCCCTTTTAAATTTCTGTCTGAAAGACAATTCTAGTGATGGTAATGGGGGGTTATAGTCTCCTACTATGATTGTGTTCCCATCCATTTCTCCCTTTTTATCTTTTAGTATTTGCTTTATGTATTTAGGTGCTCCTATATTGAGTGCATATATCTTAATGAGTTTAATACGCTCAATTTTTATTGCTCCTTTAAGCATTATATCATGTCCTTGTTTATCTTTAGGCCTTTCATGTAAAGTCTATTTTGTGTGAAGTCAGGACTGCTATTCCTGCTTTCTTGTCATGTTCATTAGCATGGAATATGCTATTCCATCTTCTGACTTTCAAATAATGTGTGTTCCTCTTACTAAAGTGAGTCTCTTTTATGCTTCATAATGTAGGGACTTGTTATATTATCCCATCTGACAATATATATCTTTTGATTGAAGCACTAAGTCCATTAACTTTTGTGATAATTTTTGATTGACTGGTGCTATTTCCATTTTGAATGTCATTTTCCAGTTGATTCAGTATTTCCTTTTTGTTCATTTCATTTTCTTTGTTTGGCTTGATAAGTTTTCTTTTATTATCTTGGTTTCTTTTGGCTTTGTAACTTCATTGTAAGCTTTTGACATATGGTTACCATGTTTCGTATGTATATTGTCCCATTACTATATATTTTTATTTTAACTGAAAGGAATACAACTCTTACCCCTCCTATAGAGAACAGAAACAAGAAGAAAATACTCTGTATTTTCCTGTTTCACTCTGTGACCCTTAAATTTTTGATGTCCTGTTTTACAACATCATGTTTATTCTATTGTCAGACATTGTAGCTATTGCCTTTCTAATTATGCCTTTCTCTTTTCTATAGCATCCTGCTTTTTTTTTTAGAGTATATCTTTCATTATTTCTTTTTCTGTTGTTAAATTCTTTCAGTATTTGCTTGTCTGGAAATTATTTATCTCTCCTTCAATTCTAAAGGATAGCCTTGCTTGATAAATTATCTTAGATTTCAGCTTTCTTTCATTCAGGACTTTGAATATGTCTTGCCACTGCCTTCTGCCTTTTGTATTTGTGTAGGAAATGTGTTTAGAAATATATTATATATATAATTATATATATATGAAAAGTATGTGTAGAAATGAAGTTAACAAATAAGAAGAAAACCTATACATTAAAAAATAGAAAACATTGATGAAGGAAATTATAACTGATCCAAAGAAATGAAAAGATCTCTTATGTTAATGATGTGAAACAATGTGGTTGAAACAACCATACTACACAAAGCAATCTAAATTTAGTGTGATTCATGTCATAGTACCCATGAGACTTTTCCATTTAATAGAACAGTTAATTTCAAAATTTATATGTAAACACATAGATCATGAGTTGACAAAATAATCTTGAAAAAGTTTATTAAATCTAATAGTGTAATGTTCTCTGATGTTAAACAGCTCAACAAAGCTTTAGTAATTTAAACTACATGATACTGGCTCAAAAACAGACAGCAGTCAATAGAAGAGAATAGAGCACCCAGATATAATCCTTCACACTTATGATCAATTTACCCATGAAAAAGGAAGCAAGAGTATAAAATGAAGAATAGACATTCTCCTCAATAAGTAGTACAAGGGAGATTGAACATGTAAATGATAGATAAGAATAGTTCCTCACATTGTATACAATCCATAATCAGAGAATATCTTTCTATTTATTTTGTTTACTTATATTTCTTGAAACTGTAATTTATAGATCTATGTTTAGATCTTTTATTTCACTTATCAAATGTATTCCTAGTTTATTCTATTATGTATAAATATACGCACAATTGTTTTCCTGATTTCTCTTTCTCATAATTTGTTGTTAATATATTAAAAAGCAATGGAAATTTGTATATTGATTTTGTATTCTGCAAGTTTACTAAGTTTGTTCATTATTTGTTGCAGTCACTGGAGGAGTCTATGGAATTTTCTATCTATGCATAATTAAGTCATCTGTAAAAATTTTACTGTTTTTTTACAAGTTGAATGCCTTTATATTTTTTCTTGACTAGTTGTTCTGGCTAGGACTTCAAGTTGTGTAATTTAGTATTTGTGAGAATGAGCTACCTTTTCTTATTACTGGACCAGAGGAAAACATTCCTGTATGTTAACATTGAACTTGATGTTAGTCATGGGTTTTTCATATATGGCTTTTATTATCTTTAGTTACATTCTGTTTAAAGTGTATTTGTAAATAATATTTTTATAAAAATATAAAGATCAGACCTGTGAATAATTTTCCTGCATTTTTTGAGATTATTGTTTTTGAATTCTCAGCTATTTAAGGGATTGTATCACATATATAGATTTGCAAATGTTAAGTAATATTTATGAATCAGGACTAAATCATACATAACTATATTTATAATACTTATAATATGCAATGAATTCAGGTTGCTAATGTTTATTTAGAATGGAATGCACACATACTGAAAAATAAATTTACATTCTAGCTTTAGTGCACATTTACATATTTAAAAATTTTATCTCTTATTTTGAATTTGGTTTATGTTTAATGGAATTTATATCTAAATAAATAATATAACTTTTGGTAGAACTGGATTTACTAAAGTTTACTGATACAGAACATAGCTATTTACAATTAAAGAACAAAACACTTGCCTTAAAATGCCATATTTTACTAACAATATCAACTGTTTCAGGACTGAAATACATATTGCTTCCTAAAATGCATTACCTGGTCTTTTCCACCCAACACACATATAGTGTTATTTTTTGTTTTTTGATTGTTTCTTTGTTTGCCCATTAATGGAGGCAGTGCTTATTGAACCCAGGATCTTGTGCATAAGTGTATTTATCAACATCATTTTGGAACACTTAACAGAAGCCACAAGGTTATGGATTATAAAGATGATAAGAAAATTTATTCCTTCTAGGGACTGAAAAACCTCTGAGTGAAAGAAAGTCAAAGATAAACTATGATAAATATACAATAAGATTTTCTCTTTTCTAATTTTAAAGTAGAATATTAAATTACATTTTTTAACTTATAGAACTGAATTACAATTAAAAACAAAATTCCGCCCTTTGGGATTTCTGAAATTTGATTCATTATTTCTTTCTAATTTTATTTCATAATTATTTACCATTTATTTTTATACAAAACAAATAAACATATTTATTCTGCTCATGTTTTGAATATAGAGATACTTATTATAAAGTACACAGATAAATACCTACTTCCATTTCCAAATCAAATTATGTTTCACTTTAATTACAAATGATTTTGAAATAGATATGTATTTTCTGTACAGGTTTTACACAAATTTCACTTTAAATTCCAAAACTTTAAAATTATTTTATATATTTTGTGCATTATTTATACTCTGTTTACAAATCTGGTATAAATTTTTGTACAAAAGTTTGGAGATTGGTTTTATTTCATAGACCCCATAATTAAATTATTTAAAAAGATATTGTTGGGATAATATTTGCAGATCAGACTATAAAAACAAGCATCCTATCTGTATCATTTTTACTGGATGAATGAGAAATAAACACTGGCTGAATGTTACACTTGAGTTGCTGGGAGACCAGTCGTTTTGTGATGTCACAGCTACTCAAGTTGAGAACTATGGTGAAGGCCTAGCAGTTTACCTGTGCAGCCCTGCCGAAGCAGCATTTGAAGCTGCAGTGCTCAAAATCATGCAGATTAGAAAAGTAGCTATAGAAAAAGTTATTTGAGATGCCACATATTTCTTCAGAAATTCAAGGTGTGTCTCATAAAGATGGACCAACTGGTTCAGGAAATTCCGGAAGTTCTCTATTGTGTGATCAAACATTCTCTGGGGACTTGGACTTGAGGTCTATGATTGAATAAAATGCTTTTCAGATTTTGTCTGAAGAATCCTTAATAAAAACACCATGTTACCCACATTATGTCTCTGTACCAGATGAAGATAATGAATTTCATTCTCTGAAATTTCCAAGAAAACTCTGGAAAATGGCTGGGGATGACCAATTGAAATCCATCTGGTGGGGTGATAATGGATCTTCCATAGTGATTGTTGAAGATGTCTTCAAGAAGGAAGTTTTGGAATGAAAGGCCCCTTACAGAATATTTGAAACTGGAAGTATGAAAAGTTTATTTAGACATCTTAAACTTTATGGGTTTAGGAAAGTGTGGCAGAATTTTCAAAGGACTCCTTGTCTAGCTGACTTTCTGGCAGAAGGAAAAGTAGCCTCTGTTTTAAGAAAGGTATTGACAAATTTTAATTACCACTTGGTAACTTATATATAAAAATTTATTTTGTATATCAATCAATAGTAATATAAATGTAAAGCTAGATTTTGAAAATTGTAAAAGATTACTAAGGCTAGAATCCTTTATTTTCTCTAAAAAATGAGGACAGTGCCTTAAATAGTCAAGATTAAGGGAAACTTTGCTTTCAACTATGAATCTTTCCAGAAATCTAAATAAAGCTATTAAAGCTGCTTTTAAAAAGTGGTGTTCACCATTACTGCAAATGCTAAGTCATTAAATTTGATGAGTATACTATTTAAATGTGTATATTCCAATTAAGGAACTTCACACTACCGTTAGCAATGTTTATATTTTGATAATATTATCTATGCATAGTAAACGTGAAATCTGTGGTTTAATAGGTTAGCCTTTTTGTAGTCTTGTATTTTGGTTAATATATTACAAAAATGTTTCTCCTTTGGTAGTAGCTGCAGTTGTATCATAATCCAAATTTTAATGATGTTGTCCCCAACTTTTTGTGAGAATAAAAAGAAGAGTTGGGATTAAAAATTCCTCTCTGGTGTCTTCATTGGCTGAAGATATCAACAAGAAGCACTTTAAAGCAGGGGGTAATATGGATTATCATATTTCTGGTTTTGTGACTGACACTAGTGGAGAAAGTGCATTTTTACCTTCTGCAAATTTAAATATGACTCTAATAAGAAAGCCCTCTAGTAGCCACATAATTGGTGATACAACTATCCCGATCAGAGGTGATTTCTCTCCTCCATCATCAATGTCAGTTAGACCACCAGAACAAATTGCAGTGTATCAATGAGGTAATTTAAATCAGTTGAACATTGTCCTCGGGCACTCTCAAAGTAGCTACAATGAAGGAAATGGCCATGTTGTGAACTCCATTGCAACTTCAATTTCTACTTCTCAGTAC
This sequence comes from Vicugna pacos, assembly GCF_048564905.1. Lineage (NCBI taxonomy): Eukaryota > Metazoa > Chordata > Mammalia > Artiodactyla > Camelidae > Vicugna > Vicugna pacos. The sequence continues at coordinate 34,448,424 of NW_027328741.1, read as the reverse complement.
AGCATCTTCTCTCCCATATAGAGCAATTATTTTGGACTGATGGTGGAGCCTTCTGCTTTTCCAAACAGATATCATGACATATCTGCCAATGAAGGTCGTTTTCCTAATCTTCAACCAGGGATCAACCCACACTTTCCAGTGCCAGTGATATCAGATACATCAGCTACATCTCTTTCAAGGCCAACTCATCAGCAGTTTTCAGTTTATGAACGTCATCCTAATTACAGCTGATGTACCAGAGGACTACCAGATTATGCAGGATAACAAAGATTAAAATTGATGTTGGCAAACGTCGACAAATATCTGCAATTTTTGGGGGGCAATAAAAATAGATGTGTACCTGTATTTTCTTTATTTTTTTTCAAGTAGAGTAAAGAGTTAAACGAGAGACTAAGTTGCCATTTAAAGAAAAAATAGATACTTGATTGATATGATCTTTTGATGGAACAATATGGGAGTTAATTTAAATAATTTCTTGAAAGGAAGAAGAAAAAATGGATGAATTTGGAAAAGGAATAAAACATGGAGAGAGGGAAAAGTACTAATTGGTTTCTGGTTCATCCTGGAAAGTACGAAAAGTGTTAAATTAAGATAGGTTGGAACAGGAGATAAATGCAGGAACCGGCCCAGGGATCATGGTCTCAATTATGTCATCCCTGGAATCAAAAATGTCACATGATGTAGTCTCAGATGGCACATTCAGCATGTGGTAGAATTTAAAACGTAATTTTATCTATCGTCTTCTTTGTGCTGTTCTCAAAGCATTACAATTAGTGGTTTCATTTCCTGCCCTCAAGTGTCTACACTATATTTTCTAGTCAATACTTTATCTTGCTTTTATGTTCCAGCCAAAGACAAGCTTACGTCCTCAGGGTGGCACTTAATGCCTTTTCAAATTTAAGCAAACAAACTCAACTTAGTTTAGTCATTACTTTATAAATCTGGCATCTGACTACCTTGGCATATCTTTATGTTTCACTGTATCTGGACATACATCCAGGCAAATGCTTGTCAACAATTTTAGCTCCAAACTCAAAACTTTTTACCCAGCTTATCCTTGGACTTTGGCTGTCCTCCTTTTACCTACTTAGACTATCCCCGTCTCAGCACAGAAACCAACACCTACAGATGTTTTCTGTCTATCCCCCTTTCCTCGTCTTACTTGGATACAAGCACAGAAAACAGCACATGCCACAGGATGCATTTTTGTATTCAGTGAATGAAAAATTCATGTTGACTTTAACAAAATCTACTGTCCTGAAACAGCAAAACTCTCATGGTTTTCTAACTATTTCATTATGGTCTTTACTCTTCACCACAAACTAGCACTTTTCATAGCCCAAGGACTAGTCAATCAAGACAGATATTGGAGGTAGATACAGGAGACAAAGTATTATTTTCTTCTTAATTCATACCTCCAGAGGCCTAAGGCATTTCATTCTCATTTGCTGGATATTTTCCTGTCTCTTCATCACCCACCCATCCCAAAAGAGCTGATTCTCTTCCGCATACCAATAACTATACTGACTTCTAATTAATTTACTTCTTAGAATCAGAGCTTTGTCCACAAGAGACAGTGACATTGCAAAGAGTTAATGTAGGTTTTTACACCCCACATAACTTGTGCCCCTTCTTATCTTCACACAGGAAGTATCTAAGAGGTACTAGTCCCTTGGTTGAGGTGGTGGTGTTCAGTAACCTAATTGCAATCTAAGATGTGTGGACTAGAATGAGGTGAGGGTGGTAGAATTAAAAATTTGTCCAACTGCAAGAATACTAAATTTATACAGATATTAGGAAATATAAAATATTGACGAATGTCTTTGACAATTTCCCATTAATTTAAAATAAAAGGTGAAGCACTTTCATAATGTGAAATGCCCTGAAATGCTGGAAAAATTGTAGGCAAGGTCAGGGAGCCTAAGGCTTCTGCTCACCATGATGTAGCCAGTGTCAGCTGATAAGACTGTAATGGCAGAATTGAGTACTTAAAATTTGTTACCAGTTTTGATGAAAGCATTTAATAATCTGGAGAATGGGCACATGGGCCAGGGTGAACTCTAGCAACATCCCAACAATATGACCTTTACCAAGAGAAGAATAGAGACCACTTGCAGATGGAGAACTGTGTCTTGACAGCATTGGTTCTTCCTACAACAGAAAATCAAGCTTTTAAGTTTGTCAGCTGAAACTGATGGTGGCTATGTTGTTGTTTACTTTAGCAGTCTGGGGTAAAAATGGGCTGGTTCAACAGCTAGTTTCCATCTCTCTTATCAGAGAGTGGGTCTTACCATCATCATCTTAACAAGGTTCAATAACGATAAGTCTAAAGCAACAGTTTACTTTCAAAATTAGAAATCCTAAAGAAGAATATTGTTTGTCCAACTGTAGATTTCTACCTGGGAAAATCTAGACTATTGGCAAAGGTACAAACGTTGGCTGGTGTTTGAAAACTATTCTCTGAGCCCTGCCCACTGAATTCTTCCCACTAAATACCACAAATCTCTTTATCACTCTGTGTGTGTGTGTGAAGTTGGATTGTTAAGCAGTAACTGTTTGTCTTAGTTGAGTCATCATTGAATTATTCCTCTGCATCTGGCAGAATCTCTGTGAATTAAGAGTTTCATTGAGCCACCAGATTTTCTTCCAATCTGGGAGAGGTAGATTATATTTCTCCCAGTGTACTAATTGTTACCTGCTCATTGAATCCCGAACTGATGCTTGGGCCAAGCCTCTCAAACCTTGAATGGGACTGAGGCATATACATTCTCCAGTCCCCAGATCCCAGAACAGGACTGTATCACCTTTTTAATTTAAGCTTATGTCTGTGTTTTTTTCTTTTAATTTTCATTGTTGACACAACTTATTTTGGCTTTGGACACCATTTGACTAATTTATAGAGTCTGAGTCACTGACTTATTCCCATTCTCCTAGAAACTGCAATATCCTTTCTTCCCTTGGACTACCTGGAATTGAGTGAGCGTAGTCATCATTTTGAAAGCAGTCCTCAGTCCTAATAATGCAGAACCTTTACACTTCTTTGCCCAGCACTTGAGCAAGAATCTTTGTTGTGGATCTCAGGGATTATCCTCACATTACCGAATGCAAACATGAGAAAACACCACATTTTTATCGAAAATCAAGTCTTTGTCTCTATTGCATTCCCATTTCAAAACAGTTAAGAATTTTAGGAGTTCTGAGATTTTACCATGCTGAGAATTTTAGCAACCTCGCATGTTCATTTCTTACAGATGCTGTTGTGGAGTTGAGACCATTGGTCAGAGTCATTGAACTTTATCACTCACAGCAAGAGCAGCCAGTTTTAAATTTGTATCCATTCCCTAATCTCAGATGAATACACAGAGTGAAATTTTGATGCCTACAGAAGCAGTGGGCTGTTAACATGAAGAAAGTTTAAGGCATGGTAAAACACTAATTTTATTAGTATCTTTATGTATAATTTATTAGAATCACTTATTTATTAGTATCTTTAACTAGGATAAGTATATCATGACTCAAGTTTACTTGCTGCAAAAACAATCATGAGAAATGTCATGGGAATAAATGACCATTGAATTTCCATTTTTCCTTCCACTTTTATAAGATAGAATTAGCATAAAACATTAGTTTTGCTGCATAGGCTAGTGATTTGATTTACAACTATAATGAAATAAATATCATAGCAACTTTAGGGAGAATTAATTATTTCATTTAGATACAATTTTAAAGAAATACAATTTGTCTTTTGGTTGTGATGAGAAAACTTATGGTTAGCTCTCTTAACAACATTCATATAGAACATAAAGCAGTTTTAATTGTAATTTTCATGTTATTACGGGGCATCCCTATAACATGTTTATTTTAAGGCTGGAGGTTTGTAGCTTTTTAGTGCATTAATCAAATACTCCTTTTTCAACCCCTACCTCTGTTAATTACAAATCCAGTTTCTTTTTCTATTAGTATGTATGTTTGTTCTTGAAGTATACTTTAATATATAACACTGTGTTAGTGTCTTCTACACAACATACTGTTTGCTATTTTTAATACATTTCATACTTTTCACCAGAATATATCTAGTTATGATATGTTGCTACATAAAGATATTTCAGTTGTTGAGTATTCCCAATACATTACACTTCTTGTCCCTGATTCATTTAATTTGCAACTGGAAAATTTTCTCTCTTAATTTTCCTCAAATTTTTCTTTTCCTCACCCCATTTCCCTCCTTCTTGTGAACAACCTGTTTCTTTCTTTATGTTTAACTCCTTTTCTGTGTTGTTATGTTCATTTGTTTAAAATTCCACATGTGAGTAAAATCATTCAGCACTTATCATTCTCCTTCTGAGTTATTTCACTTGCGCATATTACCCTCTTGGTCTACCCATTTGTTGCAAATGACAAAAACTTATTCAATTTAGAACTGAATAATAAACCATTGTATTTTTATCTGTGTGTGTACATATATATACATATAAATACTGCATATATATTTAGTTTCTGTGTGTGTATATATTTATGTAAATATAGATAAATCTGTAGTTAAGATGGGTATATATATATATTATAAACACACATCTTTTTTCCATCATCTATTTATGAGCCATTAATTTGCTTGTATATGCTGTCTATTGTGAATAATGCTACAATGAATATAGGTTTGAATATATCTTTTCTAATTACTGTTTTTATTTTCTTGGAATTAGTATCCAGATATGGATATGTAGAATTATATTTCATTTTTTATTTTTAGATAAATCTCCATGTTGTTTTCTACAGTGGCAGCACATATTTCCATTCACTCCAGCAGTGAATCAGGGTTGTTTTTCCAACATCCTCACCAACACTTATTTTTGTTATCTTTTTGATAATAGTCATTCTGATGAGTGTGACATAAAATCTCATTGTGCTTTAGACTTGCATTTTTCTGATGGTTCATGATGTTGATCAGTATCATGTGCCTGTTGGTTATCTTTCCCCCACTGTATATTCATTTTTTGTAATGGGCTAAATGACCATAACTGTCTGATTTCATTTCTAGGCATTCTTTGTGTTCCATTATTCTTTTGTTCTGTGCCGCTACCATATTATTTTTATTACTGTGGATTTGTATTATATTTTCAAATGAGGGACAGTGATACATCGTCTTTGCTCTTTGTCAAAGTTGTTTGTGTTTTTAATTTGTTTGTTTTGTTTTCTTTTTTTCTTAGTGATTTCAATTCTTTTGTGTTTACATGTAAATTTTAGAATTATTTATTTTAAGTGTCTGAAAATGCCCTTGGTATTTTGATAGGCACTGAATTTAATTTGTGCATTTTCTTGGCTTATGCTGTTTTTTAAACAATATATTTTTCCTCATCTACAAACACAGTATATCCTTCCATCTGTTTGCATTATCTTCAATTTCTGTTATAAATATTTTATAGTTTTCTGAGTACAGGACTTTTAACTCCTTGGTTGCATATATTTCTTGATTTTTTTTTCTGTAATGCAACTGTAAATGAGACAGTTCCCTCACTTTCTGTATCAGTTAGCTTCTTGTTAGTGTGTAGAAATGCAACACTTCTTTATGTTAATTTTACATTCGGAAATTTTACCAAATGCATTGATAAGCCCTAGTAGTTCTGTGGCACCATTTTTAGGATTTCTGTTTAAATTATGTCATCTGCAAAAAGATACTTTTACTCCTTTTCTTAATTAGCTATATTTTACTTACATTTATTTTGAGTAGCTATGGCTAGAATTTCCAATACTATAATGAATATAAGTGCTAAGAGTGAGCACTCTTGTCTTCTTCCTGCTCTTATTGGAGATGCTTTAAGCTTTTAATCAGTGAGTGTCATGTTAGCTGAGTTCTTGTCATATAAGACCTTAACTGTTTTGAGGTATGTTTCCTCATGCCCACTTTGAGGAGAAATATATTCTTAGATACTGAATTTGTCAAAACATTTTATGACTCTATTGAGGGGACCATATTAATTTTATTCTTCAGGTTGTTAGTGTGGTGTATCATACTGATTAATTTGTGGGTATTGAATCACTTTTGTATCCCTGGAATAAAATGGACTGAATCATAATGTATAAATCTCTTAATGTATTGTTTGATATGCTAACAATTTAGTGATGAATTTTGAATCTATGCTAATTGCTAGTATGTAACCTGTAATTTTTTGAGCTATTTGTTCCTGTTTTAGTAGTAGTGTGATACAGAAATGTGAGGAAGAAAGCCTCCTTTCAAAATTTTTGGAATATGCTGAGAAGTATAGGTGATAGCTCTTCTATAAATGTTTGGCAGAATTCACCTGTGACGCTCTCTAGGCCTGGAATTTTGATTCTTGGAAGATTTTGTTTATTTACTTATTCAATTTCATTAGTGTTAATCTGTTAATATTTTCTACTTCTCATTCCATCCTGGAGATTAGTTCTTTCTTAGATATTGTCCATTTCTTCGAGGGTTTCCATTTTATTAGCATATAATTTGTTGTATCTTCATATGATGCTTTGTATTCCTTTGATATAAGCTGTAATTTCTCATTTATTTCAGAGTTAATGAATCTGTACTCTCTTTTTTGCTCATGTGTCTGGCTAAAGTTTATCAACATTATTTATCTTTCAAAAGCAATTACTTAGTTTGATTAAATGATTCTGCTTTTAATCTTTATTTTATTTAATTATGTTCCGACCTTTCAGCTGTTTTTCCTTCTACTAACAAGTTTGCTTATTATTTTGCTACAACTTTTGGTTGTAAGAATATGTTGTAAGAGACACATGTTTCTTATTTGTATAAGTATGATTATTTTGCTATAAGTATCCCTATTAATATTGCTTTTGTTATACCCCATAGATTTTGTTTTTGTTGTCATTTTTCTTTATATATTTTTTCTTTGATTTATACAGCAATCCAGTTTTTGTTAATAATGTATGATTTATCCTCCACATTTTAGAATTTTTCTCAGGTTTTTTCTTTTAGTAAATTTCTATTCTCACAAAATCCATAAGTTTCTTCTCACAACAAGGAGAAAAATAATAAAATTTATACAAAAATCTGGAAGACAAAATTTTCCAAAATTATTTTTAAAAATGAGCAAAGCTGTGGGTATTATACTCCCTGAATATGTAACATGCAACAAAGCTACAGTAATAAGTGCATCAATATATGGCACTTCAAGAAACACATAGATAAATGGAACAAAATAAAGAGTACTAAAATAAACCCACACACATATGGTCAATTAGTCTACAATGAAGGATGCAAGAGTATACAACTGAAAAAAGGCAGTCTCTTGAACAAGTAGTTCTGAGAAAACTGGACAGTACATGTAAAAGGAAGATGTAAGAGCACTTCCTTCCATAGTATGCAACATAAGATAAAAATGGATTGATTTCCTAAATGTAAAACCCGAAACTCTATATTTACTGACAAAGAACAGGAGCAGAAATGAATTTGAGATAAATCATAGCAATGTTTATTTTTGATCTGTCCACAAATTAAAAAAAAAAGGAAAAGTAACAATTACAGTTTTTAGTTTACTGAGGAAAAAATAGATATACTATACGATATATGGACTCTGCTTCTTATATAAGTGTGAAGTGCAAAATCTTTTGCAGAGCAAAGGAAAACTTCAACAAGAGATATGATAACAGATAGAATATAAGGAAAAATTTCAGACAATGAAACCAACAAAATGTTAATATCCATAATATATATATATATATATATATATATATATATATATATCATATTATTCTCAATATTTAAAAATTAAGACCCCAAATTAAAAACAGTTGAAAGATCTTAATGGAAACTTTTCAAACTCAGACATGTGGATTATTTTCTTCACATACAAAGAAACATAACGTTGCTATCCATTAGGAAAACATAAATCAAACCCAGAATTAAATATAATCTCACAGCAACCAAAATGGCTATTAATAAAATTCTACAAATGACAAATATTAATAAGAAATTTGGGAAGAGGGAACCCAGGTACACTGTTGGTGGAAATATAAATTGATGCATCCACTATTATAAAAGTGGGGACAGTGCCCAGGAAACTAGAAATAGAAGCATTATCTGTTGCAGCAATTCCAGTTTTTGGTATAAATCTGAAAAAAAATGAAAACATTAAATTAAAGGATATATTACCCCCAATGTTCTTAACATCATCATTTATAGTAGCCAAGGAAAGAAGCACAACTCAACCACCCATCAACAGATGATTGGCTGAAGTAGATGTGAGATATAGATAACATAATAAATACTTAGTCATTGTCATATTAAAAAATAAAATTCTGCCACTTGGAACAATGTGACTGGACCCAGAGAGTGTTGCACAAAGGAAAATAAGTCATAAGGAGAAAAACATTCTATGTTGTCACTTAAATGAGGAAAATAAAGATATAAGAGAAATAATCATTAAAAAACAGGAACAGAATCACATATATATGTGTAGTGTACCAAGTTTTGGTTTCCTGTGGGGACAGGGAAGAAGGATGGAGAAGACAGAAATGTGCAAGCTACTAGTAATAAATTAGAGAACCAACAGGGCTATATTTACAGCAGTGATAATTATTTCAATAATTTAATTGATTTTAAAGAGATTACAGGGATATATTATAGTAAAACGTGCATATAGGTGGGAAAAACTTTAAAAAAAACAGGAAAATCAAAATATTTTGTAGTACTCTGACATAAAGGGAGGTGATTTATTCACTTTCTTTACTCTTTTCATAATGTCCTTAGGAGAATTTAAGCTTTTAACTGAAAAAGTATATACTTTTAAAAGTGACATAAGTTTAAACAATTTCTGTCTCTCCCCTTTGATCTACGGTCAATAAAACGTTCACATCTCAACAAAAAAAATACAACACAAAACAATAATCCGGAACGTATGTGAACAGGTAAAGTTTGGTGGACTAAAACACACAAAAGAAACTGAACTGAGGGAAGAGCAGATTTGGTGTGTGAAACCAAGGCCCCCTGACTAGGATATATGAGTCCTCAAGTTCAGACAACCCAGTAGAAACAGGGTCTCATTGGATCACACCGCATCGGCCTCCAACTGCACCAGTACTCATGGCCACATGTAACTAGGAGGGAGCCACAAAGGAGACAGAAATTCCATCCTTCAGACACTCACACATTCATGAAAATGTCCTTACTCCCCACTCACAGTGGTGGAGACAAGGTACCTTGCAACACTGGACATGGCAAAGGCACTTGCCTGATTCCAAATACCCACCAGTCTTTACACTTTTCCTCAATTTGTACACTGAGTCTCAAGGGATATCAGATAAAAGGAAGGGTTCACCGTCCCAGTGACAACAGTGGCTTTAACTACCAGAGAAGTCTAAGAAGTGACAATGAAAGCACATCTTTTATCCAGACAGTAGCGATTGCAAAGTGCCAGTTTGAAATATTATCAGAGGTAGCTCAGGTAAGTAAAATAAAAAATTGTACAATATTGCAAATTACCAGAAAACAAAAGCAAGGACTCCAATTCCCAATTTTTTATTAAGTGTCATCAGAGCAATAACTTATCAAGAACATGAACAATCACAGTAACATTATAGGGCATGTACACATACACATACACACACACAGACACCGACACAGTCACAGACACACATGCACACACACACACACACACAATGTCAACCCTGCAGCAAAGAAACTTAAAGTCATGGTGTATTGCCACATAACTAATAGAGAATCCAAATATGTGTCATACACAGTCTCAATACAAAAAACAAAAATAAGAAAGCAGTTTAGTGAGCTCAGGAATAAATGAAATGATGATAAGGAATACATTACCAAAGAGACTGAAACTATAAAATATCCAAACATTATTGGAGGACCAGGAGGGTCCTTAATAAAGGACCTTAATAAATGAGATGAAGAATGCAACAGAAAGCATTGGAAGTAGAGTGTCTTTCTGTAAGAGAGATTAGCAAACTCACCAATACAAAACTAGAAATGATAGGAGAGGGCAGATATTCAAGATATTAAAAAGTGAGGAAATTCTACAGTAGCCATCAGACTTCTTCAGGAAGTGCACATTAGAGTGGAATCCTGGAGGGAGTAGAAAGTTAGAAGGCAGCTGATGGTTTATTTAAAGAAATAATAGTTTATAACTTCCCAAACCTGTGAAAGGAACTGATATACAATACCATGAGCCAACAAAATACCAATAACTATACGAAAAAGGGATCTCCTTTAGGATAAGTCACATGAAAATTGGCAAGTCAATGACAGAGTAATATTTTAAAAGTACCCAAAAATAGTTCTGATAATCTACAAAGGATCCCCCATTAGGCTATCAGCAGATTTCTGAGCAGAAAACATAGGCCACTGGTAAATAAAATTACATTTCAAACTATTGAATTAAGAAGTCACTCACCCAATAATACTTAGACAGTTATCACTTAGATATAAAGTGAAAATAAAGATTTTGCCAGACAAACAAACCTGAATGTGATGAAAAAAACAAAACCGAGACACCTTATAAGAAGTGCAGAAAAGAAGTCTTCTAAGAAATATAAATTGGCAAAAATGGGCAAAACATTGACCAAAATGCTAAGGAGAGATCACGAGAAATTTTCATCTGTTCTTTTGGGTATGTTTTTAAATGCTACTATACTATATGGATTAAAGAGAGAAAAATAGGAAATCAGGAGAAATATAGATAAGTCAAACTGGTTACATGCTCACAACAATAAAAGAAATAATTTGAAACAGTAATTATAAAAGGTAAAGAGTAATATTAAAACAATATTAAATGAAGCTTCTATCAGTGGAAAAAGGACTAAATTATACATGAGATGTTTTATTTTTAATTGAATTACAGTAGATGTAATATATTGTGTAGTTTCAGATATACAGCATAGTTATTCTAATCACTTTTTAGATTATATTGCATAATGAATTATTACAATAATTTTAACATACAAGTATTTTAAGCTATTGTGTACAATTCCATGCTCTATACAGATTATCCTTGTTGCTTCTCTACTTTATGGATACTACTTTGTATTTGTCAATACACTTCCATTAAAATCTCTTTCCCTTCCACTTTGGTAAACAAATTTTTCCCATATCTTTGAGTCTGCTTAAGTCTTGTCTATCTAATCTCTTTACCTCTACAACATGTCTCTATCTTTCTATCTATCTATATATCTATCTATCTATCTAACCATCTATCTATCTCTCCATCTCTCTATCTATCATGCATTATCCTTCTATCTATTTATGTGTCATCTATCAGTAGATAGCTATAGATAGATGTACACAGATATTTGTTACTTTTTAAATTCCACATATAAATTATATTATATACTTTTGTCTTTGTCTAAGTTACTTTATTAAGCACATTATTTACTAGGTCCATTCAGGATGCTGAAAAACAATGTGCTATACATTTTCATGGCTGAGTATTATTCCATTGCATATTTATAGAAACATCATATCTTCTTAAGTCCATAGTCTACTGTGGACTCTTGGATTGCTTTTCTGTCTGCATATTATAAACAGTGCTGTTGTGAACATTGGTTCTTCTCAATTTAGGGTGTTTTCCCCAGATTTTTCCTAGGAGAGGTATTACTTGGTGATATTGTTGTTAACATTTAGGTTTTAAACAAATCTGAATACTGTTTTCCAAAGAAGTTTTACCAGTTTACATTACTACTTAGAGTATACAAGAGATTTCATACCTCCACATCTTCTCCAACACTTAATATTTGTAGACTTTTTGATAATAGCCATTTGACCAGAGTGAAGTGATACCTCATTGTGGTTTTGATTAGCAATTATGTAATAATTAGTAATGTTGTGCAAATTTTTTACTTGCCTGTTACTTATCTGTAAGTTTTCATTGGAGAAAAACAAACTCAGGTATTCTGCTCTTGTTTTTGATTGGGTTTTTGTTTTTCACATTGAGTTGTGAAACCTAAATCCATGTTACATTTATTAACCTACATCTATTAACCCATGGTCACTTGCATTGTTTTCAAATATGTTCTCCAATTACACAGGCAGTATTTTCATTTCATTGAGAGTGTCCTTAGCTGTGCATAAATTTTCAAGTTTATTTAGGTCCCACTTGCTTATTTTTGCTTTTGTTCTTTTGCCTTAGGAGACTGATATAAGAAAATATTCCTATGATATATATCCAATAGTGTATTACCTATATTCCCTTCTAGCAGTTTTATAGTATCAGGTCTTACATTTAGCTCCTTAATACACTTGGAGTTTATTTTTGTATATGATGTCAGGGAATGCTCTCATTTCACTGTTTTACGTGTAGAAGTCCAGATTTCCCAACACCATCCATTGATTTGACTGTCTTTTATCCATTGTGTACTCTTGCTTCTTTTGTCATAGATTCATTGTTCATAGGTGTGTGGAAATATTTCTAGGCTCACTATCTGTTTTTATTGATTATATCTCTGTGCCAATGCCATACTCTTTTTATTACTGTAGGTTTATAGTATAGTAAGGTATCTGGGAGGGTTATACCTGCAGATTTGTTGTTTTTTCTCAAGATCATTTTGGCAATTTTTAATGGTTTCATGTAAAACTTAGAGTTATTTATTTTCTGGTTCTGTGGAAAATACTACAGCTTCGTAACAGGAATTGCACTAAATCTGTAGGTTTCTTTGTGTAGAACGGCCATGTTAACAATATTAACCCTTTCAATCCAAGAGCACAAGGCATCTTTCCATTTCTTTGAATCATTTTTAATTTCTTTGTAAATGTTTTTTTTAATTTTCAGTGTGTAGGTCTTTCATATATGTGGTTACATTTATTCCAAGACATTCGGGGGAAAGTGGTTTTAAATTTTATTGATTTCAGCATCCATTTTATGGTATCTCATTATTAATGTGTAGAAATTCAAGAGACTTCTTTACATTAATCTTGTACCCTGCTCCCTTGATGAAATTATTTGTTGTTCATAATAGTCAGTTTGGAGACCTTAGGACTCTGTATGTATATTGTTATGCCTACAGTCATGGTGAGAATTTTGCCTCTTTCTTTCCATTTTGTGTTTCTTTTTCTTGTTTTTCTTTACCTTTTCCTTTCTTCTTTTAGTATTGAACAGAAATGGTGAGAGTAGGAATCATTGTCTTGTTCACAAATTTACCCAGAATGCTTTCAACCTTTCCCCTGAGTATTATAAATTGTTATAAATAGCCTTTAGTATGTTGAGAGATGTTCCCATTGTACTCACTATCATGAGAATTCTGATGATGAATGTATGTTGAAGTTTGTCAAATGCTTATATTTTTTGTATTGACATAGTTTTGTGAATTTTGTCCTTCCTTTATAAGATATGTGTCATGCTGCTTGACTTGTGTATTTTGAACCATCCTTGTGACTCTGGAAGGAATCCAATTGATCATCGCGTATAATCCTTTCTAAGTATTCCTGGATTCATTTGTTGATGTTTTTCGAGGTTTTTTGAATGTATATCCTCATTCATTAAGGATTTTGGATTTTCATTTTCTTTTTTTTTTGGTAGTGTCTTTGACTGTTTTTGTTATCAGGGTAATGTTGGCCTCATAGAATAACATTGGGAATTTTCCTTCCAACTTCATTTTTTAAAATAGTTGGTGGGAAAGTTGTTTTACTGAAGGTATCCAGGCATTTTGTTCAAGGGGTGTTTCTAAAATTATACATTTTATTGAACATATACTGATTGCTCTTTTCATGTTCTCAGTTTTCTCTTTATTCACTGTTGATGGGCTGTACATTTCTAGAAATTTGTCCATTTCCTTTAGGTCATCCTGTTTGTTGTCACGTAACAGCTCATAGTGCTTTCATAAACTTTTTTTGTATTTGTGTAATATCAGATATTATTTCTACTATTATATTTCTTATTTTGTTTCAGTCCACTCTCTGTATTTCTTGATAAGCCTGGCTAAATGCTTACCTGTTTGTTAATATTTTCAATAAAAATTAAAGCTTTTGATTTTATGATTAGTAATTTATTTTTCAATATTATTTTATATATTTTCAACATAATCATTAAAGATTTCTCATTCAACTGCCTTTGGGTTTTGTTTGTTCTTATTGTTATTTTGGGTGGTATGTTTGGTCCTTTCTATGAGGTTTTTCTTGTTCCTTGTAGAAGTCCTGATATGTTGTAAACTTCCCTCTTAGATTTGTCTTTGCTGCATCACATACGTTTTATGAAGCTGTGTATTCATTGTAATATGTCTCCAAGTATGATTTTATTACCTCTTTGATTTCATCATTGAACGGGTTTTATTTTATTTATTGTGGATGTGGTTTGACCTCATGTTTGTGCTTTTCCTATACTTCTTTCTAAAGTTGAAGCACAGTTTCTTACTTTTGTGTATGGAAAAATACTTGCTGTAATCTATATTTTCTTAAAGTTCCTGAGGCTCATTTCATGACATAGTCTGTCATTTATTCCTTATCTAACATCCTGTGCACACTTGAAAAGTTCTGCTTTTCTGATGCAGTGTCCAATAGCTCAGTTAGGTTCAAATGATCTAATATGCTATTAAGATCTCTATTTCCTTACAGATATTCTTTCTGGATAATCTGGCTATCAGAATAGTGAAGTGTTAAACTCATCTACTATTATTGTTTTATAATGAATTGATTCTTTACTGTCTACTAAATTTCATTTTATACTTAGGATCTACGGTGTTGGGTCCATATACAATTTAATGAGGGTAATACACTATTTTTGTTCATCTCATTTTCTTTATATAATCTCATATTTTTTTCATTTTGGCCCCTATTTTAAAACGTATTTTGTATGAGGAGAGCATTGCAATCTGCACTTTCTTTCCATTTCCATGGGATATCTTTTCCATTTATTTCCAGAGTATGTTTATCTTACACCATAAAGTGAGACTTTTGGGGGGCGAGGCAAAGATGTTGAAGTAGGAAGATGCTCATAGCTAACCCTTTCCCACAAATGCAACAACAATCACTTCCACAGACCCACTCAGCTAACCAGAGAACCTGCAGAAATCTGACAGAATATTGTCCTCTTCAATAGATAAAGATGTGAATAATCTGGTAGGAGAAAAGGAAGAAAGAAAGAAGAAAAGGCAAAACAGAGTGGGACAGGTCTGACAGAGAGGGAGCAGCAAAGAAGGACTTTTGTTCATTCACTGTGTCTCCCCTCTACAACTGAGAGATCAGCAGGATGGAGGGGGAGCCTCCAAGGCTTGGACATGTACATAGTGTAGGTTGACTGACATAATTAAGTTAAACAGGAACAAAGGATCCCTGTAATACTCAGCCAAAAATGCAACCCAGAAGTTGGGGGCCGGGCCAAGCTGCCCAAGCAGGGTGGTAGTTGGGGATTGCTGCGCTGTGGCAGCCCAGGGGAATGGAGTTGGCTTTGTGTCATGGCTGTGGGTGCACAGGGCAGAACAACCTGGGCCCTCCATAAAACACCTGGGCAGATGTGCCCTGTGGATGGAAGGGTGCATTCCCCATCTCTGAAATTTACAAACGTTTCTAGGTGAAGAGAGCTGGGGCTCAAACAGAGACACCATACCCTCTAGTGCTTTACACTGAGGTGGTAGTGGGCACAAAACCTGCATCTACACCTAAGGACATAGCAGCCTCAAGGGCAAGACCGAGACTTGTCTACAGCCTGAGGCAGATAGGAACATACTGGCTGTTTCCTCAGAGAACTTGTCTGACAAGACAAACAAGGAGCTGGATTTTGGCCCAGGCCAGGCACAGGGCTGTTCCTCAGTCTTCCTTGAGCCCACTTCTTGTGTGCAAATTCGAGGCAGAGTGTATAGTGGCACAGAGCAGCAGAGTGATCGGCAACCTGATGGGGCAGGTGGCCCCTCTAATTTTGGGCAGGGATACAGCCCCTGACCATGGTGCTGGAGAGGTCATGATGCTCAATTCTGCCTGGTCAGTCTCCAACATCAGACTGCAGCATCGGGCAGGGCATTGAAAATTCAGCCCAGAGTAAAGAGAGCTTCATCAGAACCAGTGTTGGGTGTAGGAGCAATCTGATTGCTGACATGCCCTGGGAGCAGCACAGATGAGGGCTCCAATGGAGGGCCTCTGGGAATAACAAGCTGGGCTTCCAAATCAGGATTAAGAAAGAAAGAATTCACACTAAAAGTTCACAGTCTCCAGGAGGACAATGAACACCCCATTATATTAATCAGTTTTTACCTGTTCCATTTTATATTACCCTCTTAATTTTTACTTCTTCTTGAATTATATATACCCCCATTTTAATCCCTTTGAAATTTTTTAAAATATTTTTATTATTATTGTTTTTCCAGACTCTGCTTCAAATTCCTTTTCTTTTATTCATTATAAAATGCCTTCAAAGATTCATTTCTCCCTTCTTAAAAAATCTTTATCTCTCTCTCTCTTTTTTCTCTTTTCTAAGTTGTATAACTACATAGGCATTAAGTAGATAAACTAATTTAGGACCACAGTAGATAACTGATACTCCATAAACCACAGCACCAGAGAGTTAGTAGAAAATTGAAGAAGCAGAGAAACCATTCCCAATTAAAAGATCAAGAGAAATCCCCTGAAAGAATGATCAGTGAAACAGACATTTATATCCAACTAGATCAAGATTTCAAAAATGGAGTGATCAAATTACTGAAGTAAATAAAAGTGATAGTTTTTAGAGATACAAAATATGTCAAAAATGAAATGGAAGCTATAAAGAAGAGACGAGTAAAATAGGTAAACACGTTGACTGAGATGAGGAATGATCTAAAGGTGTAGCAAAGCTGACTAGATAATGCAGAGGAATGGATTAGTGACTTAGAAGACAGGACAATAGGAAGGACCCAATCAGAAGTGCTATAAGAGAAACAAAGAGAAACAAACAAGAAAAGCAAAAGGGACCTATGGGATAAATGATAGCATGCCAATTTTGGCATGATAGAAGTCCCAGAATGGGAAGAATGATCAAAGGGGATTGCAAAGTTTTTTGTAGAAATCACAACTGAGAACTTCCAAAAATTAAAGAAGGAATCAGATATCCAATTACAGGAAGCTCAGAGTGTCCCAAACAGGAAGAACACAAATACACCCACACCAAGACATACAATTAGAATGGCAAGAGTAAAGGATAAATATATGATCCTAAAGACAGCAAGAGAATAGTAAAGTCTGTGTTACAATGGAATCCCCATAAGCCTACCATCTGATTTCTCTACACTAGTACTACAGCCCAGGAGGGAGTGACAAGATATATTCAAAGTCCTGAATGAAAAAAGTTATATACTGTAGGATAGTTTGACCAGCAATACTATACTCTTTGGTAGAAGTAGAAATAAAGGATTCCACAGACAAGAAAAAGCTTCAAGAGTTAGCAACATTAGACCCATGCTATAAGAATTATTGAAAGGTCTTCTCTAAAAACAAAACCAGCAGGATGCTACAGAAATGTGAAAATCACACCTGGAAATGTGATAACTCATGAATTACAAATAAAATAAACACAAAATTTTAAAACAAGACATACAAATCATTGAGAGTGGGAAAGGGAGGCAGGAAAATAGAGAATTTATTTTTTTTTGGTCTTTCATTTTAAAATTTTTTGTTCTTGGTAGGATGGGTTTGAGATCATGTTGCTGTTCGTTTAATAAAAGCAGTTATAGTAATGGTCTAATGGACTTATAAAAAGGGTAACAGGAAGAAAATAACTTATCAGGGATTCACAAAAACAAAATAAATTTCATGATAATACAAAGGAAAATGACCAAACCATAAAAGGAAGATGAAAGGAACAAAGAGGAAATAAAAAATCAACTGCAAAGAAAAGGTCAATTTGGCAATAAACACAAGCCTATCATCAATTATTGTAAATGTTAATGGACTAAATGCTCCAGTCGAAAGTCATAGAGTGGCAGGCTGGATAATAAAGCAAGAATCTTCAATATACTGCATACAAGAGACCCACTCCAGAGACAAGGACACATATTGATTGAGAGTGAAAGGATGGAAAATGGTATTCCATACAATAGGAAAAGCCAAAAAACAGGTGTTGCATTACTGATTTCAGACAGAATATTCTTTAAAATAAAGGCCATAAAGAAAGATAAAGGACATTTTATAATGATTGAAAGAGTGATACAATATGAGGATAGCACACTCGTTAATACATATGCACCAAATATAGGAGCACCTAAGTACATAAAATAATTACTAACAGATATAAAAAGGGAGTCATATTTGTAGATACCAACACTGCATTAACATCACTGGACAGATCATTAAGACAGAAAATAAATTAGGCAACAGAAAAATCAAATAATACAATAGAAATATTACACTTGGTGGATTTTTCAGAGCATTGCAACCCCCAAAACAGGATACACATTCTTTTCAAGTGCACGTGGAACATTTACCAGGATTCATGATGTACTTGGGCAAAATAGAAACCTCAGCAATTTTAAGAAGGTAGAAATTACCTCAAGCATCTTTAATGACCACAATGCCATGAAGCAAGAAATCAAAAACAGAGAAACAAAGGAGAACAAAGGAAAACATGGGGATTAAAAAATATGTTATTAAAAAACCAATGGATCAACTAAGAAATCAAAGCTGCAATGTAAAAGTACATTGAGACAAAAGTTAATGATAGCAAAATCCCACAAAATTTATGGGACACAGCAAAAGGAGTGCTGAGAGGGTAGTTTATAGTGATACAGGCTTTCCTCAAAAAAGAAGAACAAACAAAAATGCACAATTTAACCCACCAGCAGAATGAATTCGAAAAACAAGCCAAAAAAAAACAAAAAACAAAACAAAAAAGCAGCAGAAGGAAGGAAATCATCAATATTGGGGAGGAAATAAAATAGGGGTTAAAAAGACCATAGGAAAAAAGTCAACCAATCCAAAAGCTGGTTTTTCCAAAAAGTAATTAAAATCGATGAACCTCTGGCCAAACTCAAAAAGAAGAAAAGAGAGAGAGCACAAATTAGCAAAATAAGAAAGGAGAATGGAGAAATTGCACAAAAAAAAAGAAATACAGAATATCATATCAGAATATTATGAAGACTGTATGGTACCAAACTGTATAGAAGAGATGGACAAGTTTCTGGAAAGACACTGTCCACCAAGACTGAATCAAGAAGAAACTGACCCCTTGAACAAACAGAGCACTAGAAATGAAATCAAAATAGCAATATGAAAACTCCCTACAAATAACTGTCCAGGACTGGATTGATTCATGGAAGAATTCTACCAAACAACCAAAGAAGAACTCATACCAGTTCTTCTCAAACTCTTCCAGAAGATTGAAAGGAAGGAATACTCCCAAAGACATTCTATGAAGCCACAATCACCCTGATACCACAACCAGGCAAAGGCACTACCAAAAAAGAGGATTATAGGCCAATATCACTGATGAACACAGACGTCAAAATCCTCACCAAAATAGTAGCAAATAGAATCCAACAACATAGAAAAAAGATTATATATCATGACCAAGTGGGGATCATGCCAGGGATACAAGGGTGGTTCAACTTATGAAAATCTATCAATGTAACACAGCACATCAACAAGAGAAAGGACCAAAACTGCATGATCATCTCAATAGATGCAGGAAAAGCATTTGATAAAATTCAACACACACATATGATAAAAATTCTCACCTTGTGGGCATAGAGGGAATATATCTCATGATCATGAAAGCTATAGATAACAAACCTACAGCCAGCATAGTACTCAAAGGTGAGAAAGTCAAATTCATCCTACTAAAATCTGGGACAATAAAAGGATGCACACTACCATGAATCATACTCAAGATATACTTGGAAGTCCTAGCCACAGCAATCAAATAAGAAAGAGATGAAAAAGGGATGCAAATTGGAAAGGAAGAAATAAAAGTCTAAATATATGTAGATAATATTTTACTATTTGTTAAAATCCCTACAATATCCAGAATTAATTTTCTACTGCTGATCATATAATTTAGCAAGGTAGCATGTTACAAGATTAAGGTGGAAATATCAGTGGCATTTCTTAACGCTAATGATTCAGATAATACTATAGAGCAACAGTCAACATGACAGCACTGTATTGGAAGATAAACATACATAAAGGCCAATGGCACAGAATAGAGAGTCCAGATATGAACCCAAAAACGTTTGGTAAATTAATCTTAGAAAAAGGAGGCAAGAAATTACAATAGAAAAGAGATAGGCTCTTTAGCAACTGGTGCTTGGAAAACTGGACAGCAGCATGTAATTCAATGAAGCTAGAACACTCCCAATGAAGCTAAAACAACATACACAAAAATAAACTCAGTCTGGATCAAAGACTTAAACATAAGACAAAATACAATAAACCACCAAGAGGAAAATATACGGAAAATGTTATCTGACAAAAGTGTCGAAAAACTTCTCGGGGAAGAAATAAAAGCAAGAAAAAACCAATGAGACCTAATGAAATTTACAAGCTTCTGCACAGTAACGAAACTGGAAGTAAAACAAAAAGACAACATACGGAATGGGAAAAATATTTGCATATGAAACTGTCAAAGACTTGATCTCCAGAGTATATAAGAAGCTCATCCAACTGAATAAGAAAAAATTTACCCAATCCAAAATTGGGCAGAAGACCTAAACAAGCGATTCTCCAAGGAAGACATACAAATGATCAAAAGGCACATCAGAAAATGCTCAATATCACTTATTATCAGAGAAATGCAAATCAAAACTGCAATGAGGTATCACCTCACACCAGTCAGAATGGCCATCATTCAAAAATCCACAAATGACAAATGCTGGAGAGGCTGTGGAATAAAGGGAACCGTCCTTCACTGCTGGTGGCAATGCAGTTTGGTGCAGCCACTGTGGAAAGCAGGATGGAGATTCCTCAAAATCCTAGGAATAGACATCATATAACCCAAGAATCACGCTCCTGGGCATAAATCCAGAAGGAACCCTACTTTAGGATGACACCTGCACCCCAATGTAATAGCCAACATTATTTACAGTAGCCAAGACAAGGAAACAGCCTAAATGCCCATCAACAGTTGACTAGATAAAGAAGAGTTGGTATATTTATGCAATGGAATAGTAGTCTTATCAAGTGACAACATATTGCCATTTTCAGCCACATGGATGCTCTTGGAGAAAATCAGTCAATGTGAAGTAAGCCAGAAATAGAAAAAAAAATACCATATGAGAAGGCTCATGAGTGGAATTTAAAAACAAAATTAAACCAAACAAAAAACGCATGAATACAAAACAGATATAGACTCGTAGGCCGAGTATACAAAGTTTTGGTTGCCAAGAGGGTTGGGTGTGGGAAGAGATAGGCTGGGAGATCAAAATTGTAACATAGATAAACAGGATTGTACTGTATAGCACAGGGAAATACATAAAAGATCATACGGCAGCTCACAGGGGAAAAAATGGGACAACAAATGTATATATGTTCATTGTAACTAAAAAATTGTGTTCTACAATGGAATTTGAGACAACCTTTTAAAATGAATAAAAATCAATAAAAAAAGTGAAAAAAGAAAAAAAACATGACCCATTAACAGTGTTAATATATATTGGAGAGAATAACAACTATGCAAAAGAATAGTCAAACCAAAAATTTTGTTTTGGTTTCTTTTTAAGATAAGCAAAATCAAAAAGCCTCTAGCCAGGTGCATCATGAAGAAAAGAGAGATGCTCCAAAGAAAAAAAGTCAGAAATAAATGTGGAGAAATAACAATTGTTCCCTCAGATATATAAAGAAGGGATTATTTTGTCAACACTTACATGCCAGTAAACTGGACAACTTAGAAGAAATAGACAAATGTCTAGAAAGAGACAGGGATAAGGAGAAACATATAATTTGATCAAACTGTTTACTAGAACAAAGAAAGAATCTGCATTTAAAAAATCGTTAAATAGGAGTACAGATTTAAACACCTCCCATGGAAAATTGTACAAAAATACAAAGCAGAACTTATACTCTTCAAACTATTCAAAACTGGTGAAGATGTGGGAAACTCACAAATTAATTCTATGAAGCTTTCATCACCCTGATAGCAAAGCCAACAAACAAAGTACAGGCAAAGAGAATTTCAAGCCAATATCTTTGATTGATATAGATGCAAAAATTCTACAAAATATTATTACCAAACAAAATCCAGCCATACCTAAAATGAATTATACAGCATGATCAACTTTAATTCACTGCAGCGTCATAAGAGAGGTGGAACATACATGAAATCAATCAGTTCGATTCAGCACATTAAAAAAAGAAACAGGGAAAGTGATGTGGTCATCCCAATAAATCCATAAAAATCATTTCACAAACTTCAACATTTATTAATTAAAATAGCAACAATAACAGCACAAAAAAAACAACAGACAAAACAGCAAAAACAGAAACCTCTTACCAAAGTAGGATTCAGGAAATATATCTCAACCTAGCTAAAGTCATTAATAACAGATACACAGACAACATAATATGCAAAAGTGAATAAATGAAAGTCAAATTAAGGAATAAGAAAAGGATGCCCACTCTCACCATTTATATTAAACACAGTATGGTAATTCTCTAGCAAAAGCAATGGACAAGAAAAAAGATATTCAGCTTGGACTGAATGAAGTAAAACTGTTATTTTTGATGGCATGATAATCTATATAGATATCCCTACAGATTCTCCACACCAAAACAACTAAAACTAATAAAGACATTTAGCAAAGTAGTATGATTCATGATTAATATATAAAAACAGTCAGATTTCTTTACACTAACAATGAAATATTCCATAATTTTAAAAAATCCATATGATATCAGATCAAAAATGAAAAACCTATGGAAAAACCAAGATAATAAAATCTATAGGACACTGATAAAAATTTATAAATGATGCAAAGAAATGGAAAGAAATCTCAAGGTCTTAGTTTAGAGGAATTAATATTGTTAAAATATACATAATACAAAAGATGTCTACAGATATAAAGTGATTCAGATCGATATACATGATATTTTCCACAGAAATTAAAACAGTCCTAAGATTTGTATGGAACTGCAAAATTACCAGAACTGCAAAAGTAACAATGAGGAAAAAGAACAAAGATGGAGTCATAACCCATAACCCTCCCAGATCACAGAATATATTACAAAAACAGCAATCAAAACAGCACAATACTGGAAAACAAACAAACATCTATATCACTGGAAGAGAACACAGAGGCAGAAATAAAACATCACATCTATGGTCAAATAAACTATGAAAAAGGAAAAAAATATACAAAGCCTAAAAGAAAGTTTTAAGCAAGTGATGTTGAGAAAGCTAGACAGCTACATGTAAATCAATGAAATTAGAAAACTCCCTCACACTGTACAAAAATAAACTCAAAATGTTTTAAATATCTGAATGTAATACATGACACAATAAAACTACTGGAATCTCAAAAAGTCAAAACAAGACATAAATTGTAGCGAAACTTTCTTATTTCAATCTCCCAAGCTGAAAACTATAAAAGCAAAATAAACAAATAGATCCTAATTAAACTTAAAACCTTCTACACACCAAAATAAACAATATGGAAACATAAAATTCCAAACGGGAGAAAAGATTAAGAAACTATGCAATCAACAAGAGGCTAATTTCTAAAATACACAAATTGTTCATACAACTCCATTTCAAAAATCTACAAACTCAGCCAGAAAATGAGCAGAAGGCAATTCTCTAAAGACACAAGATGACAATCAGAAACATAAAAACATGCTCACATAGCTAATCATTATACAAATGCAAGACAAAAAAATAATGGTTTACCTCACACTAGTGAGAAGGGCTGTCATCCAAATGTCTACAAATAATAAAAACTGGGGAAGTTGTGGAGAAAAAGGAACACTCCAACGCTGTTGGTGGAAATGGAAATTGGTGCAAGCACTTTAGAAACAGTATGGAAGTTCCTTTAAATAATTAAAATAGACCTATCATATGACAAAGAAATCCCACTCCTGGGCATATAAAGCATAAAACCTGAAAACAAAGAATCCTAGAGTAAAAAAATAGAAGTACACTCTGACAATGGACTTAAGTTGATTGTACGTATGTCTCCTCTGGCAAGGGAAGCAGAAGCAAATCTAACAAAATTTGATTGTATCACTCTAAACAGATTTACACTGCAGAAGAAATGATCAATATAATGAAATGTCAACCAACATAAAGGAGAATATATTTGCAAGTGATATTTTCCAATCAAGTGTTAATATCCAAATATATGTCAAACTCTTACCCCACAACAACAACAAAAAAGGCCAAATATTCCAATTAAAAAAAGTCCGTAGGAACTGAATAGATAGATCTGAAACAATTATCTGTAGAAAACAAAGAGTTGGCTAAATGACACATGAAAATATGTTCAGAGTTATAAATTATAAGGAAAGTCATAAACCAAAAATGAGACAAGACCTCACACTTGTCAGAAGGTTCTCATCAAAAAGAAAAGTAATAAATGTTGGTGAGATTGTGGAGAAAATGTAACACCGTGGACACTGTTGATAAGAATGCAAAATATTGGATCAATTGCATATAAACATCAAATTTTCTTCATCCATTTTTCTGTCAAGGGATGTTGGATTTTTAGGCTCCTGTCTGAAGACTCTAGAGAATAAGCCCATGGGCTGAACTGATAAACAAGCTGTGAGGAATTTCACATATTCAGGCTGGATAAGAAATGGCCTGCTCATTGTATCCAGTATGGATGGCTCTATGGCCTATGCTGGGTAAGATCCTCAGAGGAGGACAACCTAAGACAGGCACAGACAGCTGGATAAGAGATGGCCTACTTAATGAAGTTCTGTGATGAACTTTAAAGCAATCCTTAATCATTTAACATCCTGTGCTTACTGCAGGAGAATGAGGACATAAATAGTTTAAGATTATTAACATTGTTATAACTTAGATGTTATGTGAGGCATTGTGCAAGTCCTATATAAACCCTTTTTCTAAGAATCAATAAAAAGAGAACTGCTCCGCTGCTCTCCACACCGTGTTTGTGTGTATATGATATCGTGCCACTGACAGGGTTAATTTAATTTTTTAGGAGTATCTTAAAAGTATGTTGCATTATATACAATGCTTTTTTTGCACTTATTGAAATGATTATGTGAGTTTTATTTCTCATTCCATTAGTGTGGTATGTCACCTTTATTGATTTGAATATTTTGAAGTATCCTTAAACCCAGGGATTAATCCCTTTAGTCATTTAAGTGTGTGATACAATAAAAGTGTTGTTGAATTCATTTTGCTTGTGTTTTGTTGAGAATTTTGGCACATATTTTCCTCAAGGATAATAATCAATATTTTACATCTAATGTCCTTTCTAGCATTTTTATCCAAATACAGCTGACATCATAAAACAAGTTTGGAATCTTTCACCCCCTTCAAATTCTTGGAAGACTTTTGGAAGAATTGGTGAAAAATTGTCTTCAAATGTATGACAGAATTCGCCAGGAAAGTCATCTTGAAATTTTTTTCTAGTTTGGGGGGTTTGGATTACTGATTTACTCATACACACTTTTCCTCTGTTTAACTTTCTAATTTCTTCTTTATTCAGTATTGGAAGACATATGTTTCTGAGAATTTGTCTTTTGTTCTAGGTCATTCAAATCGTTGGCTAGTGGTAATTTCTTATGATGCTATGCATCTCTACAACATCAGTGGTTATATCGTCTCTATTATTTCTAATTTTATTTGAGTTTTTATTTTCTTAACCAACATAAACATTTGTCATCTTTATGTTTAAAGAAACAGACTTTGGTATTTTTTTATCTTTTCAATTGTTTCTCTTGTTATTTGCCTTACTCTCAGTAGTTCAATTTTCTTCTTTATTCTTTCTGTTTTCTCCTAGATTCTTGATGTTTAAATTTTAGCAGTATGAATATTTGTAATTTTTTTATTATTAAATGTTATTTAATTATTTATTTACCTGTTTATTCATTTATTTATCATTGAAATATGCCATTTACAATGTGTCAATCTGTGGTGTATAGCATAGAGTCCCCTTACATGCATATATTTCTGTGCCTATAAAACATTACTTCACAGTATTTAACATACTGCCCTGTGTCATACAAAAGAAATTTTGAAAACGTCTATTTTTATATATAGTGGATAACATTTATAAGTCTATAGCTCTGAAATATACCCTCTTGCAACCCCTTTTCACAGTAGTCATAAAATTGTTTAGTAGATCTGCGAGTGTGTTTCAGATTTCTAGATGAAATAACAGTGTTCTCTTCCAAATATATTTTTTAAGCTTCTTCATATATAATGTCTTGTATTATATTTCTTTCTTTTTCTGGCTTACTTCAATTAGAATGACACTTTTGGAGGACATTCATTTTGCTGCAAATGTCATTGCTTTATCATTTTTATCATAGAATATTTTTCCCTTATGTAAATATGGCATAACTTCTGTATACTGTCATCTGTTGTTGGACAATTGGGTTGCTTCCATGTTGTGGCTGTTGTATACAGCACTGCTAAGGACATTGGAGTTCAGGTGTCTTTTTGAAATAGGGTTCTTTTTGATATATACCCAGAAGTGGGATTGCTGGATCGTATGTTAAGTTTATTTTTATACATTTGAGGAATCTCCATTCTGGTTTCCAAAATGACTGAACCAAACTTCATTCCTTCCAACAGTGTAGGAAGTTTCCCTTTCTCCACAGCTTCCCCAGCATTTATTGTTTGTGGACTTTTGAATGATGACGATTGTGACTACTGTGAATTGATACTTCATTATAGATTTGAATTGCCCTTCTCTGATAATGATTGTGAGCATTTTTTTTTTCATATATCTGTGTGGCATTTGAATGTCTCTATTGGAGAATTGCTTGTTTAGGGCTTCTGCATATTTTCAGATTGGGTTTCTTGATTTTTTTTATTATTATTAGGTTGTATGGAGTCTTTATATTTTGGAAATTAAGACTTTGTCAGTTGCATCACTTCTTAATATTTTCTTTAATCCTGTAGGTTGTCATTTTAATTTGTTTATGGTTCCCTTTGCTGTGCAAAAGCTTATAAGTTTTATTAGGTCCCATTTATTAATTTTGATCTTACATTCTTTCCCTGGATAGTCTATTCTAGGAGATGATTGCTGAGATTTATCTCAGAGTGTTTTGCCTATATTTCCTTCTAGGAGATTTACTGTGTCTTGCTTATATTTAAGTCTTCAAGCAATTTTGTGTTTATTCTTGTGTATTGATTGAAGGATTGTTCTAACTCCATTGCTCTGCATGCTCCTATCCAGTTTTCCCACCAGTTGGTGAAGAGATGTTTTTTCTCTGTCATATTACTGGCTACTCTGTCAAATCTTAATTGAACATAGGCCTTTAGATTTATTTCTAGGCTCTCTAATCTGTTCCAATGGTCCATATGCCTGTTTCTGTACCAATATCATGTCATTTTCATTATTGTAGCTCTGTAATATTGTATGGAGACCTGATGGGTTATTCCTCCAGCCTCTTTCTTTTAATTCAATATTGCTTTGGAAACTATGGATTTTTTATGAGTCTATGTAAATTTTGGGATGATTTGTTTCAGACCTAAAAAGAAATGTTTTGCATAATTTGATAGGAAATCAAATTTTCTTGCCTGATGGTTGTGGCTAAGACTTCCAAGTCTCTATTGAATTGAAATTGTGAGAATGGGCAACATTTCCTTGTCTCATGTTTTTGTGAGAAGGGTTTCAGTTTTTCAACATTGAGTGTTTTGCTGGCTGTATATTTGTCAGAAATAGCTATTATTATGTTGAGATATGGTCCCTCTGTACACACTGTGATAAGAACTTTTTTTGCAGATAGGTGTTAAATGTTTTCAAAAGTTTTTTCTTCGCCTACTGAGATTATCATGTGGTTTTTTGTCCTCTCTTTTTTTGATATGGTGTATCACAATTGATTGATTGATTTGCATATGTTACACCATTATTGTGTTCCTGGGATGAACCAAATTTGATCATGGTGTATGATATTTTTTACATGCTGTTTGATTCTGTTTGTTAATAATTTCTTAATGACATTTACATCTATGTTTATCAATGATATTGGCCTATAGTTTTCTTTTTAGGTAGTGTCTTTGGTTTTGTTATCAGGTTGATGTTGGCCTTATGGTGTGAGTTTGGGTGTACTCTCTCCATATCAAACTTTTGGAAGTGTTTGAGGAGGACTGGTATGGATTTTTCTTTGTATGTTTTGTCAAATTCCCCACTGAAGCTATTTGGGTCTGAATTTTTGTTTGCAGAGTTTTTTTATTTTATTGATAATACTATTCCATTTCTTGTGATCTGTCTATTCAAATGTTCAGTTTCTTCTTGATGCAACAATGGTGGGCTGAATGTTTCCTGAAACTTCTCCATTTCTTCTAGGTTTTCCAGTTTGTTTCCATGCAGTTGCTCATGGTATTCCCTAAAGATATTTTGCAAATTTCATGTACTCTTTGTATTTTCCCCATTTTCATTTCTTATGTCATTTGTGTTCTCTCTCTTTTCATGTTGGTGAGCCTGTACTGAGTTTTGTCAGATTTGTTGACTATTTCAAGAAACAGTTTGATTGATTTTTTCTATTTTTTAATCTTTAATTCAATTCTTTCTCCCTTGATCTTTATTTTCCCACTTTCTGCTCATTTTTGGTTTTGTTTGCTCTTCTCTTAATGATTAGTTTAAATAGAATGTTAGATTATTTTTTGAAATTGCTCTTCTACCTTGAGGCGGACTTTTTCACTATGAACTTTCCTCTTAAGCCTGCTTTAACTTTATTCCATAGAGTTTGTGTAGTGTTGTGTCATATTTCTCAAGATATTTTTAAATTTTTTCTTTTAATTCATCACATCTCCCCCTTGCTTTAGTACCATGTTTTTTAATTTACATGCTGTCATTTTTCTCTCTATTTTTCTGTGATTGATTTCTAATTTCATGGTATTATACCCAGAAAAGATGATTGAAATAATTTTTATCTTCTTAAATTGCTTGAAGCTTCTTTTGTGCCTCAGTACATAAACTTTCCTAGAAAATGTTCCATGTGCACGGGAAAATAATTTATATTCTGTTTTGGGGAGTAGTGTTTTGAAAATATCAACCAAATCCAATTATTTTATCATATCTTTTAGTATCTTTGTTCCCTTATTAATTTTCTGTCTGAAAGACCAGTCTAGTGATGGTAATGGGGAGTAATATTCTTCTACTGTGATTGTGCTCCTATCAATTTCTCCCTTTTTATATATTAATATTTTCTTTATCTATTTAGGTGCTCCTATATTGAGTGCATATATATTAATGAGTATATTACCCTCATTTTGTATGGCTCCTTTAATCATTATATCATGTCCTTGTTTATCTTTCTCTATGGCCTTCTGATAATGTCTATTTTGTGTGAAGTCAGTACTGCTAGTCCTGTTTTCTTGTCATGTGCATTTGCATGGAATATATTTTTCCATCTTCTGGCTTTGAATTGAAGTGTGTTCCTCTTTCTAAATTGGGCCTTTTTTATGCTTCATAATGTAGGGTCTTGTGATATTATCCCATTTGACAATATACATCTTTTGATTGAAGCACTAAGTCCATTAACAATTGTAACAATTATTGTTAAACTGGTGTTTATTTCCATTTTGAACTTCATTTTCCATTTGATTTGGTATTTCCTTTCTGTTCATTTCTTTTTCTTTTTGTGGCTTTGTAAGTTTTCTTTTATTATCTTGCTTTTTTTCTGTCTGTGTGACTTCATTGTAAGATTTTGACTTATGGTTACCCTGTTTTGTATGTATATTCACCCATTACTATATCTGTTTATATTAACTGAAAGGAATACAAATTCAAACGCATAATACAGAGAACAGAAACAAGGAGAAAATTCTCTTTTTTGCCTGTTTCACTCTCTGACACTTAAAAATTTTGATGTCCTGTTTTACAACAACATGCTTATTGTGTTGTAAGTCATTTTAGCTATTGCCTTTCTAGTTATGCATTTCCCCTTTCTATAGCATCCTACTTCTTTATTTTTAGAGATGTTTCATTATTTCTTTTTCTGTTGCTAAATCCTTTAAGTATTTGCTTTTGTGGAGATTATTTATCTCTCCTTCTATTCTAAAGGGTAGACTTGCTTGATATATTATCTTAGGTAACAGCTTTCTTTCATTCTGGACTTTGAATATGTCTTGCCACTGCCTTCTGACTTTTGTATTTTGTGGGAAACGTGTTTAAAAATATAAAGTATATAATTATATATATGTAAAGAATAACTAAAAATGAAGTTAACAAATAAGGAGAAAACCTATACATTAAAAAATAGAAAACATTGATGAAGGAAATTAAAATTGATCCAAAGAAATGAAAAGACCTCTTATGTTAATGATGTGAAACAATGTGGTTGAAACAACCATACTACACAAAGGAATCTACATTTAGTGTGATTCATGTAAAAATACACATGAGATTTTTCCATTAAATAGAACAAATAATTTCAAAATTTATATGTAACCACAAAGATCTTGAGTTGCCAAAATAATCTTGAAAAATGGTATTAAATATCATAGTGTAAAATTTTCTGATGTTAAGCATTCCTACAAAGCTTTAGTAACTTAAACAACATGATATTGGCTCAAAAACTGACACCAATCAGAAGACTAGAATAGAGCAACCAGATATAATCCCTCACACCTATGATCAATTAACCCATGAAAGCAGAAGCAAGAGTAAGAAATGAAGAAAAGAGACTCTCCTCAATAAGTAGTGCTGGGGAGATTGAACAAGTGAAAGATATATTAGGGTATTTCCTCACATTTTATACAATCAGTAGGCCAATATTTGGTTTATTTATTATTTTTACTTATATTTCTTACACCTGTAATATATTGATCTATGTTTAAAACTTTTATTTCACTTATCAAATGTATTCCTATTGTATTCTTTTTGGTATAAATGTACACACAATTGTTTTCCTAATTTCTCTTTCTGATTAGGTGTTGTTACTATATAAAAATGCAATGGATATTTGTAAATAGATTTTGTATTCTGCAAGTTTACTAAGTTTGTTCATTATTTCTAATAGTCACTGGGGGATTGTATGGAGTTTTCTACGTACAATTATGTCATCTGTAAAAATTTTACTGCTTGCTTACAAGTTGAATGCTTTTTATATTTCTTCTTGCCTTGTTTTTCTGGATAGAACTTCTAGTAGTGTAACTTTGGACTTGCGAGAATGAGCTACTTTCTCTTATTACTGGACCAGAGGAAAATCTTCCTGTATGTGAACATTAAACTTGAAGTTAGTCATGGGTTTTTCACATACGACTTGTATTATGTTTAGTCATCTAGAAAGAATTTGCTAATTTTTTTTTAAAAAGTTAAGATAAGAACTGTGAATAATATTCCTACATATTTTTGATTGTTATTTTTGAATTCTTTGTTATTTAAGGGATGGTATCACATTTATTGATTTGTGTATGTTAAATAAAATTTCTGAATCAGGACTAAATCCAACTTAATGATATTTTATATACTTATAATATGCCGTGAATTCAGCTTACTATTATTTACTTAAAATGGAATATACACATACTGATGGAAAAATATACATTGTAGCTTGACTGAATATTTCTTTATTTAAAAATTTTATCTCTCTTTTTGAATTTGGCTTATGTTTAATGGAATTTATGTCTAAATAAAGAATACAAATTTTTGGTAGAACTTCATTTACTACTGTTTAATGATACAGTACCTAGCTATTATTAACAATTATTGTAAAAATCACTTGCCTAAAAATGACACATTATACTAAAAATGCCTACTGTTTCAGGATTGAGAAACATATTGCTTCCTAAAATGCATTAAGTGGTCTTTTCAACCCCAACCCACATATACTGTTATTTCTTTGTTTTTGATTGTTTGTTTTCCCCTAAATGGAGTCACTGTCAATTGAACCCAGGATCTTGTGTATAAGTGTATTTATCAACAACATTTTGGAACACTTAACAGAAGCCTCAAGAGTACGGATCATAAAGATGACAAGAAAATTTATTCCTTCTAGGGACTGAAAATCCTCTGAGTGAAAGAATGGCAAAAGTAAACTTTTGTAAGTATAAGATTTTCTGTATTGTAATTTTAAAGTAGAATACTAAATTACATTTGTTTTACTTATAGCTCTGAATTACAATTTAAAACAAAAATAATCCACTTTGGGATTTCTTAAATTTGATTCATTATATGAATCTAGTTTTATTTCACAAATATTTACCGTTTATTTATAAACATAACAAATACACTGATAATTATTCTGCTCATGTTTTGAATACAGAGTTACTTATTCTAAAGTAAACAGATAAATAACTACTTCCATTTCCAAATCAAATTGTTTCACTTTAATTACAAATTATAATGAAATAGGTATGCCTTTTCTGAACAGGTTTTACACAAATTTCACTTTAATTACATAACTTTAAAATTATTTTATATATTTTGTGCATTATTTATTCTCTGTTCACAAATGTGATATAAATTTGTGCACAAAAGTATGGAGATTTGTTTTATTTCATAGACCCCAAAATTAAATTATTTGAAAAGATTTTGTGGGGATAATATATGCAGATAACACTATACAAATAAGCATCCTATATGTTTCATTCTAACTGAATGAATGATAATTAAACACTGTCTGAATGTTACACTTGAGTTGCTAGGAGACCAATCGTTTTGTGATGTCACATCTAATCTAGTTGAGAACCATTGTGGTGGCCTAGCAGTTTATCTGTGCAGGCCTGCAAGAGCAGCATTTGAAGCTGCAGTGCTCAAAATCATGCAGATTAGAAAAGTAGCCATAGAAAAAGTTATTTGAGATGGCACATGTTTCTTTAGAAATTCAAGATGTGTCTCCTAAAGTTGGACAAACTGGTTCAGGAAACTCTGGTAGATCTCTACTGTGTGATCAAACATTCCCTGGGGATTTGTCTTGAGGTCTAAGATTGAAGAAAAAGTTTTTCAGAATTTGTCTGGAGAATCCTTGATAAAAACACCATGTTACACACATTGTGTCTCTGAACCAGATGAAGATAATGATTTTCATTCTTTGACATTTCCAAGAAAACTCTGGAAAATGTCTGGAAGTGAGAAATTTAAATCTATCTGGTGGAAT
This sequence comes from Vicugna pacos, assembly GCF_048564905.1. Taxonomy (NCBI): domain Eukaryota; kingdom Metazoa; phylum Chordata; class Mammalia; order Artiodactyla; family Camelidae; genus Vicugna; species Vicugna pacos. The sequence continues at coordinate 34,415,297 of NW_027328741.1, read as the reverse complement.
GATAATGGATCTTCCATAGTGACTGATGAAGATGTCTTTAAGAAGGAAGTTTTGGACAGAAAGGCCCCTTTCAGAATATTTGAAACTGGAAATATGAAAAGTTTACTTAGGCAGCTTAACATTTATGGGTTTAGTAAAGTCTGGCAGAATTTTCAAAGATCTGCTTGTCTAGCTGACTTTGTGACAGAAGAAAAGGAAGTCTCTGTTTTAAGCAAGGAATTCAGTATTTGTAGTTATGACTTGGTAACGTATATATAAAGTTTTACTTTGTACATCAATCTATGGTAATATAAATGTAAAGCTAGATTTTGATAATTATATAAAACAACAAAGGCTTAAATTCTTTATTTTTTCTAAAACTGAGGAAAGTGCCTTAAGTATTCAAGATTATGAGAAACTTTCCTAGCAACTATGAATCTTAACAGAAATCTAAATAAATATATTAAAGCTGCTTTTAAAAAGTGGCTTTCACCGTTACTGCAAATTCTGATTTCTTAAATTTGATGACTATACTATTTAAATGTGTATATTCCAAATAAGGAATTTCAAAATATTGTCAGCAGTTTTCAAATTTTCATGATATTATGTTTGCATAGTAAACGTGAAATCTGAGGTTTTGTAGGTTATTCTTATTGTAGTCTTGTATTTTGGCTTAAAATATTACTAAAATTTTTCTCCTATTGTTGTAGCTGCAGTTCTGCCATAATGCAAATTTTAAACGAGGCTGTCCCCAGGTTTAGTGAGAATAAAAAGAAGAGTTGGGATTAAAAATTCCTCTCTGGTGTCTTCATTGACTGAAAATTTCAACAAGAAGCACTTTAAAGCAGGGGGTAATGTGCATAATCATAATTCTTATTTTGTGGCTGACACTAGTGGAGAAAGTGAATTTTTACTTTCTGCAAATTTAAACATGATTCTAATAAGAAAGCCGTCTACTAACCACATAATTGGTGATACAACTACCCCGATCAGAGGTGATTTTTCTCCTCCATTATCAATGTCAGTTAGACCACCAGAACAAATTGCAGTGGATCAACATGCTATTTTAAATCAGTTGACCACTGTCCTTGGGCACTCTCAAAGCAGGTACACTGAAGCAAATGGCCGTGTTGTGAACTTCATTACAACTACAACCTGTACTTCTTAGAACAGCATCTTGTCTCCCATACAGAGCAATTATTTTGGACTACCGGTGGAACCTTCTTCTTTTCCAAAAAAATCACAAATTATCTGCCAATGAAGGTCGTTTTTCTAAACTTCAACCAGGGAACAATCCACGGTTTCCAGTGATAGTGATAGCTGATACATCAGCTACCTCTCTTTCAAGGCCAAATCATCAGCCATCTTCATTTTATGAACGTCATCTTAATTACAACTGATCTTCCAGAGGACTACCAGATTATACAGGATAACAAAGATTGATATTGATGTTGGCAAATGTCGACAACTTTCTGCAATTTTCTTATTTGAGCAACAAACATAGATGTGTACCTGTATTTTCCTTATATTTTTTAAATAGTGTAATGAGTTAAACGGGGGACTAAGTTACCATTTAAAGAAAAAAAGAGATATTTGAATGACATATCATTTGATGGAACAATATCGGTGTAAATTTAAATAATTTCTTGTAAGGAACAAGAGAAAATGGAAGAATTTGGAAAAAGACTAATATTTGGAGAGAGGGAAAAGTACTAAGTGGTTTCTGGTTCATCCTGGAAAGTATTAAAAGTGTTAAGTTAGGATTGGTTGGAACAGAAGATAAATGCAGGAACCGACCCTGGGATCATGGTCTCTATTATGTCATCTCTGGAATCAAAAATGTCACATGATCTATTCTCAGATGGCACATTCAGCATGTGGTAGAATATAAGAATAATTTTATCTATGGTCTTCTTTGTGCTGTTCTCAAAGCATTCCAATTGGTGCTTTCTTAACCTGCCCTCAAGAGTCTACGCTATATTTTATAGTCAATAATTTATGTTGCTTTTATGTTCCATCCAAAGACAAGCTTACATCCACAGAGTGGCAATTAATGCCTTTCCAACTCTAAGCCCACAAACTCAACATAGTTTAGTCATTTTTTATACATCTGGCATCTGGCAACCTTGGCATATCTTTATGTTTCTCTGTTTCTGGAGATACATCAAGGCAAATGCTTGTCAACTGTTTAAGCTCCAACCGCACAACTTTTGCTCCAGATCATCCTTGGACTTTGGATGTCCTCCTTTTACCTACTTAGATTTTCCCAGTCTCAGCACAGAAACCACCTCCTCCAGATGTTTTCTGTCTATCCCCCTTTCCTTGTCTAACTTGGATACCAACACAGTAAGCACAGCACGTGCGACAGGATACAATTTATTATTTAGAGAATGAAAAATACATGTTGACTTTAAGCAAATCTACCTTCCTGAAACAACAAAACTCTCATGGTTTTCAAACAATTTCGTTATGGTCTTTACTCTTCACCACAAACTGGCTATTTTCATAGTCCAAGTACTAGTCACTGAAGACAGTAATTTGAGGAAGGTATAGGAGACAAAGTATTATTTTCTTCTTAATTCATGCCTGCAGAGGCATAAAGCATTCCATTCTCATTTGTTGGATTTTTTTTCCTGTCTCTTCATCACCCACCCACCCCAAAATAACTGATACTCTTCCCCTTACCAATAAATATACTGCCTTCTAATTAATTTTTTTCTTAGAATCAGAGATTTGTCCAGAAAAGACAGTGTTATTTAAAACATTTACTGCAGGATTATACACCCCACATAAATTATGTCCTTTCTAACCTTCACACAGTAAGTATCTAAAAGGTACTAGACTCTTGGTTGGGGTGGTCATATTCAGTAACCAAATTGCAATCTAAAATGTGTGGACTAAAAAGAGGTGAGGGTGGTAGAATTAAAGATTTGTCCAACTGCAAAAATACCAAATTTCTGCAGATATAAGGAAATATAAGTATTCATGGAAGACTTTTAATATTTGCCATTAATCTAAATTAAAATTTGAAGCATTTTCAGAATGTGAAATGCCCTGAAATGCTGGAAAATAGTAGGCAAGGTCAGGGAGCCTAAGGCTCTGCTCACAATCATGCAGCCAGTGTCAGCTGATAAGACTGGAATGGCAACATTGAGTCCTGAAAATGTGTCACCATTTGTGAAAAAGACTTTGATAATCTGGAGAATGGGCAAATGGATCAGGGTAAGCTCTAGCAACATCCCACCAATATGACTTTTACCAAGAGAAGAAAAGGGCCCACTTGCAGCAGGAGTTCTATGTCTGGACAGCAGTGGTTCTTCCTAAAACTGAAACATCGAGCTTTTAAGTTTGTCAGCTGAACTATGATGGTGAATATTTTTTTGCTTATATTAGCAGTCTGGGGTTCTGAAGTGCTGGTTCAGCAGCTAGTTTCCAGCTCTATTATCACACAGTGGGTCTTACTGTGATCATCATAACAAGTTTGTATACCGATAATTCAAAAGCTACAGTTTACTTTAAAAATTAGAAATCCTAAAGAAGAATATTGTTTGTCCATCTATAATTTTCTACCTGGGAAAAGCTAGACTATTGGCAAAACTAGAAAAGTTGGCTGGTGTTTGAAACCTATTCTCAGAGCTCACCCCAATGATTTCTTCCCACTAAATACTACAAATCTGTCTACCGCTGTGTGTGTGTGTGTGAAGATGTATTGTTAAGCTGTAACTAAGTGTGTCTTAGTTGAGTCATCAGTGAAATATTCCTCCGCATCTGGCAGAACTTCTGTGAATTAAGAGATTCATTGAGCCACCAGATTTTCTTCTGATCAGGGATAGGTAGATTATATTTCTCCCAGTATACTAATTGTTACCTGTTCATTGAATCACAAGCTAATGCTAGGGCCAAGCCACTGAACCCTTGTATTGGACAGAGGCATATACATTCTCCAGTCCCCAGAGCCCAGCACTGGACTGTGTCACCTTTTTAATTTAAGCTTATGTCTAATTTTTTTCTTTTCATTATCATTTATAACGCAACTTAATTTGTCCTTGAACACACCTTGACTAATATATAGAGACTGAACCGCTGATTTATTCCCTTTAAGCTACAAATTGAAATAGCCTTTCTTTCTTTGGACTACCTGGATTAGAGTGAGCTTAGTCATCATTTTGAAAGCAGTCCTCAGTCCTAAAAATGCCGAACCTTTACAGTTCTATGCCCAGCACTTGAGCGATAAAATTTGTTGTGGATCTGAGGGATTATCCTCACATCACATAATGCAAACATGAGAAAACAGCACATTGTTATCCAAAATTAAGTCTTTGTCAGTATTACATTCCCATTGCAAAACAGTTAAGAATTGTAGGAGTTCTGATATTTTAACATTCTGAGATTTTTAGCAACCTAGCATTTTCATTTCTCAGAGATGCTCTAGTGGAAATGTGACTTTCTGTCTGAGACAGTGAACTTTCTCACTCACAGTAAGAGCAGCCAGTTTTAAATTTGTATCCATTCCCTAATCTCAGATGAATACACAAAGTGAAATTTTGTTGCCTACAGAACCAGTGGGCTGTTAACTTGAAGAAAGTTTAAGGCATGGTAAAACACTAATTTTATTAGTATCTTTACGTAAAATTTATTAGAATCACTTACTGATTAGTATCTTTTCCTAGGATAACTATATCATGAATAAAGTTTCTTGCCGCAAATAAATCATTAGAAATGACATGGGAAAAAGCAACAATTGATTTCCATTTTTTCTTCTGATTTTATTTAGATATAATTGGCATAAAACATTGTGTAAGTTTAGGTGCACAGGATAGTGATATTATTTACAAGTATCATGAAATAAATATCATAGCAACTTTAGGGAGAATTCATTATCTCATTTAGATAAAATTGCAAAGGAATTCAATTTGTCTTTTGGTTGTGATGAGAAACATTATGGTCTACTCTCTTAACAACATTGATATAGAACATAAATCAGTATTAATTTTAATTTTCATGTTACTATGGGGCATCCCTAGAACACGATTATTTTACTGCTGGATGTTTGTACCTTTGAGTGCATTAATCAAATTCTCCTTTACCAACCCCTGCCTCTGTTAACTACAAATCTAATTTTTTTCTATATGTATGCTTTTTTGTTTTTGAAGTGTAGATTTATCTATAACACTGTGTTAGTTTCTCTTTCACAATATACTGTTTGCCGTTTTTAATATATTTCAAACTGTTCACCAGTTTATTTCTGGTTATGATATGTTGCTATTTAAAGATATTTAATAGTTATTGGCTATTCCCCATTCAGTACATTTCTTGTCCCTGACTCATTTAATTTGCAACTGGAAAATTTTCTCTCTTAATTTCCTCAAATTTTCTTTTCCTCACACCATTACCCTCCTTCTTGTGAACAACCTGTTTCTTTCTATATCAATAATTCATTTTCTGTGTTGTTAAGTTCATTTGTTTTAATTTCCAAACATGAGTAAATCATTCGGCATTTCTCATTCAATTTTAGACATATTTCACTTAGCATCTTTCCCTCACGGTCTTCCCTTTGTTGCAAATGGCAAGAAATTATTCTTTTTAGAGCTGAGTAATAACCCATTGAATTTTTATGTGTGATTGTTCATATATATATATATATTGTGCATATATATATATATATATATAAAGTGTGTGTGTGTATATATATATATATAGATTAATCTGTACTTAAGATGGATAGATATATATACTATAAAGACACATCTTCTTTATCCATCATCTATTGATGAGCAATTAATTTGCTTCTATATCCTGTCTATTGTGGATAATGCTGCAGTGAATATAGGGTTGAATTTATCTTTTCTAATTAGTGTTTATATTTTCTTGTAATAAGTATCACAAAATGTATATTTTGGATTATATTTCATGTTTAATTTTTATATAAAGCTCCATGTTGTTTTCCACAGTGGCATCACATATTTACATTCACTCCAGCAGTGCATCAGGGTGGTTTTCCTTACATCCTAACCAACAGTTATGTTTGTTATCTTTTTGATAATAGTCATTCTGACAGGAGTGACATAAAGTCTCATTGTGTTTTGGACTTGCATTGTTCTGATGGTTGGTGATGTTGATCGGTTTCATGTGCCTGGTGTTTACCTTTCCCCCACTGTATATTCATTTTTTGTACTGGGCTAAATGACCATAACTGTCTGATTTCATATTCAGGCATTCTGTTGTGTTCCATTATTCTGTACCTTCTGAGTCACTACCATATTCTTTTTAATACAGTAGATTTGTATTATAGTTTAAAATCAGGGACAGTGATACATCCTCTTTGTTCTTTGTTAGTTTTGTGTTTTTAGTTTGTTTTCTTTCCTTTTTTTTAGTGATTTCATCTCTTTTTTGTTTAAATGTAAATTTTAGTATTATTTATTGTGTCTGAAAATGCCCTTGGTATTTTGATAGGCACTGTATTTAATTTGTGTATTTTGTTGGCTAATACTGTCATTCAAACAATATTTTTTTCTCATCTATGAACACAGTATGCACTTTCATATATTTGCTTTATCTTCAATTTCTCTTATAAATATTTCATAGTTTTCTGAGTACAGGTCTTTTACTTCCTTGGTTGGATACATTTATTGATTTTTTTTTGTAATGCAACTGTAAATGTGACAGTTCCCTCACTTTCTCGATCTGTTAGCTTGTTGTTAGTGTGTAGAAATGCAAGATTTCTGCATGTTAATTTTACATTCAAAAATTTTACCAAATGCATTGATAAGCCCTAGTAGTTTTTTGGCACCATTTTCAGGATTTCTGTTTAAAGTATGTCATCTGCAAACAGATAATTTTACTCCTTTTCTTAATTAGCTATATTTTATTTAACTCTATTTTGGATAGCTATGGCTAGAATTTCCATACTATACTGAATAACAGTGGTAAGAGTGAGCATTCTTGTCTTCTTCCTGCTCTTATTGGAGATGCTTTCAGCTTTTAATCAGTGTGCGTCATGTTAGCAGAGTTCTTGTCATATATGACCTTAACTGTGTTGAGGTATGTTTCCTCATGCCCACTTTGAGGAGAAATACATTCATAAATAGATCCTGAATATGTCAAAATATTTTATGACTCTACTGAAGTGACCATATAATTTTTATTCTTCTGGTTGTTTGAGTGGTGTATCATACTGATTAATTTGTGGGTATTGAATCATTTTGCATCCCTGGAATGAAATATACTTAATCATAATGTAAAATCCTCTTAATGTATTGTTGGATTTGCTAACAATTTAGTGGTTAGTTCTGCATCTATGCTTATCAGTAGTATTTAACCTGTAATTTTTTGAGGTATTTGTTCCAGTTCTAGTAGTAATGTGATACAGAAATGTGGGGTAGAAAGTCTCCCATCCTCTAGAAATTTTTGGTATTCTCTGAGAAGTATAGGTGATAGCTCTTCTCTAAATGTTTGGCTGAAATCACCTGAGAAGCTGTATAGGCCTGGAATTTTTATTCTTGGGAGATTTTTTTAAAATACTTATTCAATATTATTAGTGATAATCTGTTCATATTTTCTTTCTCATTCCATTATGGAGATTAAGTCTTTCTAAGAAATGGTCCTTTTATTCTAGGGTTACCATTTGATTGGCATATAATTTGTTGTATCATTTTATGATGCTTTGTATTTCTTTGATATAAGCTTTAATTTCTCATTTATTTCTAAGCTTATTAATCTGTAACTCTCTATTTTGTTCATGAGTCTGGTTAAAGTTTATCAACTTTACTTATCTTTCAAAAGCCATTATTTAGTTTGATTAAATGTTTATATTTTTAATACTTATTTTATTTATGTTCTGTCCTTTCAGATGTCTTTCCTTCTACTATCAAGTTTTTTTAATTATTTTGCTACGTCTTTGGGCAGTAAGGATTTATTATAAGAGAGAGATGTTTCCTATTTGTATAACTGGGATTATTTTGCTATAAGCACCCCTATTAATACTGCTTTTGTTATACCCCATGGATTTGGTTTTTGTTGTCATTTCTCTTTATATATTTTTCCTATGCTTTATAGAGTAATCCATTTGTTGTTAGTAATGTATGATTTATCCTCCAAATTTTATTATTTTTCTCAGGTTTTTTCTTTTAGTAAATTTCTATTTTCACAAAATCCATAAGTTACTTCACAAAAACAAGGAGAAAAATTATAAAATTTATACATATATCTGAAAGACCCAAATTTTCTAAAATTATGTTGAAAAATGTAAAAGTTGTGGGTATTACCATCCCTGAGTTTAGAACATACTACAAAGCTACAGTAATCAATACATAAAAATATGGCACTTATAGAAGCACATAGATCAATGGAACAAAATGAAGAATCCATAAATAAACCCACACACATATGGTCAATTAGTCAACAAAGAAGGAGGCAAGAGTGTACAATGAAAACAGGCAGTCTCTTCAGCAACTAGTTCTGACAAAACAAGACAGTACATATAAAAGGAAGTTGTAAAAGCACTTCCTTCCATAGTATAAAAAATGAGATAAAAATGGATTAATTTCCTAAATGTAAAGTCTGAAACTATACAATTTCTGACCAAGAACAGGAGCAGAACTGACTTTGAGATAAATCATAGCAATCATTATTTTTGATCTATCTCCAAATTAAAAAAAGGAAAACTAACAATTACAGTTTTTAGTTTACTGAGGAAAAAATAGATGCATTATTCCATACAGGGATTCTATTTCTTGTATAAGTGTGAAGTACAAAACCTTTTGCAGAGCAAAGGAAACCTTCAACAAGACGTATGATAACAGACAGAATAGAAGGAAAAATTTCAGACAATGTGACCAACAAGATGTTAATATCCATAATATATATATAGAATATTAGACTCAATATTTAAAAATTAAAGACCTCAAATTAAAAACAGTTGAAGAATCTTCATGGAAACTTTTGAAAAATGACATGTGTATGATTTTCATGCACATAAAAAGAAACATAACTTTGCTATTCATTAGGAAAACATATAACAATACCAGAATGAAATATAATCTTACAGCAACCAAAATGGCTATTAACAAAAAGTCTACAAATGAAAACATTAATAAAAATGTCGATAAGTGGGATCCCACATACACTATTGGGGGAAACATAAATTGATGTACCCACTATTATAAAAGTGTGGACAGTGCCCAGAAAACTAGAAATAGAAGTATTATATGTTGCAGCAATTCCAGTTTTTGGTATAAATCTGAAAAAAAAGTAAAGATTAACTTAAAGAATATATTATCCCAATGTTCTTAACATCATCATTTATAGTAGCCAAGGATAGAAGCTCAACTCAACTGCCCATCAACAGATGATTGGCTGAAATAGATGTGAGATATAGATAACATAATAAATACTTAGTCATTGTATATTAAAAAATAAAATTCTGCCATTTGGAACAATATGACTGGACCCAGAGAGTGTTGCACATAGGAAAATAAGCCATACAGAGAAAAACACTCTATGTTGTCACTTAAATGAGGGAAATAAAGATATAAGAGAAATAATCATAAAACAAACAGAAAAAGAATCACATGTATATGTGTACTGTACCAAGAATTGGTTTCCAGTGGGGAAAGGGAAGAAGGATGGAGAAGACAGAAATTTGCAAGCTACTTGTAATAAATTATAGAACCAACAGTGCTATATTTACAGCATAGAGAAATATTTTAATAATTTAATTGATTTTAAAGAGATTATAGGGATATATTTTAGTAAAATGTGCATGTATGTGGGAAAAACATTGACGAAAAGAACCCTGGAAAATCAAAATATTTTGTAGTACTATAATATTAAGGGAGGTGATTTTTTCACTTTCTTTAGTGTTCTTATAAGATCCTTAGTAGAATTTAAGCTTTTAATTGAAAAAGTATATACTTTTAAAAGTGATATAAGTTTAAAATCTTTTTGTCTCTCCCCTTACATCTACAGTCAGTGAAACTTTGACATCTGAACAAAAATAACTACAACACAAAATAATACTCCAGGACGCATGAGAACAGGTAAATTCCGGTGGATTAAACACACAAAGGAGGCTGATATGAGGGAAGAGCAGAGTTGGTGTCTGCAACCAAGGCCCCCTGAATAGGAGATCTGAGTCCACAAGTTCAGAGAACACAGTAGAAACAGGGTATCAGTAGTTCACACAGCTTCGGCCCCCAACTGCACCAGTACTCATGATCACAGGTAACTAGGAGGGAGCCACAATGGAGACAGAAATTCCATCCTTCAGACACTCAGACATTCATGAAAATGTCCCTACTCCCCATTCACAGTGGTGGAGACAAGATACCTTGCAACACTGTACATGGCAAAGGCACTTGCGTGATTCCAAATACCCACCTGTCTTTACACCTTTTCTCAATGTGTACACTGATTCTCATGGGATATAAGATAAAAGAAGGGTTCTACGTCCCAGTGAGAACAGTGGCATTAACTACCAGAGAAGTCTAAGAAGTGACAATGAAATCACATCTTTTATTCAGACAGTAGCGACTGGAAAGTGCCATTTTGAAATATTATCAGAGGTAGCTCAGGTAAGTAAAACCAAATATTGTGTAATATTGAAAGCTACCAGAAAACAAAAACAAGGACTCCAACTTCAAATCTGTTATTTAGTATCATCAGAGCAATAATTTATCAAGATCATGATCAATCACAGTAACATTATAGGGCACACAGACACACAGATGCACACACACAGACACCGACACCGACACAGACACACACGCACACGCACCTGCACACACACAAACACACAATGTCAACCCTGCAGCAGACAAACTTAAAGTCATGGTGTATTGCCAGATAACTAATAGAGAATCCAAATAGGTGTCATACAGAAACTCAATACAAGAAACAAAACAAAGAAAGCAGATTAGAGAGCTGAGAAATAAATGAAATGATGAGAAGGAATACATTACCAAAGAGACTGAAAATATAAAATAACCAAACGTTATTGGAGGACCAGGAGAATTTAATAAATGAGATGAATAATGTAACAGAATGCATTGGAACTAGAGTGTCTTTGTGGAAGAGAGATTAGCAAACTCAGCAACACAAAACTAGAAATGATAGGAGAGGGCACAGATTCAAGATATTAAAAAGTGGGGAAATTCTACAGTAGCCATCAGACTTCCTCAGGAACTGCACATTACAGTGGAATCCTGGAGGGAGAAGACTGTTAGAAGGCAGCTGATGGTTTATTTAAAGAAGTAATAGTTAATAACTTCCCGATCCTGTGTAAGGAACTGATACACAAGTACGTGAGCCCACAAAACACCAATAAATTTAAGACAAAGGGACCTCCTTCAAGATAAGTTATGTGCAAATTGACAAGACAATGACACAGTAAAATTTTAAAGGCAGACAAAAAAAGTTATGATAATCTACAAAGGAACCCCCATTAGGCTATCAGCAGATTTCTGAGCAGAAAACATACGCCTAGGGTAAATAAAATTGTATTTTCAAACTACTGAAATAAGAAATCACTCACCCAATAATACTTACACAGTTATCACTTAGATAAAAAGTGGAAGTAAAGACTTTAACAGACAAACAAACGCTGAATGAGATGAAAAAACAAAACCGAGACACCTTATAAGAGGTGTAGAAAAGAAGTATTCTAAGAAATATAAAGTGGCAATAATATGCAAATCATTGACCAAAATGCTAAGGAGAGACCACGAGAAAGTTGCAACTGTTTCTTTGGGTATGTTCGTAAATGCTACTATACTATATGGATAAAAGAGAGAAAAATAGGAAATCAGGGGCAATAAATATAGATACTTCAAACTGGTATGTTCACAAGAGTAAAAGAAATCATTTTAAAGAGTAATCCTAAAAAGTAAAGAGTAAAGTAAAACAATATTAAAGAAATATTCTATCAGTGTAAAAACGACTAAATTATACATGATATGTTTTATTTTTAATTGAAGTACAGTAGATGTATAATGTTGTGTAGTTTCAGATGTACTACATAGATATTCTAACCACTTTGTAAATTATATTGCATTATGAAATATTTCAATAATTGTAACATACAATTATATTAAGCTATTGTGTATAATTCCCTAATCTATACAGATTATCATTGTTGCTTCACTACTTAATATATACTACTTTCTATCTGTCAGTGTTCTACCTTTAAATTCTCTTTCCCTTCCACTTTGGTAAACATAAATTTTTTCCCATATCTTTGAGTCTGCTTAAGTCTTCCCTATCTAATCTCTTTACCACTCCATCATGTCTCTATCTATCTATCTATCTATCTATCTATCTATCTATCTATCTATCTATCTGTCTATCTATCTATCTATCATGTATGTATGTATCTATCCTTCTATCTATTTATCTGTCATCTATCAATAGATAGCTATACATAGATGTACACAGATATGTTATTCTTTAGATTCCACATATAAATTATATTATATACTTTTGTGTTTGTCTAAGTTACTTCACTAAGCACAATATTTACTAGGTCCTTTCGTGATGCTGATATAGCAATGTGTTATACTTTTGCATGGCTGAGTAATATTCCATTGCATATTAATAGAAACATCATTTCTTCTTAAGTCTATAGTCTACTGTGGACTCTTGGATTGCTTCCCTAACTTGCATATTATTAACAGTGCTGTTTTGAACATTGGTTCTTCTCAATTTAGGATGTTTCCCCAGATTTTTCCGAGGAGAGTAATTACTGGGTCATATGGTAGTTAACTTTTAAGTTTTTCAACAAATCTGAATACGGTTTTCCTTAGAAGGTCTACCAATTTCCATTAATACCGAGAGTATACAAGAGATTTCTTACCTCCACATTGTCTCCAACACTTACTATTTGTAGACTTTTTGATTACAGTCGTTTGACCAGTGTGAAGTGATACCTCATTGTGGTTTTAATTTGCAATTACCTAATAGTTAATAATGTTGTGAAATTTTATCATTTGCCTGTTACTCATCTGAATGTTTTCTTTGGAAAAATATTTACTCAGGTACTCTGCTTTTGTTTTTGATTGGGTTTTTGTTTTTCACCTTGAGTTGTGTAACCTAAATCCATGTTATATATATTAACCTACATCTATTAACCCCTGGTCACTTGCATTGTTTGCAAATATGTTCTCCAATTATACAGGCAGTCTTTTAATTTCATTGATTGTGTCCTTAGCTGTGCAGAAATTTTAAATTTTGTTTTGGTCCCACTTGTTTATTTTTCCTTTTATTTATTTTGCCTAAGGAGACTGAAATAATAAAATATTCCTATGATGTATATCCAATAGTGTATCACCTATATTCCCTTCTAGCAGTTTTATAGTATCAGGTCTTACATTTAGGTCCTTAATACACTTGGAGTTTATTTTTGTATATGATGTCAGGGAATGCTCTTGTTTCACTGTTTTACATATAGATGTATAGATTTCCCAACACCATCCATTGACGAGACTGTCTTTCTCCATTGTGAAATCCTGCCTCTTTTATCATAGATTCATTGATCATAGGTGTGTGGAATTATTTCTAGGCTCTCCATGTTTTTATTGATTGTGTCTCTGTGCCAATGCCATGGTGGTTATTTCACTGTAGGTTTGTATTATAGTAATTAACCCAGGAGGGTTAAACCTCCAGATTTGTTGTTTTTTCTCAAGATCATTTTGGCAATTTTAATGGTTTCATGTAAAACTTAGAGTTATTTATTTTCTGGTTCTGTGGAAAATACTACAGCTTCGTAAGAGGAATTGCACTAAATCCTTAGGTATCTTTGTGTAGTACAGCCATGTTAACAATATGAACTCTTTCAATCCAAGACCACAAGACATCTTTCCATTTCTTGGAAACATTTTTAATTTCTTTGTCAATGTTTTATAATTTTCAGTGTGTAGTTCTTTCAAATATATGGTTACATTTTCCAAGATTTTCGGTGGTATGGGGTTTTAAATATTATTGCTTTCAACGTCCTTTTTATGGTATCTCATGATTAATCTGGGCAAATGCAAGAGATGTCTTTACATTAATCTTGTACCCTGCTCCCTTGATGAAATTATTTATTGTTCATAATAGTCAGTGTGGAGCCCTTAGGACACTCTGTGTAGATTTTTATGCCTTCACTACTGGTGACAATTTTGCCTCTTTCTTTCCATTTTGTGGTTCTTTTTCTTCTTTTTCTTTTCCTTTCCCTTTCTTCTATTACTATTGCACAGAAGTGGTGAGAGTAGCAATCTTTGTCTTGTTCCCGAATTTCCCCAGAAGGCTTTCAGCCTTTCCCCTGAGTATTATAAATTGTTATAAATAGCCTTTAGTATGTTGAGAAATGTTCAAATTGTACTCACTTTCATGAGATTTCTGATGATGAATGTATGTTGAAATTTGGCAAAAGCTTTTCCTTTGTGTATTGACATGGTCTTGTGAATTTTGTCCTTAGTTTATTAGATATGTGTCATGCTGCTTGACTTGTGTATGTTGAACCATTCTTATGACTCTGGAAAGATTCCAACTGATCATCATTTATAATAATTTCTATGTATTGCTGGATTAATTTGTTGAAGTTTTTCGTGGATTTTTGAATCTATATTCATCAAGGATATTGGATTTTCATTTCCATTCTTTTTGGTAGTGTCTTTGGTTTTGTTATAAGGGTAATTGTGGCCTCATGGAATAAATTTGGGAATTGTACTTCCTCCTTCATTTTTTAAAATAGTTGGGGGGAAAGGGGTTTTAGTCATGGAATCTAGGCATTTTGTTCAAGGGGTGTATTTAAAATTATACATTTCATTTAACTTATACTGATTGCTCCATTCAAGTTCTCAATTTTCTCTTTTTCAGTCTTGGCAGGCTGTACATTTTTGTAAATTTCTCCATTTCATTTAGGTCGTCCAGTTGGTTTGTCACGTAACAGCTCACAGTGATTTCATAAAATTTTTTTGTATTTCTGTAATATCAGATATTTTTACTACTGTTTCATTTCTTATTTTGTTTGGGTCCAGTCTCTGTATTTCTTGATAAGCCTAGCTAAATGATTTCCTGATTGTTAATATTTTAAGAAATATTTAAGCTGTTGATTTTATGATTTGTAATTTATTTTTCAAATTTTGTTTTATTTATTTTCAACCTAATCATTAAAGATTTCTCATTCTACTGCCTTTGGGTTTTATTTGATCTTATTTGTTGTTATTTTGGGTGTTATGCTTGGTCCTTTGTATGATTTTTTTCTTGTTCCTTGTAGAATGCGATATTTGTTCCCAAATTACTTCGTAGATTTGTCTTTGATGCGTGCCATACATTTAAAAAGCTGTGTTTTCACTGTAATTTGTCCCCAGGTATGATTTTATTACCTCTTTGATTTCATCATAGGCCTTGTTTTATTGTATTTTTCTAAAAGAAGTTGTTTGATCTCATGTTTGTGATTTTCCTATACTTCTTTCTAGAGTTGATGCATAGTTTCATAATTTTGTGTATGGAAAGATAATTGCTCTTATCTATATTTGCTTAAAGTTCCTGAGGCTTATTTCATGACATAATATGTGGTTATTTCCTTACATAACATCCTGTGCACACTTGAAAAGTTTATGTGTTCTGCTTTTCTAATGCAGTGACCAATATCTCAGTTAGGTTCAAATGATCTAATTTGTTATTAAGACCTCTGTTTCCTTACAGATTTTCTTGCTGGATGATCTGATCATCACAATGGTGAGGTGTTAAACTCATCTATTCTTATTGTTTTAAAATGAATTAATTATTTCATGTTTACTAAAAGTTCATTTTATAATTATGATCTACGGTGTTGGGACATATATAATTTAATGAGTGTAATCCCCAATTTTTATATTGATGTCATTTTCTATGTAATCTCATATCTCTTTCATTATGGCCCTTATTTTAAAACCTATTTTGTATGAGTTGATCATTGCAAACTGCACTTTCTTGTCATTTCCATGGAATAACTTTTCCATTTATTTCAAGACTATGATTATCTTCCACCATAAAGTGAGACATTTTTGGGGGGAGGCAAAGATGGTGGAGCAGAAGGATGCTCGTAGCTCATCCTTTCCCACAAATGCACCAACACTCACATCCACAGACCCACTCAGCTAACCAGAGAACCTGCAGAACTGTGACAGATCATTGTCCTCTTCAATCTATAAAGATGTGAAAATTCTGGTAGTAGAAAAGGAAGAAAGAAAGAAGAAAAGGCAAAACAGAGTGGGACAGGTACCATGGGGAGGGAGCAGCAAAGGAGGACTGGTGCTCATTCACTGTGTCTCCCCTCTCCAACTGAGAGTTCAGCCAGACAGAGGGGGAGCCTCCAAGGCTTGTACCTGTACAAAGTATTAGTTGACTGACAAAACTAAGTTAAACAGTCACAGAGGATCCCTATGAGACCCAGCAAATGATGCAGCCTGGAAGCTGGAGGCAGGGCCATGCTGCCCGAACTGGGTGTTAGATGAGGATGGCTGCACAGTGGCAGCCCAGGGGAATTGAATAGGCTTCGTGTCATGGCTGTGGGTGCACAGGGCAGTAAAACCTGGGCCCTCCATAAAGCAACAGGGCAGATGTGCCCTGTGGGGTGAAGGGTGCATTCCCTATCTCTGAAAATCCACAAAAGTTTCTAGATGAAGGGAGCTGGGGCTCAGACACAGCCACCAAACACTCTGGTGCTTTGCACCCAGGTGGCAGTGGGAGCAAAAACTGCATCTACACCTAAGGACTTAGCAACATCAAGGGCCAGACCGAGACTTCTCTACAGCCTGAGGCAGATAGGGTCCTACTGTAATGATTCCTCAGGGAACTTGTACGCCAATTAAAACAAGGAGCTGGATTTTGGCCCAGACCAGGGAGAGGGCAGTTCCTCAGTCTTCCCTGAGCCCAATTAAGGTGTGCATACCTGAGGCAGAGTGTACAGTGGCACAGAGCAGCAGAGTGATCAGCACACTGAGGGAGCGGGTTGCCCCCCACATTTTGGGCTGAAATGTAGCCCCTGACCATGGGGTTGGGAGAGGGCGTGATGTGCAATCATGCCTTGTCAGTCTGCAACATCTGACTGCAGCATCTGTCAGGGCAGTGACAAGCCAGCCCAGAGTAAAGAGAGCTGCACCTGACCCAGTGTTGGGTGTAGGAGCCATCTGCTTACCAACATGCCCTGGAAGCAGCACAGATGAGGGTGAAAATGGAGGGCCGTTGAAAACAGCAAGCTGAGCTTCCAAAACAGAACGAATACAGAAAAATTTCACATTAAAAGTACGCAGTCACCAGGAGGACACTGACCACCACCTTGTTTTAATCTGTTTTTACCTGTTCCATTTTCTATTACACTCCTAATTTCTACTTCTGCAATTATATATACCCCCATTTTAATCACTTTGAAATATATAAAAATATTTTTATTATATAATTTTTCATAACTCTGCATCAAATTGCTTTTCTATTATTCACTATATAATGTCTTCAAACCTTTTTTCTCCCTTCTTAAAAATTCTTTATATCTCTCTTTTTCTCTTTTATAAGTTGTAATACTACATAGGCAATAGTTAGATAAACTATTTTAGGACCACAATAGATAACTGATACTCCAAAAAACACAGTGCCAGAGAGGTAGGAGCAAGATGAAGGAACAGAGAAACCATTCCCAATTAAAAGCACAAGAGAAATCCCCAGAAAGAATGATAAATGAGATAGACTTCGAGGGCCAAATAGATCAAGAATTCAAAAATGGTGTGATCAAATTACTGAAGGAAATAAAAGAGATAATGTTTAGAAATATAAAATATGTTAAAAATGAAATGTAAGCTGTAAGGAAGAGCCGAGTAGAATAGGTAAACTCGTTCACTGAGATGAGGAATGATCTAAAGGTGTCGCAAAGCTGACTAGATAACACAGAGGAACGAATTAGTGACTTAGATGACAGGACAATAGAAAGCACCCAATTAGAATATCTACAAGAGGAACAATGAGAAACAAATAAAAAAAGAATAAGGGACTTATGGGATAATAGAATGAATGCCAATCTTGGCGTGATAGAAGTCCCAGAAGTGGAGGAAAGATCAAAGAGAATTGCAAAGGTGTTTGAAGAAATCATGACTGAGAACTTCCCAAACTTAAATAAGGAATCAGATATACAAGTACAGGAAGCTCAGAGTGTCCCAAACAGAAAAACCCAAATACACCCACACAAAGACATAACATTAAGATGGCCAGAATCAAGGAAAAAGAAATTATCCTATAGGCAACAAGAGCATAGCAAAGAGTGAGTTACAAGGGAATCCCCAGAAGGCTCCCAGCTGATTTAACTACACAAATACTACAGGGCAGAATGGAGTGGCAAGGTATATTGAAAGTCTGGAATAAAAAAGTGATATACAGTAGGATACTTTGACCAGCAAGGCTATCCTTTATGGTAGAAGAAGACATAAAGAATTTCACAGAAAAAAAGCTTCAAGAATTTAGCAACACTAGACCCGTGCTGAAGATATATTGAAAGGACTTCTCTAAAAGAAAAGAAGCAGGGTGCTACAGAAACGTGAAACTCACAGCTGGAAATGTGATAACTCATGAATTACAAATAAAATAAACACCAAATTTTAAAACAAGACATGCAAGTCATTGAAAGTGGGAGAGGGAGGCAGGAAAATAGAGATTTTTTTTTGGTCTTTCCTTTTAAAATTTTTTGTTCTCGGTAGGATGGGTTTGAGATCATGTTACTATCAGTTTAATACAAGTTGTTATAATAATGGTCTAAAAGACTTATAAAAAGGGTAATAAGAAGACAAAACTTATCAGGGGTCACTAAAACTAAATAAAATTTATGATAATACAAAGGAAAATTACCAAACAATGAAAGAAAGATGAAAGGAACAAAGAGGAAATACTAAAGCAACTGGAAAATAAGGTGAAAATGGCAATAAACTAAAAAATATTATCAATTAATGTAAATGTTAATGGACTAAATGCTCCAGTCAAAAGTCATAGAGTGGCAGGCTGGATAATAAAGCAAGAACCTTCTATATGTTGCATACAAGAGACCCACTTCAGAGAGGACACATATAGATTAAGAGTGAAATGATGGAAAAGGGTATTCCATACAATTGGAAAAGCCAAAAAAGAAGGTGTTGTAGTACTGATTGCAGACAAAATAGTCTTTAAACAAAGGTCATAAAGTAAGATATAGAAGGACATTTTATAATGATGAAAGAGTGATACAATATGAGGATAGCACCCTCGTTAATACATATGCACCAAATACAGGAGCACATCAGTACATAAAGTAATTACTTACAGATATAAAGGGGGATTTATATTTGGAGATTTCAACACTGCATTAACATCGCTGGACAGATCATCGAGACAGAAAATAAACTAGGCAACAGAGAAGTTAAATAATACAATAGAAATATTACACTTGATGGATAATTTCAGAGCATTGCAATACCCAAAATAGGATATACATAATTTTGAAGTGCAGTGGAATATTTTCCAGGATTAATGATGTACTTGGGCACAAAAGAATCCTCAGCAACTTTAAGAAGATAGAAATTACCACAAGCAACATTACTGAACACAATGCCATGAAGCTGGAAATCAACAACAGTGAAAGAAAGGAGAACAAAAGGAAAACATGGAGATTAAACAATATTTTATTAAGAAACCAATGGTTCAATTAAGAAATCAAAGCTGAAATAAAAATGTACCTTGAGACAAAAGAAAATGAAGCAAAACCACACAAAATTTATGGGACACATCAAAAGCAGTGCTGAGAGGGGTGTTTATAGCGATACAGACCTTCCTCAAAAGAGAAGAAAAATCACAAATAAACAATGTAACCCACCAGCAGAAAGCACTAGAAAAAGAAGAACAAAAAACCCCAAAAGGAAGCAGAAGGAAGAAAATCATAAATATTGGGGAGGAAACACATAAAATAGAGGTTAATAACACCATAGGGAAAAATTCAATGAATACAAAAACTGGTTTTTCAAAAAAGTAAGTAAAATCAACAAACAACTGTCTAAATTCAAATAAAAGAAAAGAGAGAGAACACAAACTAGCAAAATAAAAAGGAGAAAGGAGAAATTACAACAAATAAAAAAGAAATATAGAATAACATATGAAAATATTATTAAAATTATATGGAAATTAACTGGATAACTAGAGGAGATGGACAAATTTCTGGAAACATACTGCCCACCAAGAATGAATCAAGAAGAAACTGACCACTTGAACAAGCAGAGCACTAGAAATGAAATAAAAATAGCAATATAAAACCTCCCTAAATATAGCAGTGCCAGACTGGATGGATTCACTGAGAAATTCTACAAAACATAAAGAGAAGAACTCATACCAGTCCTTCTCAAACTCTCCCAGAAGATTGAAAAGGAAGGAATACTCCCAAAGTCATTCTATGAACCACAATCACCCTGATACCACAACCAGGCAAAGACACTACTAAAAAAGAGAATTATAGGCCAATATCACTTATGAACACAGACTCCAAAATCCTCACCAAAATAGAAGCAAATAGAATCCAACAGCACAGATAAAAGATTATTCATCATGACCAATTGGGGATCATGCCAGGGACACAGGGGTGGTTCAACATATGCAAATCAATCAATGTAACACAGCACATCAACAAGAGAAAGGACCAAAACCACATGATCATCTCAATAGGTGCAGGAATAGCATTTGATAAAATTCAACACCCACGTATGATAAAAACTCTCATGAAAGTGGACATAGAGGGAACATATTTCAGCATCATGAAAGCTATAGAAAACAAACCTACAGCCAACATAGTACTCAAAAGTGAGAAAACCAAAATTTTCCAACTAAAATCTGGGACAAGACAAGGATGCACACTATCACCACCCCAACTCAATATAATCATGGAAGTCCTAGCCACAGCAATCAAACAAGAGAGAGAATTAAAATGGATGCAAGTTGGAAAGGAAGAGAGAGAAGTCTGACTATATGCAGATTATATATTACTATATGTAGAAAACCCTGCAAGATCCAGACAAAAACTACTACAACTGATCGAAGAATTCAGCAAGGTAGCAGGTTGCAATATTAAGATTCAAAAATCTGTGGCATATCTTTACGCTAACGATTCAGATAGTACTATACAGCTACAGTCAAAATGACAGCACTGTATTGGTAGGAAAACAGACATATAGGCTAATGGAACAGGACAGAGAGCCCAGAAATGAACCCACAAACTTTTGGTCAATTAATCTTCGACAAAGGAGGCAAGAAAGTACAATGGAATTGAGACAGTCCTTTCAGCAACTGGTGTTGTGAAAACTGGACAGCAGCATGTAAATCAATGAAGCTAGAACACTCCAAATAAAAGTAGAACACCATACACAATAATAAACTCAGAATGGATCAAAGACTTAAACATAAGAGAAGATAAAATAAACCTCCTTGAGGAAAATACAGGTAAAACGTTATCTGACATATGTCTCGAAAATATTCTTGTAGAAGAAATAAAACAAGAATAAACAAATGAGACATAATGAAACTTACAAGCTGCTGCAAAGTACACAAACCAGAATTGAAACAAAAAGACAACCTGCTGAATGGGAAAATAATTTGCATATGAAACCGACAAAGGCTTGACCTTAAGAGTATAGAAGCAGCTCATGCAATTGAATATGAAAAAATAAACAACACAATCCAAAGATGGGCAGAAAACCTAAACAAGTGATTCTCCATGGAAGACATACAAATGATCAAAAGACACATCAGAAAATGCTCAATATCACTGATTATCATAGAAATGTAAATCAAAACTACAGTGAGGTATCACCTCACACTAGTCAGAATGGCCATCATACAAATATCTACAAATGACAAATGCTAGAGAGGCTGTGGAGAAAAGGGAACCATACTTCAGAGCTGGTGGCAATGCAGTTTGGTGCAGCCACTGTGGAAATCAGGATGGAGATACTCCAAAGCCTAGGAATAGACTTACCATATGACCCAGGAATCCCGCTCCTGGGCATAAATCAAGAAGGAACCCTATTTCAGGATGACACTTGAAACCCAATATTCATAGCCAGCACTATTTACAATAGTCAAGACATGGAAACAGCCTATATGTCCATCGACAGTTGACTGGAAAAAGAAGAGGTGGTATATTTATACATTGGAATACCAGTCAGCCATATAAAACTACAACATAACACCATTTTCAGCAACATGGATGCTCCTGGAGAAAATCAGTCTACATGAAGTAAGCCAGAAACAGGAAGAAAAATACAATATGTGATGGCTCATCAGTGGAATTTAAAACAAAACAAAACAAAACATAAAAGCCCAAATTCAAAACAGAAATAGACTCACAGATATAGAAAACAATGTTTTTGTTACCAAGGGGGCGGAGGGCAGAGAGAGATAGACTTGGAGGTCAAAATTGTAGAATAGATAAACAGGATTGTACTTTATAGGACAGGGAAATATATAAAAGATCTTACGACAGCTCACAGAAAAAAAATGGGACAACAAATGTGTATATGTTCATTGTAACTGAAAAATTGTGCTCTACACTGCAATTGGAGACAACTTAGACAAATGACTCTAAACCAATTAAAAAAAAGTATAAAAAAGAAAAAAACACACTCCTAAATATAACAGGTGCAAATATAAATTATAGAGGAAAAGAAATACTATGCACAGGTGTAGTAAAACCAATGATTTTGTTTTATGTTTTCTTTTTAAGTTAAGCAAAATAAGAAAACCTCTAGCCAAGTGTCTCATGAAGAAAAGAGAGATGTTCAAAAGAAATAAAGTCAGAAATAAAAGAAGAGAAATAATAATTGTTAAGTCACATATACAAAAATTGTTCATTTTGTCAACACTTATATGCCAATAAACTGGACAAATTAGAAGAAATAGACAAATGTCCAGAAAGAGACTGAGATAAGGAGAAACAAATAATTTGAACAAACTGATTACTAGAAGAAAGATAGAATCTGCATTTAAAAAAATCGTTAAATATTAGTGCAGATTTAAACAGCTCCCGTGGAGAAATGTACAAAAATACAAAGCAGGACTTATACTCTTCAAACAATTCAAAAATATTGAAGAAGTGGGAAACTCACAAAATAATTCTATGAAGATTTCATCACCCTGATAGCAAAGCCAACAAACAAAGTACGGGCAAAGACAACTTCCAGCCAATATATTTGATTGATTTTAATGCAAATATTCTACTGAATATTATTAGCAAACTAAATCCAGCTATACCAAAAATGAATCATACACCATGATCAACATGGATTCATTGCAGTGTCACTAGAGAAGTTCAACATAAACAAATCAACCAGTTTGAGACACCGCATTAACAAAAGTAAAAGAGAAAATGATGTGGTTATCCCAATAAATCCATCAAAAGCATTTCACAAAATTCAGCATTTATTTATTAGAACAGCAACAACAGAAGCAACAACAACAACAACAGCAACAACGACAGAAAACTCTTACCAAAATAGGATTCAGGAAATATATCTCAAAATAACTAAAGTCATTTATTACACAACCACAGACAACATAATATGCAAAAGTGAAAAACTGAAAGCCAAATTAAGGAATACGAAAAAGATGCCCACTCTCACCATTTCTATTAAACACAGTATGGGAAGTCCTAGCAAAAGCAATCAGAATAGAAAAAAATTTATTCAAGTTGGAATGAATGAAGTAAAACTGTTATTATTTTAGATGACATAATAATCTACACAGAGTACCCAAAAGATTCTCCACACCCAAACAAATAAATCTAATAAAGACATTTAACAAAGTTGCATGATTCATAATTAATACACAAAAACTGTCACATTTCTTTACACTAACAATGATATATTTCATAATTCTAAAAAATCAATATGAAATGAGACCAAAAAATTAAAAACCTATGAAAAAACCAAGATAATAAAATCAAAAGGACACTGATAAATAAATTTGAAGATGATGCAAAGAAATGGAAAGAAATCTCAATGTCTTAGTTTAGAGGAAGTAATATTGTTAAAATATACATACTACAAAAAATGTCTACAGATATAAAGTGATACAGATTGAACTACATGATATTTTCCACAGAAATAAAAACAGTCCTAAGATTTGTCTGGAACTGCAAAAGAACCAGAACTGCAAAAGAAACAATCAGGAAAAAGAAAAAGTTGGAGGCATAACCTATATCCCACCCAGATCTCAGACTACATTATAAAAATACAGTAATCAAAACAGCACAATACTGGAAAACAAACAGACATCTATATCACTGGAACAGAACACAGAGGCAGAAATAAAACATCACACCTATGGTCAACTAAACTATGACAAAGGAAACAAAAGTATACAATACCTAAAAGACAGTCTTCAGCAAGTTATGTGGAGAAAGCTAGACATTTACATGTAAATCAATGAAATTAGAACACTCCTTCACACTGTACAAAAATAAACTCAAAATGTTTTAAATATCTGAAACTAATACATGACACAATAAAACTCCTGGAAACTAACATAGGCAAAAAAAAAAGATAAATTGTTGTAAAAGTTTCCTATGTCACTCTTCCAAGCTGAAAACAATAAAAGCAAAATAATCAAATAGTTCCTAATTAAACTTAAAACTTCTAAAGAGCAAAATAAACAGAATCAATAGATGAGCTTCCAAATGGGAGAAAACTTTAAGAAACAATGCAATCAACAAAGGGCTAATTTGTAAAATACACACATCGTTCATACAACTCCATTTCAAAAATCTACAAACAACTCAGCCAGGAAATGAGCAGAAGACAATTCTCTAAAAAAGACACACAGATGACAATCAGGAACATAGAAACATGCTCACATTGCTAATCATTGTACAAATGCGAGAAAAAAATAAAATAATGTTTTACCTCACACTAGTGAGAAGGGTTGTCATCAAAATGTCTACAAATAATGAAGACTGTGGAGGTTGTAGAGAAAAAGGGACACTCCAACACTGCTGGTGTGAATGAAAATTGATGAAACCACTTTGGAAACAGTATGGGATTTCCTTTTAATAATAAAAATAGACCTATCATATGACCCAGCAATCCAATCCCTGGGCATATAAAACATAAAACCTGAAAACAATGAATCCTAGGGTAAAACAAAAGAAGTACACTTAATTTGATTCTTCATATGTCTCCTTTGGCAAGGGAAGGTGAAGCAAAACTAACAAACGATGATTGTATCAGTCTAAAGAGATTTACACTGCAGAAGAAATGATCAATAAAATGAAAACTCTACCAACACAGTGGGAGAATATATTTGCAAGTGATATTTTCCAATCAAGTGTTAATATCCAAAATATAGGGCAAACTCATACACCCCAACAACAAAAAAGGCCAAACAATCCAATTTAAAAAAAAGTCCTTAGGAACTGAATAGATTGAGATGAATCAATTTTCTGTAGAAACATACAGTTGGCTATATGACTCATGAAAATGTTTTCAGAGTTACAAATTATTAGGAAAGTCATAAACGAAACATGAGACAAGACCTCACACTTTTCAGAAGGCTCTCATCAGAAGGAAAAGAAAAAGATTTTGGTGAGATTGTGGAGAGAAAGGAACACTGTGGACACTGTTGATAGGTATGCAAAGTATTGATTCCTTTGCATATAAACATCAAATTTTCTTCATCCAGTTTTCTGTCAAGGGATGTTGGGTTTGTAGGCCCCTGTCTGAAGGCTCTAGAGAATAAGCCCATGGGCTGAACTGATAAACAATCTGTGAGGAATGTCACATATCCAGGCTGGATAAGAAATGGCCTACTCAATGTATCCAGTATGGATGGCTGAAGAGCATATGTTGGGTAAGATCCTGAGAGGAGGACAACCTAGGACAGGCACAGCTGGCCTACTTAATGAAGTTCTGTGATGAACTTTAAAACAATCCTTGATCATTTATCATCCTGTGCTTACTGCGGGAGAATGGGGACATAAACAGCTTAAGATTATTAACATTGTTATAACTTAAATGATATGTGAGGCATTTTGAATGTCCTATATATAACCTTTTTCTAAGAATCAATAAACAGAGAACTGCTTCGCTTCTCTCCACACAGTGTTTGTGTGTATATGTTATCGTGCCTCTGACAGGGTTAATTTAATTTTTTGGGAGTATCTTAAAACGATGTTGCATTATATACAATGCTATTTCTGCACCTATTGATATGATTATGTGTTTTATTTCTCATTCTATTTGTGTGGCATGCCACCTTTATTGATTTGAATATTTTGAAGTATCCTTAAACCCAGGGATAAATCCCTTTACTCATGTATGTGTATGATACGTTAAATGTGTTTTTGAATTCATTTTGCTAGTGTTTTGTTGAGAATTTGGCAGATATGTACACCAGGGATAATATTCTATATTTTGCATATAATGTCCTTTCTAGCATTGTTATGCAAATTAAGCTGGCATCGTAAAACTAGTTTGGATACTTACACCCCATTCTAATTCTTGGATGGTCTGGGCAAGTATTGGTGAGAAATTTTCTTCAAATATATCACAGAATTCACCAGTAATGTCATCTTGTAAATATTTTCTGGTTTCGGAAGTTTGGATTACTGATTTACTCATACACACTTTTCCTCTATTTAACTTTCTAATTTCTTCTTGAATCAGTATTGGAAGACATATGTTTCTGGGAATTTGTCTTTTGTTCAAGGTCATTCAAATTGTTGGCTAGTGGTAATTTCTTATGATGCTATGCATCTCTACAACACCAGTGGTAATATCTTCTGTTTTATTTCTTATTTTATATGAGTCTTTATTTTCTTAGCCATCCTAAATGTTTGTCCACTTTATGTGAAAAACAGTCAAACTTAGGTTTTTCTTTTCATATTTTCAATTCTTTCCCTTGTTATTTCCCTTATTCTCATTCACTCAATTTTCTTCTTCTTTCTGTTTTCTCCTAGATTCTTGATGTGTAAATTAAAGTAATGTGAATTTTTGTATTTCTTTAATTATTAAATATTATTTATTTATTTATTTATGTATTTACCTACTTATTTACTTATTTATTCATTTATTTATCATTGAAGTACTGCCATTTACAATGTGTTAATTTGTGGTGTATAGCGCAGTGTCCCACATCATGCATATATTTGTGTGCCTATTAAAGTTAACTTCACAATATTTAACATACTGCCCTGTGTCATACAAAAGACAATTTAGAAAAATCTATTTTTATATATAGTAGATAACATATATAAATCTACATCTCCCAAATATATCCTCTCCTAGCCCCTTTCAGCGGTAACCAAAAGATTATTAATTAGATCTGCAAGTTTGTTTCAGTTTTGTAGATGAAATCATAGTGTTCTCATCTAAAACTTTTTTTTTAAGGTTCTACATATATCATGTCATATATTATTTTTCTTTCTCTTTCTGGCTTACTTCAATTAGAATGACACAATATGGGGACACCCATTTTGCTGCAAATGTCTTTGTTTTATCATTTTTTATGGCAGAATATTATTCCATTGTTTAAATATGGCATAAAATCTGTATTCTGTTATCTGATGGTGAACAATTATGGTGCTTCCATGTCATGGCTTTTGTATATAGCACTGCTAAGAACATTTGGGTGCAGGTGACATTTTGAATTTGGTTTCTCTTTTTTTTTTTTTTACATTTCTTATTGATTCATAATCATTTTACAGTGTTGTGGTTTCTCTTTGATATATACCCAGAAGTGGGTTTGCTGGATCATATGTTAAGACTATTTTTATTCTTTTGAGGAATCGCCATCCTGTTTTCCACAATGACTGCACCAAACTACATTCCTGACAACAGTGTAGGAGGGTTCCATTTCTCCACAGCTTCCCCAGCATTTATTGCCTGTAGACTTTTGAATGATGGCCATTGTGACTATTCAGAGGTGACATTTCATTATGGTTTTGAATTGCCATTCTCTGATAATGATAGTGAGCAATTATTTTTCCATATATCTGTGTGACATTTGTATGTCTCTAATGGAGAATTGCTTGTTTAAGGCTTCTGCCCATTTTCAGATTGGGTTTCTTGTTATTTTTAAGTATTATTATTAGGTTGTATGAAGTCTTTATATATGGAAATTTAGCCTTTGTCAGTTTCATCAATTCTAAATATTTTCTTAAATCCTGTTGGTTGTCATTTTGTTTTGTTTATGGTTCCCTCTGCTGTGCAAAAGCTTATAAGTTTAATTAGGTCTTATTTATTAATTTTGCTCTTACATCCATTACCTGGGTATGCTGTTTTAGGAGATTATTGCTGCGATTTATCTCAGAGTGCTTTGCGTATGTTTTCTTCTAGATTTACTCTGTATTGCCTTACATTTAAGTCTTCAAGTCACTTTGAGTTTATTCTTGTGTATGGAGTGAAGGAGTGTTCTAACTCCATTGCCCTGATGCTGCTATCCAGTTTTCCCAACACCAGTTGGTGAAGAGATGGTCTTTTCTCTGTCATATTCTTGGCTACTCTGTAAAATATTAATCGAACATAGGCCTGTAGATTTATTCCAAGGCTCTTTATTCGGTTCCATTGGTCCATATGCCTGTTTCTGTACCAATATCATGACATTTTGATTATTGTAGCTCTGCAATAGTGTATGGACACCAGGCAGTTTATTCTTCTAGCCTCTTTCTTTGTCTTCAATATTGTTTTGGAAATTTTGGATCTTTGTTGTATCTATATAAACCTTATGATCACTTTATTCAGTCCTAAAAATATTTTGAATAATTTGATAGGAACTCAGATTAAGTCTGTGAATTGCCTTGGGTAGTATGGCAATTTTAACAGTATTATTAATTCCATTACGAGACCATTGGGTATCTTTTCAATTCTTCAAATCTTTCTTGATTTCCTCAATCAATATTTACTTGTTCTCCATGTATAAGTCATTCACCTCCTTGGTCAGAGTTATTCTTAAGCATTTTAAAAGTTTGGGTGCAGTTATAAATGTGGTTGCATCTGTACTTTACTTTCCTGTTGATTCAATGTTTGTGTAAAGAAATGTAATTGTTTTTTGTACATTACTCTGGCTACCTTGCCCAGTTCCCTTTTTAGCCTAAGTATTTTTTGTGAAGCTTTTACAGTTTTCTATATATACTGTCATGTCTGCATATCGTGACAATTTTACCTCTTCTTTTCCAGTCTGAATAATTTTATTTCTTTTTCTTGCCTGATCGTTGTAGCTAGGAATTCCAAGACTATATGTGATTTAATTTGTGTTAATGGGCATCCTTGTCTTGTCTCAGGTTTTAGTGGGAAGGGTTCCAGTTTTTCACCACTGAGTATTATGCTGGCTATATGTTTGTCATTAACTGCTTTCATTATGTTGAGATGTGGTCCCTCTATGCCCACTGTGATAAGAACTTTTATTGCAAATAGGTGTTAAATTTTATCAAATGGTTTTTCTCCAACTACTGATATGATCATATCGTTTTTGTCTTCTCTTTTGTTGATATGGTGTATCACAATTGATTGATTGATTTGCATATGTTCAACAATCCTTGTGTTCCTGGGATGAACTTAACTTGTCCATGGTTCATGATCTTTTTTTTACATGCTTTTGGATTCTGTTTGTTAATAATTTCTCAAGGACTTTTACTTCTATGTTTATCAATGATATTGGGCTATAGTTTTCTTTTTGGGGTAGTGTCTTTGTCAGGTTATGTTATCAGGTTGACGTTGGCCTTATGGTGTAAGTTTGGGAGTACTCTCTCCATATCAATCTTTTGGAAGAGTTTGAGGAGGACTGGTATGGATTTTTCATAGTATGTTTGGTCAATTTCCCTAGTGAAGGTATTTGGGTTTGAATTTTTTTTGCAGAGATTTTTTATTTTATTGATTAGTCTGTTCGATTTCTGGTGATCTGCATGTTCAAATGGCTAACTTCTCCTTGATGTAATATTGGTGGGCTGAATGTTTCCAAAAACTTCTCCATTTCTTCCTCGTTATCCAGTTTGTTTCCATACAGTTGCTCATGGTATTCCCTTATGGTATATTGTAAATTTGTTGTTCTCTTTGTAGTTTCTGCATTTTCACTTCTAATATTATTTGTGTTCTCTCTCTTTTCTTGTTAGTGATCCTGTCCAGAGATTTGTCAATTTTTATTTACTATTTCAAAAAAGCATTGATTGATTTCTTTCTATTTTTTAAAATCTATTTCAATTATTTCTTCCTTGATCTTTATTTTTTCCTTCTTTCTGTTGACTTTTGGTTTTGTTTGCTCTTCTTTTCTTGATTAGTTTACAGAGAATGTTAGATTATATATTTGAAATTGTTGTTCTACTTTGAGGAGAGCTTTGTCACTCTGAACTTCCCTCTTAAGCCTGCTTTAACAGTATTCCAAAGACTTTGTGCAGTGTTTGGTCATATTTCTCAAGATATTTTTTAATTTCTTCTTTTATTTCATCAACTCACCCCCTTGTTTTAGTACCATGTTTTTTAATCTGGATGCTGACATTTTCTCTTCCTGTTTTTCTGTGATTGATTTCTAGTTTCATGGTACTATACTCAGAAAAGATGCTTGAAATAATTTTTATCTTCTTCAATTTGTTGAGGCTTCTTGAGTGCCTGAGTACATAATCTTTCTTAGAAAATGTTCCTTGTGCACAGGAAATGAATGTATATTCTGTTATGGGAAGAAGTACTATTTTGAAAATATCAAGCATCTCCAATTATTTTATAATTTATTTTAATATCTTTGTTCCCGTATTAATTTTCTGTGTGAAAGACCAGTCCAGTGATGGTAATGGGGAGTTATAGCCTCCTACATTATTTGTGTTCCCAGGGATTTCTCTATTTTTATCTATTAGTGTTTGCTTTATGTATTTATGTGCTCCTATATTGAGTGCATATATCTTAATGTGTATAATACCCTCATTTTGATTTTCTCCTTTAATCATTATATCATGTCCTTGTTTATCTTTCTCTATGGCCTTTTTTGTAAAGTCTCTTTGTGTGAAGTCAGTACTGCTAGTCATGCTTTCTTGTCATGTGCATTTGCATGGAATAAATTTTTCCACTTTCGGACTTTCAATTGATGTGTGTTCCTCTTACTAAAGTGGGTGTCTTCTATGCTTTATAATGTGGGGTCTTGTTATATTATCCCATTTGACAATATATATCTTTTGATTGAAGAACTAAGTCCATTATCATTTGTGATAATTATTGATAGACGGGTGTTTATTTCCATATTGAACTTCATTCTCCAGTGGATTTGGAATTTTCTTTTTGTACATTTCTTTTTGTTTTTGTGGCTTGATAAGTTTTCTTTTATTATCTTGGTTTGTTTTGGCTTTGTGACTTCATTGTAAGCTTTTGACTTAGGGTAAACTTGTTTTGTATGTATCTTCACCTGTACTATATATGTTTATTTTAACTGATAATAATACAAACTCAAACCCATCCTTTAGAGAACAGAAACAAGAAGAAAACACTCTGTATTTTCCTGTTTCACTCACTGACCCTTAAAAATTTTGATGTCCTCTTTTACAACATCATATTTATTTTGCTGTAAATCATTGTAGATATTGCCTTTCTAATTATGCCTTTCTCTTTTGTATAGCATCCTGCTTCTTTTTTATTTAGGGTAGATCTTTCTTTATTTCTTTTTCTCTTGCTAAATTCTTTAAGTGTTTGCTAGTATGGAATTTATTTATCTATCCTTCTATTCTAAAAGATAGCCTTGTTTGATAAAGTATCTTATATTACAGCTTTCTTTCATTCCGGACCATGAATAAGTCTTGCCACTGACTTCTGCCTGCTGTATTTGTGTAGGAAATGAGTTTAAAATTATTATTTATATAATTGTATATATATGTAAAGAACATCTATAAATGAAGTTAACAAATATGGTGAAAACCTAAATGTTAAAACACAGAAAATATTGATAAAGGAAATTAAAACTGATCCAAAGAAATGAAATGATCTCTTATGTTAATGATGTGAAAAAATGTGGTTGAAACCAACATACTACCCAAAGGAATCTACATTTAGTGTGATTGATTTGAAAATACCCATGAGATTTTTCCAAAAAATAAAACAAATAATTTTAAAATTTATATGTAAACACAACAATAATGTGTTGCCAAAATAATCATGAAAAAGAGTATTAAATCTAATGGTGTAATATTCTCTGATGTTAAACAGTCCTACGAGGCTTTAATAATTAAAACAACATGATACTGGCTCAAAAACAGACACCAATCAATAGAAGAGAATAGAGCAACCTGATATAATCCCTCAAACCTATTATCAATTAACCCATGAAAAAGGAAGCAAGAGTATAAAATTAAGAAAAGACATTCTCCACAATAATTACTGCTGGGGATTTTTAACATGTAAAAGGTAGATTAGAATATTTCCTCACATTGTATACAATCAACGAGCACCGAATTTCTTTCAATTTATATTGTTTACTTATATTTCTTGCACCTATAATTTATAGATCTATGTTCATAAGTTTTGTTTCACTTATCAAATTTATTCCTATTTTATTCTTTTTGGTATAAATTTACACCAAATAGTTTTACTAATTTCTCTTTCTGATAATGTGTTGTTACTATACAAAAATGCAGTGAATATGTGTACATTGATTTTGTATTCTACATGTTTACTAAATTTGTTCATTATTTGTAATAGTCACTGGAGGAGCCTATGGAGTTTTCCATCTATGCATAAATATGTCATCTGTAAAAACTTCACTGCTTTATTACAAGTTGGATGAATTTTATATTTTTTCTTGACTAGTTATTCTGGCTAGGACTTCTAGTAGTGTTATTTAGGACATGTGAAAATGAGCTACTTTTTCTTATTACTGGACCAGAGGAAATCCTTCTTGTATGTTAACATTGCACTTGATGTTAGTCATGGGTTTTTCATATATGGCTATTATTATGCTTAGTTGCATTCTATCTAAAGCGAATTTAAGAATATTTTTATAAAAAGTTAAGATCAGATCTGTCAATAATTTTCCTACTTATTTTGAGATTGTTATTTTTGAATTCTTTGTTTTTTAAAGGGATTGTATCACATATTTTATTTTGTGTATGTTAAATATTATTTAGGAATCAGGACTAAATCCTACTTAACTATAGTTTATAATACTTATAATATGCCATGTATTCAGGTTGCTAATATTTATTTAGAATGGACTATACACATAGTGAAGGAAAAATTTACATTTCTGCTTGAGGGTACATTTATTTATTTAAAATTTTATCTCTCATTTTGAATTTGGCTTATGTTTAATGGAATTCATTTCTAAATAAATAATATAAGTTTTGGTAGAACTGGATTTACTACAGTTTACTGATACAGAACATAGCTATTATTTACAATTAGTGCACAGAACACTTGCCTTAAAATGCCGTATTATACTAACAATGCCAACAGTTTCAGGACTGAGAAACATATTGCTTCCTAAAATACATTACCTGATATTTTCCACCGCAACCGACATATACAGTTATATCTTTGTTTTTTGATTTTTTGTTTGTTTGCCCCTTAATGGAGGCACTGCTTATTGAACCCAGGATCTTGTGCATAAGTCTATTTATCAACATCATTTTGGAACACTTAACAGAAGCCCTAAGGATATGGATTATAAAGATGACAAGAAAATTTATTACATCTAGGGACTGATAAACCTCTAAGTGAAAGAATGGCAAAAATAAATATTTGTAATATACAATAAAATTGTCTCTTTTGCAATTTTAATGTAGAATATTAAATTACATTTGCTTCAATTATAGCACTAAATTACAATTTAAAACAAAAATCCCCCCTTAGGGATTTCTTAAGTTTGATTGGTTATTTTTATTTAAAATTATTTCATAAATACTAACCATTTATATATTAACATAAGAAATAAACTGATGTTTATTCTTCTCATGTTTTGAATATAGAGCTACTTATTGTACAATACACAGATAAATACATACTTCCATTTCCAAATCAAATTATGTTTCACTTTAATTACAAATGATGATGAAATTTTTATACCTTTTCTGTACAGGTTTTAAACAAATTTCTCTTTAATTTCCAAAACTTTAAAATTATTTTATATATTTTGTGCATTACTTATACTCTGTTCACCAATCTGTTATAAAATTGTGTACAAAATGATGGAGATTGGTTTTATTTAATAGACCCCAACATTAAATTGTTTAAAAAGATTTTGTGGGGAAAATAATTGCAGATCACACCATAAAAATAAGCATCCTATATGTTTAGTTTTAACTGGATGAATGAGAATAAACACTGGCTGAATGTTACAATTGAGTTGCTAGGAGACCAGTCGTTTTGTGATGTCACAGCTACTCAGGTTGAGAACCATAGTGATGGCCTAGCAGTTTATCTGTGCAGCCCTGCCAAAGCAGCATTTGAATCTGCAGTGTTCAAAATCATGCAGATTAGAAAAATAGCTGTGGAAAAAGTTATATTAAATGGCACATGTTTCCTCAGAAATTCAAGATGTGTCTCATAAATTTGGAGCAACTGGTTCAGGAAATTCTGATAGATCTCTATTGTGTGATCAAACATTCTCTGAGGACTTGGACTTGAGGTCTATGATTGAAGAAAATGCTTTTCAGAATTTGTCTGAAGAATCCTTGATAAAAAG
The DNA here is from genome assembly GCF_048564905.1 of Vicugna pacos. Taxonomy (NCBI): domain Eukaryota; kingdom Metazoa; phylum Chordata; class Mammalia; order Artiodactyla; family Camelidae; genus Vicugna; species Vicugna pacos. Next base: position 34,380,659 of record NW_027328741.1, on the reverse strand, counting down.
GCCATGTTACACACATTGTGTCTCTGAACCAGATGACAATAATGATTTTCGTTCTCTGACGTTTCCAGGAAAATTCTGGAAAATGGCTGGGAATGACCAATATAAATCCATCTGGTGGGATGATAATGGAGCTTCAATAGTGATTAATGAAGATGTCTTGAAGAAGGAAGTTTTGGACAGAAAGACCCCTTTCAGAATATTTGAAACTGGAAGTATGAAAAGTTCAGTTAGACAGCTTAAACTTTCCTGGTTTAGTAAAGTGTGGCAGAATTTTCAAAGATCTGTATGTCTAGCAGACTTTCTGGCAGAAGGAAAAATAGTCTCTGTTTAAAGCAAGATATTCAGAAACTTTAGTTACCACTTGGTAACTTATATATAAAAGTTTATTTTGTACATCAATCTATGGTAATATAAATGTAAAGATAATTTTGAAAATTGTATAAAACTACTAAGGCTAAAATCCTTTATTTTTTCTAAAGCATGAGGATAGTGCCTTAAGTGTTCCGATTATAAGAAATTTTGCTTGCAAATATGAATCTTTCCAGAAATCTATATAAAAGTATTAAAGCTGCTTTTGAAAAGAGGCATTCAGCGTTACTGCAAATGCTAACTTTTTAAATTTAATGACTATAATATTTAAATGTGTATTTTCCAAATAAGGAACTTCAAAATATCATCAGCATTGTTCATATTTCGATGATATTATCTTTGCAGTGTTAACGTGAAATCTGAGGTTATATAGTTCAGGCATATTTAGTGTTGTATTTTGGTTCAAATTATTACTAAAATGTTTCTCCTTTGGTTGTAACTGCGGTTCTACCATAATCCAAATTTTAAACGAGGCTGTCCCCAGATTTTAGTGAGAATAAAAAGAAAGGTTGGGAATAAACATACCCCTCTGGTATCTTAATAGGCTGAAGACTTCAACAAGAAGCAATATAAAGCAGTGGGTAATGTGGATATTCATAATTCTGATTTTGTGGCTGACACTAGTGGAGAAAGTGCATTTTTACCTCTGCAAATTTAAACATGACTCTAATAAGAAAGCCCTCTACTAGCCACATAATTGGTGATACAAATACCACATTTAGATGTGATTTTTCTCCTCCATCATCAATTTCATTTAGACCACCAGGAGAAATTGCAGTGGATCAACGTGGTATTTTAAATCAGTTGACCACTCTCCACGGGCACTCTCAAAGTAACTACACTGAAGCAAATGGCCGTGTTGTGAACTTCATTTCAACTGGAACTTCTACCTCTCAGTACAGCATCTTGTCTCCCTAAAAGGAATTAATATGGACAGATGGTTGAGCCTTCTATTTTTCCAAATATGTATCACAACCTATCTGCCATTGAAGGTCATTTTTCTAAACTTCAACCAGGGATCAACCCACATTTTCCAGTGCAAGTGATAGCTAATACATCAGCTAACTCTCTTTCAAGGCAAACTCATCAGACATCTTAAGTTTATGAATGTCATCTTAATTACAACTGATCTACCAGAGGACTACCAGATTATGCAGGATAACAAAGATTACAATTGATGTTGGCAAATGTCGACAAATATCTGCTATTTTCTTATTTGAACAATAAACATAGTGGTGTACCTGTATTTACCTTATTTTTTTAAACAGAGTTAAGAGTTAAATGGGAGACAAAGTTACCATTATGAGAAAAAAAGGAGATATTTGATTAATATGATCATTTGATGGAACAATATGGGAGTTAATTTAAATAATTTCTTGTAAGGAAGAAGAGAAAATGGAAGAATTTGAAGAAAGACAAAAACATGGAGAGATGGAATAGTTTTAAGTGGTTTCTGGTTCATCCTGGAAAGTATTAAAAGTGTTAAGTTAAGATTGGTTGGAAAATAAGATAAATACAGGAACCGGCCCAGGGATCATGGTCTCTATTATGTCATCCCTGGAATCATAAAGGTCACATTATGTAGTCTCAGATGGCACATTCAGCATGTGGTAGAATATAAAAATAATTTTATCTATGGTCTTATTTGTGCTGTTGTCAAAGCATTCCAATTGGTGTTTTCATTTCCTGCCCTAAGAGTCTACTCTATGTTTTCTAGTCAATATTTTATGTTGCTTTTATGTTCCAGACAAAGACAAGCTTAAGTCCTCAGGGTGGCACTTAATGCCTTTCCAAATCTAAGCCCACAAACTCAACTTAGTTTAGTCATTTCTTTATAAATCTGGCATTTGACTACCTTGGAATATCTTTATGTTTCACTGTATCTGAAGATACATCCAGGCAAATGCTTGTCAACAATTTTAGCTCCAACCTCAACACTTTTACCCCAGCTCATCCTTGGACTTTGGTTGTCCTCCTTTTACCTATTTAGACTATCCCCATCTCAGCGCAGAAACCACTTCCTCCAGATGTTTTCTGTCTATCCCCCTTTACTTGTCTAACTTGGATACCAGCATAGTATGCAGAGCACATGCCACAGGAAGCATTTTACTATTTAGTGAATGAAAAATACTTGTTGACTTTAAGCAAAATCTACTTTCCTGAAACAACAAAACTCTCATGGCTTTCAAACTATCTCGTTATGGTCTATACTCTTCACCACAAACTAGCTCTTTTAATAGCCCATGGACTAGTCACACAAGACAGTTAGTGGAGGTAGGTACAGGAGACAAAGTATAATTTTCTTCTTTATTCATGCCTCCAGATGCCTAAAGCATTCCATACTCAATTGCTGGATAATTTCCTTTCTCTTCATCACCCACCCTCCCCAAAATAGCTGATTCTCTTCTCCATAATAATAACTATACTGCCTTCTAATTAATTAACTTCTTAGAATCAGAGCTTTGTCCAGAATAGAAAGTGCTATTGCAATTATTTAATGTAGGTTTATGCACCCCTCATAACTTGTTCTCCTTGTAACCTTCACACAGGAAGTATCTAAGAGGTACTAGACCCTTGGTTGGGGAGGTTGTATTAAGTAACCAAATTGCAATCAAAATTGTGTGGACTAGAAAGAGGTGAGGGTGGTGGAATTAAAATTTGTCCAACTGCATGAGTACCAAATTACTGCAGATATTAGGAAATATAAAATATTCATGGAATTCTTTGACTATTTCTCATTAATTTAAAATAAAATGTAAAAAATTTACAGAATGTGAAATGCCCTGAAATGCTGGAAAAATTGTAGGCAAGTTCAGGAAGCTTAAGGCTTATGCTAATAATCATGCAGCCAGTGTCAGCTAATAAGACTGGAATGGCAACCTTGAGTCCGGAAAATATATCACCAGTTGTGAAGAAAGACTTTGATAATCTGGAGAAAGGGCAAATGGGACAGGATAAACTCTTGCAACATCCCACCAATATGTGCTTTTCCAAGAGAAGAATCGAGAACAGTTGCAGACGGAGATCTGTGTCTGGACATTAGTGGTTGTTCCTACAACAGATATATCAAGGTTTTAAATTTGTCAGCTCAACTCTGATGGTGGCTATGTTGCTGCTTACATTAGCAGTCTGGGGTTCAGTTGGGCTGGTTCAGCAGCTATTTTCCAGCTCTCTTATCAGACAAAGGGTCTTACCGTGATCATCTTAACAAGGTTCTATTCTGATAAGTCAAAAGCTACAGTTTACTTTTAAAATTAGATATCCTAAAGAAGAATATTGTTTGTTTGTCCAACTGTAGTTTTCTACCTGGGAAAACCTAGACTATTTGCAAAAGTACAAAAGTTGGCTGGTGCTTTGAAAACTATTCTCTGAGCTCTGTCCAAAGAACTCTTCCCACTAAATACTACAAATCTGTCTTCCTCTGTGTGTGTGTGTGAAGATGGATTGTTAAGCAGTAACTAATTTTTTTAGTTGAGTCATCAGTGAATTATTCTTCTGCATCTGGCAGAATCTCTGTGAATTAAGAATTTCACTGAGCAACCAGATTTTATTCCAATCAGGGAGAGGTATATTATATTTCTCCCAGTTTACTAATTGTTACCTGTTCATTCAATTCCGAGCTGATGTTAGGGCCAAGCCACTGAACCCTTGAATTGGACTGAGGCATATAAATTCTCCAGTCCCCAGAGCCCATCACAGGACTGTGTCTCCTTTTTAATTTAAGCTTATGTCTAATTTATTTTTTCTTCTAATTCTCATTGTTGACACAACTTATTTTGGCTTTTATAACCCCTTGACTAATTTATAGAGACTGAAAAACTGACTTATTCCCGTTCACCTAGAAATTGCAATAACCTTCCTCCCCTTGAACTACCTGGAGAACAGTGAGCATAGTCATCATTTTGAAAGCAGTCCTCATTCCTAATGATGCAGAACCTTTACACTTCTTTGCCCAGTACTTGAGCAAGATTGTAGTGGATCTCAGGGATTATCCTCACATCCCCTAATGCAACCATGAGAAAACACCGCATTGTTATCCAAAATCAAGTCCTTGTCAGTATTGCAATCCCACTGCAAAACAGTTAAGAATTTTAGGAGTTATGAGATTTTACCATGCTGAGATTTCTAGCAACCTAGCATGTTCATTTCTTACAGATGCTGTCGGGGAGATGAGAACATCGGTCAGAGACAGTGAACTTTATCACTCACAGCAAGAGCAGCCAGTTTTAAATTTGTATCCATTCCCTAATCTCAGATGAATACACAGAGTAAAATTTTGATGCCTACAGAATCAGTGGGCTGTTAACATGAAGAAAGCTTAAGGCATGGTAAAACACTAATTTTATTAGTATCTTTATGTATAATTTATTAGAATCACTTATTTATTAGTATGTTTATCTTGGATAAGTATATCATGACTCAAGTTTACTTGCTTCAGAAACAATCATGAGAAATGGCATGGGAATAAGTGAATATTGAATTTCCATTTTTCCTTCTGCTTCTATTGAGATATAATTTGTGTAGAATATTGTGTAATTTTAGGTGAACAGGATAGTGATTTGATTTACAAGTATCATGAAATAAATATCATAGCAACTTTAGGGAGAATTCATTATCTAATACAATATTAAAGAGATACAATTTGCCTTTTGGTTGTGATGAGAAAACTTATGGTCTACTCCCTTAACAACATTCATATCTAACATAAAGCAGTATTAATTTTAATTTTGATGTTACTATGTGGCATCCCAAGGACACATTCATTTTAAGGCTGGCGGTTTGTAGCTTTTGACTGCATTAATCAAATTCTCCTTTTCCAAACCCTGCCTCTGTTAACTACAAATCTAATTTTTTTCTATAATTATGTTTCTTTTTGAACTGTACTTTAATGTATAAAATGCGTTAGTTCCTCTTACACAATGTACTGTTTGCTATTTTTAGTACATTTCAAACTGATCACCAGAATATATCTAGTTATGATATGTTGCTCTTTAAAGATATTTCATAGTTATTTACTATTCCCCATAGAGCACATTTCTTGCCCCTGATTCATTTAATTTGCAACTGGAAAATTTTCTGTCTTAATTTTCGTTAAATATTTCTTTTTCCTCACACCATTTCCCTCTTTATTGGGAAGAACCTTTTTCTTTATATATCTGTATCTCCTTTTTTATTGTGTTATGTTCATTTTTTTTGAATGCCAAATATGAGTAAAATCATGCAGCATTTGTCATTCTCTTTCTGACTCTTTTCACTTAGCATACTACCCTCTTGGTCTACCCATTTTTTGCAAATGAAGAACATATTCTTCTTATAGCTGCATAATAACCCATTGTATTTTTATCTGTGTGTGTTCATGTATATAAATATATAATTCAGATAAATCAATGAAATATAAAAATAGAAAATATAGATTTGTAGATATATATACTATAAACACACATTTTATTTTTCCATCATCTATTGATGAACAATTAGTTTGCTTCTATATCCTCTCTAATGTAAACAATGCTGCAGTGAATATAGGTTTGAATTTATCTTTTCTAGTTTGTCTTTTTATTTTCTTGGAATAAGTATACTGATATGGAAATGTTGGATTATATTTCACTTTTAAATTTTAGATAAAACTGCATACTGATATCCACAGTGACAGCACAAATTTACATTCACTCCAGCAGTGCATCAGAGTTGTTTTTCTTACATCCTCACCAACACTTATATTTGTTATGTTTTTGATAATATTCATTCTGACAGTACTGACATAAAATCTTATTGTGTTTTGGACTTGCATTTTTCTGATGGTTAGTGATGTTGACCGGTTTCATATGCCTGTTTATTACCTTTCCCCCACTGTATGTTCATATTTGTAATGTACAAAATGACCATAACTGTCTGATTTCATTTTCAGTCATTCTTTGTGTTCCACTATTTTCTTTGTTCTGTCTGACTACCATATTCTTTTTATCACTGTAGCTTTGTATTATAGTTTTAAATCAGGGGAATTGATACATCCTCTTTGTTCTTTGTCAAAGTTGTTTGTGTTTATGTTTCTTTTCTTTGCTTTTTTTTAGTGATTTCAACTCTTTTGTGTTTACACATAAATTTTACAATTATTTACTGTAAATTCTGAAAATACACTTGGTATTTTGATAGGCACTGAATTTAACTTGTGTATTTTCTTAGCTAGTACTGTAATTTAAACAATATTACTTTCCTCATCTACGAACACAGTATATCCTTTTATCTGTTTGCATTATCTTCAATTTCTGTTATAAATATTTTATAGTTTTCTGTGTACAGGTCTTTTACCTCCTTGGTTTGATATAATTTTTGATTTTTTTTTGTAATGCAACTGTAAATGAGACAGTTCCCTCACTTTCTCGGTTAGCTTGTTTTTAATGTGAAGAAATGCAAGATTTATGTACGTTAATTTTATATTCTGAAATTTTAGCAAATGCATTGATAAGCACTAGTAGTTTTGAGGTGCCATCTATAGAATTTCTGTTTAAAGAATGTCATCTGCAAGCAGATACTTTTACTCCTATTCTTAATTAGCTATAATATATTTCCATTTATTTTGGATAGCTATGGTTAGGATTTCCTATACTATACTGAATAAAAGTGGTAAGAGTGAGCATTCTTGTCTTCTTCCTGCTCTTACAGGAGATGCTTTCAATTTTAATCAGTGAGTGTCATGTTAGCTCAGTTCTTGTTATATATGGCCTTAACTTTGATGAGGTATGTTTCCTCATGCACAATTTGAGGAGAAATTTAATCTTAAATTGTTAATGTATTGTCAAAACATTTTATGACTCTTTTGATGTGACTATATATTTTTTATTCTTTAATTTGTTACTGTGGTGTATCATACTGAATAATTTGTAGGTAATGAATCACTTTTGCATCCCTGGATTAAAATGGACTTAATCATATTATATAAACTTGTTAATGTGTTTTATGCTTTGCTAACATTTCAGTGATGATTTTTGCATCTATGATTATCAGTAGTATTTAACCTGAAATTTTTTGAAGTTTTTGTTCCAGTTTTAGTAGTAGTGTGATACAGAAATGTGGGATAGGAAGCCTTCCATCCTCAGCAAATTTTTGGAATTCTCTGAGAAGTATAAGTGATAGCTCTTCTCTAAATATTTGGCAGAATTCATCTGTGAAGCTGTCTAGGCTTGGAATGTTGTTTCTTGGGAGAATTTGTTTAATTACTTATTCAATTTCATTATTGCTAATCTGTTCCTATTTTCTGTTTTTCATTCCATCCAAGAGATTATGTCTTTCTCAGAAATTGTATATTTCTCTAGGGTTTCCAATTTATTTACATATAATTTGTTGAATCTTCATATGATGCTTTGGATTTCTTTGATATAAGTGGTAACTTTTCATTTACTTCTGAGCTTATTAATCTGTACTCTTTTATTCTCATGAGTCTGTTTAAAGTTTATCAATTTTATTTATCTTTCAAAAGCCATTTTTTTGATTGAATGTTTCTTTTTTTATCATTATTTTATTTATTTATTTTCTGACATTTCAGCTGTCTTATTTATAAAGTGAAAATAAAGAATTTACCTGACAAACAAATCCTCAATGTGATAAAAAAAAACAACTAATAAGAGATGTAGAAAAGAAATTTTCTTAGAAATATTAAATGGCAAATATATGCAAAACATTGAAAAAATGCTAAGGAGATACCACAAGAAACTTGCAATTGTTTCTTTGGGTATGTTTTTAAATGCTTCTATACTATATGATATAAAGAGTGAAAAGTAGGAAATCAGGGGCAATAAATATAGATACTTCAAACTGATGACCTGTTTACAACAGTAAAAGAAATAATTTGAGTCAGTAATCATAAAAGGTAAAGAGCAAAAATAAAACAATATTAAAGGAAGCTGCTATCAGCGGAAAAATGACTAAATTACAGATGAGATATTTTTAAATGAAGTACAGTAGATGTACTATTTTGTGTAGTTTCAGATGTACAGCATTGTTATTCTAACAACTTTGCAGATTATATTGCATTATGAATTATTGCAATGATTGTAACATACACTTATTTTAAGCTATTGTGTATAATTCCATGATCTATACAGATTATCATTGTTGCTTCTCTCCTTTATGTATACTAGTTTGTATCTGTCAATGTTCTACTATTCAATTCTCTTTCCCTTCCCTTTGGTAAACATAAATTTTTTCCCATTTCTTTTAGTCGGCTTAAGTCTTGTCTATCTAATCTTTTAACCTCTCCATCATGTCTATATCTATCTATCTATCTATCTATCTATCTATCTATCTATCTATTTATCTATCATGTATTATCCTTCTATCTATTTATCTGTCATCTATCAATAGATAGCTATATATAGATGTACACAGATATTTGTTATTCTTTAGATTCCACATATAAATTATATTATATAATTTTGTCTTTGTCTATGTTACTACATTAAGCACAATAATTACTAGGTCCATTCATGATGCTGAAATAGCAATGTGTTATATTTTTCATGGCTGAGTAATATTCCATTGTATATTTATGGAAACATCATAACTTCTTAAGTCCATAGTCTAATGTGGACACATGGATTGCTTCCCTGTCTTGCATATTATAAACAGTGCTTGTGTGAATATTCGTTCTTCTCAATTTAGGTTACTATCACCAGATTTTTTCTAGGAGAGGTATTACTGGGTCATATGGTAGTTAACTTTTTAGTTTTTAAACAAATCTGAATACTGCTTTCAATACAATTTCTTACAATTTACATCCCTATCAAGAGTATAAAAGAGATTTCTTACCTCCACATCATCTCCAATACTTTCTATTTGTAGACTTTTTGATAATATCCATTTGACCACTTTTAAGTCATACCTCATTGTGGTTTTGATTTGCAATTATCTAATAATTAGTAATGTTGAGCAATTTTATCACTTGCCTGTTACTCATATGTATGTTTTCTTTGGAAAATTATTAACTCAGGTACTCTGCTCTTGTTTTTGTTTTTTACCTTGCGTTGTGCAACCTAAATCCATGTTACATCTATTAACCTACATCTATTAACCCCTGGTCACTTGCATTGTTTGCAAATATGTTCTCCAATTACACAGGCAGTCTTTCCATTTCACTTATAGTGTCCTTAGCTGTGCAGAAAATTTCAAGTTACTTTAGGTCCCATTTGCTTATTTATGCTTTTGTTTCTTTTGCCTTAGGAGACTGAAATAAGAAAACATTCCTATGATATATATCCAATAGTGTATCACCTATAATCCCTTCTAGCAGTTTTATAGTATCAGGTCTTAAATTTAGGTCCTTAATACGCTTGGAGTTTATTTCAGTATATGATGTCAGGGAATGCTCTCATTTCACTGTTTTACATGTAGATGTCCAGCTTTCAAAACACCATCCATTGACGAGACAGTCTTTTCTCCATTGTGTACTCATGCTTCTTTTATCATAGGTTCATTGCTCATAGGTGTGTGGAATTACTACTAGGCTCTCTATCTGTTTTTATTGATTATATCTCTGTGCCAATGCCATGCTGTTTTTATTACTGTAGCTTTGTAGTATAGTAAGGTATCTGGGAGGGTTATACCTCCAGATTTGTTGTTTTTTCTCAAGATCATTTTGGCAGTTTTTAATAGTTTCATGTAAAATTTAGAGTTATTAATTTTCTCATTGTGTGGAAAATACTACAGCTTCATAACAGGAATTGCACTAAATCTGTAGGTTTCTTTGTGTAATACGGCCATGTTAACAATATTAACTCTTTCAATCTAAGAGCACAAGACATCTTTCCATTTCTTTGAATCATTTTTAATTTCTTTGTCAATGTTTTATTATTTTCAATGTTTAGGTCTTTCACATACATGGTTACATTTATTCCAAGATATACGGGGGTATGGGGTATTAATTATTATTGCTTTCAAAGTCCATTGTATGGTATCTCATGATTAATGTGTAGAAATGCAAGAGACTACTTTACATTTATCTTGTACCCTGCTCCGTTGATGAAATTATTTATTGTTCATAATAGTCAATGTGGAGCCCTTAGGACTCTCTATGTAGATTGTTATGCCATCTGTAATGGTGACAATTTTGACTCTTTTTTCCATTTTGCATTTCTTTTATTTTTTTTCTTTTCCTTTTCCTTTCTCCTATTACTATTGAACACAAGTGCTGAGAGTAGGAATCCTTGTATTTTTCCCGAATTTACCCAGAAGGCTTTCAGCACTTCCCCTATTATAAATAGTTATAAATGGCCTTTAGTACGTTGAGAGATGTTCCCATTGTACTCACTTTCATGAGAGTTCTGATGATGAAAGTATGTTGAATTTTTCAAATGCTTTTTCTTTGTGTATTGACATTGTCTTGTGAATTTTGTCCTTCCTTTATTAGATATGTGTCATGTTGATTTACTTGTGTATGTTGAACCATCCTTGTGACTCTGGAAGGAATCCAACTGATCATCATGTATAATTCTTTCTATGTATTGCTGTATTCATTTGTTGAAGTTTTTCGAGGATTTTTGAATGTATATTCATCAAGGATATTGGATTTTCATTTTCATTTTCTTTTTTTTTTTTAGTGTCTTTGACTGGTTTTGTTATCACGGTAATGGTGGCTTCATAGAATAAATTTGGGAATTTTCCTTCCTCCTTCATTTTTTGAAATAGTTTGGGGAAAGTGGTTTTAATGAAGGCATCAAGGCATTTTATTTTAGGGGTGTTTTTAAATTATAGATTTTATTTAACTTATACTGTTAGCTCTTTAAAAGTTTTCAGATTTCTTTTAATTCAGTGTTGGCAACTGTAGGTTTCAAGAAATTTGTCCATTTCTTTCAGGTCGTCCAGTTGGTTGCATGTAACAGCTCATAGTGCTTTCATAATCATTTTTTGTGTTTCTGTAATATCAGATGTTATTTCTACTGTTTCATTTCTTATTTTGTTAGGATCCAGTCTCTGTATTTCTTAATAACCCTGGCTAAATGCTTACCTGTTTGTTAATATTTTTAAGAAAAATTAAAGCTGTTGATTTTATGATTTGTAATTTATTTTTCAACTTTTATTTTATTTATTTTCAACATAAACATTAAAGATTTCTCATTCTACTGCCTTTTGGTTTTGTTTGTTCTTATTTCTTGTTATTTTGTGTGGTATGCTTGGTCCTTTCTATGAGGTTTTTTTCTTCCTTGTAGGAGTCCTGATTTGTTCTCATCTTCCCTCTTAGATTTGTGTTTGCTGCATCCCATACATTTTATGAAGCTGTGTTTTCATTGTAATTTGTCTCCAGATATGATTTTATTACCTCTTTGATTTCATCAACACTTTGATTTCATCATTGACAATTTTTAAATTTATTTTTTAAAGGATGTTCTTTGACTTCATGTTTGTGCTTTTCCTATTCTTCTTTCTAGAGTTGATGCACAGTATCATACTTTTGTGTAAGGAAAACTACTTGCTGTTACCTATATTTGCTTAAAGTCCCTGAGGCTCATTTCATGACATAATATGTGGTTAATTCCTTAGATAACATCCTGGGCACACTTGAAATGTTTAACTGTTCTGCTTTTGTGATGCAGTGTCCAATAGCTCACCTAGGTTCAAATTATCTAATATGTTAATAAGACCTCTGTCTCCTTACAGATATTCTTTCTGGATGATCTGGCCATCAGAATAGAGAGGTGTTAAACTCATCTACTCTTATTGTTTTATAATGAATTGATTCTTTCATGTCTACTAAAATTTCTTTTCATACTTAGGATCTATGGTGTTGGGTCCATATATAATATAATGAAGGTAATACCCTATTTTTATATTGATCTCTTTTTCTTTATATAATCTCATAATTTTTCTCATTTTGGCTCTTATTTTAAAACATATTTTGCATGAGTTGAACATTGCAATCTGCACTTTCTTGTAAATTCCATGGAATATCTTTTCCATTTTTTCAGACTATGTTTATCTTCCACCATAAAGTGAGAGTTTCTTTAGGAGAGGCAAAGATGGTGGAAGAGTAAGAAGCTTGTAGCTCACCCTTTCAAACAAATGCACCAATACACACATCCATAGACCCACTCAGCTAACCAGAGAACCTGCAGAACTCTGACAGAACATTGTGTTCTTCAATAGATAAAGATGCAAAAAATCTGGTATGAGAAAAGTAAGAAAAAAGAAGGAAAGGCCAAACAGAGTGGGACAGATCCCACGGGGAGGGAGCAGCTAAGAAAGACTGGTGCTCATTCACTGTGTCTCCACTCTCCAACTGAGATTTCAGCAGGATGGAGCGGGAGCATCCAAGGCTTAGACCTTTACAGAGTATAAGTTGACTGACAGAACTAAGTTAAACAGGCACACAGAATCCCTGTGACACCCAGCTGAAGATGCAGCCCAGAAGCTGGGGGCAGGACCGTGCTGCTCGAGCTGGGTTGTAGATGGGAATGGCAGCACTGTGGCGGCCCTGGGAAATGGAGTGGGCTTTGTGACATGGCTGTGGGTGCACAGGGCAGAACAACCTGGGCCCTCCATAAAACAACCAGGCAGATGTACCCTTTGGGGGGAAGGGTGCAATCCCCATATCTGAAAATCCACAAAAAGTCTGTAGGTGAAGAGAGCTGGAGCTCAGACACAGCCACCATAGCCACTGGTGTTTTGCAACCAGGCAGCAGTGGGGGCAAACCCTGCATCTACACCTAAGGAATTAGCAGCATCATGGGCCATACTGAGACTGTCGACTGCATGAGGCAAATATGATCCTACTGTCCTGGTTCTTCAGAGAACTTGTCTGCCAACACAAACAAGGGGCTGGATTTTGACCAAGACCAGGGACAGGGCTGTTCCTCAGTCTTCCATGAGCCCCCTTCCGGTGTGCAAAACAGAGGCAGAGAGTACATTGGCACAGAGCAGCAGAGTGATCTGCAACCTGAGGGGGCAGGTGGCCCCTCAAATTTTGAGCTGGAATGCAGCCCCTGACCATGGTGCTGGGAGAGGTCGTGATGCCCAATCCTGACTGGTCAGTCTGTAACATCTGACTGCAGCATCAGGCAGGGCAGTGACAAGCCAGCCCAGAGTAAAGAGAGCTGCACCTGAACCAGTGTTGGGTGTAGGAGCGATCTGATTGATGACAAGCCCAGGGAGCAGCAGAGATGAGGGCTCCAATGGAAGGCCTCAAGAAACAGCAAGCTGAGCTTCCAAAACAGAATGAATACAGAAAGACTTCACATTAAAAGTACACAGTCTCCAGGAGGACAAAGACCACTCCCTTGTTTTAACCTGTTTTTACCTGTTCCATTTTCTCTTACCCTCTTAATTTTTACTTCTTATTCAATTATATATACCCCAATTTTAATCCCTTGGTAATTTTTTAAAATATATTTATTATCATTATTTTTCAAAATGCTGCTTCCACTTGCTTAAATATTATTCATTATACAATGTCTTCAAACTTTTATTTCTCCCTTCTTTAAAATTCTTTATCTCTCTCTGTCTTTTTTCTATTTTCTAAGTTGTAATACTGCATTGGCATTGGGTAGATATACACCTTTAGGACCACAGTAGAAAACTGATACTCCATAAACCACCATGCCAAAGAAGTAGTAGAAAGATGAAGAAGCAGAGAAACCATTCCCAATTATAAGAACAAGAGAAATCCTCTGAAAGAACAATCAGTGAAATAGAAATCAATATCCTACTAGATGAAGATTTCAAAATGGAGTGATCTAAGTATTGAAGGAAATAAAAGACATAAAGTTTAGATATAAAATATGTCAAAAATGAAATGGAAGCTATACAGAAGAGCCGAGTAGAATAGGTAAACCCGTTGACTGAAATTAGGAATGATTTAAAGGTGTAGCAAAGCTGACTATATAACACAGAGGAACGAATTAGTGACTTTGAAGACAGGACAATATAAAGCACCCAATCAGAAGAGCTACAAGAGAAACAATGAGAAACAAATGAAAAAAGCATAAGGGACCTATGGGATAATAGAATTCATGTCAAACTTGGCATGACAAATGTCCCAGAAGGGGAAGAAAGATCAAAGGTGATTGCAAAGGTTTATGTAGAAATCATGACTGAGAATTTCCCAAACTTAGAAAAGGAATCAGATATCCAATATAGGAAGCTCAGAGTGTCCCAAAAAGGAAGAACCCAATTATAACCATACCAATACATATAATTATGATGGCCAGAGTCAAGGATAAATAAATTATCCTAAAAACAACCAGAGAATAGCAAATAGTGAGTTACAAGGGAATCCCCATAAGGTTCCCAGCTGATTTCACTGCACAAATACTACAGGCAAGAAGGTAGTGGCAAGATATATTCAAAGTCCTGAATGAAAAAAAATTATAACCTAGGATGCTTTAACCAGCAAAGCTATCATTTTTGGTAGAAGGATTCATAAAGAATTTCACAGACAAGAAAAATCTCAAAAGTTCAGCAAAACTAGACCTATGCCAAAAGAATAATTGAAATGTCTTCTCTAAAAAGAAAAGCAGCAGGATGCTACAGAAATGTGAAACTCACAGCTGGAAAGGTGATAACTCATGAGTTACAAATAAAATATACACAAAATTTTAAAACAAGACATACAAATCTTTGAGAGTGGGAGAGGGAGGAAGCAAAATAGAGAATTTTTTTTTTGGTCTTTCCTTTAAAATATTTTGTTCTCAGTAGGATGGGTTTGAGATCATTTTACTATCCATTTAATAAAAGCAGTTATAGTAATGATCTAATTGACTTATAAAAACGGATAACCAGAAGACAAAAACTTATCAGGGAGTCACTAAATCTAAATAAAATTCATGATAATACAAAGGAAAATTACCAAACCATAAAAGGAAGATGAAAGGAACAAAGAGGAAATACCAAATCAACTGCAAATATAAGGTCAATTTGGCAGTAAACACTAGCTTATCATCAATTATTGTAAATGTTAATGGACTAAATGCTTCAGTTGAAAATCAGAGTGGCTGACTGGATAATAAAGCAAGAACCTTCAATATGCTGCATACAAGAGACCCATTTCAGAGAGTAGGACACATATAGATTGAGAGTGAAAGGATGGAAAAGGGTATTCCATATAATTTGAGAAGCCAAAAATCAGGTGTTTCAGAACTGATTTCAGACAAAATAGTCTTTAAAACAAAGGCCATAATGATAAAGGAGGACATTTTATAATGATTGAAGGAGTGATACAATATAGGGATAGCACACTCGTTAATACACATGCAACAAATAGAGGAGCACCTAAATATATAAAATAATTACTAACAGATATAAAGGGGGATTCATATTTGGAGATTTCAACACTGTATTAACATCACTGGAAATATCATTGAGACAGATAAAAAATTAGGCAACAGAGAAGTTAAATAATACAGTAGAAATATTGCACTTGGTGGATATATTCACAGCATTGCACACCCTACAAAATAGGATATATAGTCTTTTCAAGGGCATGTGGAATATTTTCCAGGATTCATGATGAACTTGGGCACAAAAGAAACCTCAGCAAATTTAAAAGTTAGAAATTACCCCAAGCATCTTTACTGACCATAATGCCATGAAGCTAGAAATCAACAACAGAGAAACAAAGGAGAACAAAAGGAAACCATGGGGATTAAACAATATGTTTTTAAAAACTAATGGGTCAATGAAGAAATCAAAGCTGAAATGAAAATGTACCTTGAGACAAAAGAAAATGAAAGCAAAACCCCACAAAATTTATGGGACACAGTGAAAGCATTGCTGAGAGGGGAGCTTTTAGTGGTACACTCCATCCTCAAAAAAGAAATACAACCACAAATAAACAATTTAACCCACCAGAAGAATGAATTAGAATAAGAAGAACAAAAATCCAAAAGGCAGCAGAGGGAAGGAAACCATAAATATTGGGAAGGAAATAAATAAAATAGAGATTTAAATGACCATAGGAAAAAATCACCAAATTCAAAAGCTGGTTTTTCCAAAAAGTAAGTAAAATCGACAAACCTCTGGCCAAACTCAAAAAGAAGAAAAGCGAGAGAGCACAAATTACCAAAATAAGATAGGAGAATGAAGAAATTACCACAAAAAATTAGAAATACAGAATATCACATGAGAATTTTATGAAAATTATATTGAACCAAACTGTATAACCTAGAAGAGATGGACAAATTTCTGGAATCATACTCTCCACCAAGACAGAATCAAGACATAACTGACACCTGGAAAAAGCAGAGCACTTTAAATGAAATCAAAATAGCAATATAAAACCTCCCTACATATAACAGTCCAGGACCGGACAGATTCACTGTGGAATTCTACCAAACATAAAAGAAGAACTCATACCAGTACTTCTCAAACTCCTCAAGACGATTGAAAAGGAAGGAATACTCCCAAAGTCATTTTATGAAACCACAATCACCCTGATACAACAACCAGGCAAAGACACTACCAACAGAGAGAATTATAGGCCAATATCACTGATGAACACAGACGCCAAATTACTCACCAAAATATTACCAAATAGAATCCAACAACACAGAAAAATGATTATAAACCATGACCAAGTGGGGATCATGCCAGGTACACAGGGGTGGTTCAACATATGCAAATCAATCAATGTAATACAGCACATCAACAAGAGAAAGAACCAAAACCACATGATCATCTCAATTGATGTAGGAAAGCATTTGATAAAATTCAACATACACGTGTGATAAAAACTCCCACCAATTGGGCATAGAGGGAATATATCTCAACATCATAAAAGCTATAGATAACAAACCTACATCCAGCATAATGCTCAATGGTGAGAAAGTCAAATCCTTCCCACTAAAATCTAGGACAATAAAAGGATGCACACCAGCACGACGCCTACTCAAGATAGTCTTGGAAGTACTATCCACAGCAATCAAACAAGAGACAGAAGAAAAAGGGATGCAAATTGGAAAGGAAGAGGTAAAAGTCTCACTATATGCACAGAATATGTTACTACCTACAAAAAACCCTACAAGATCCAGACAAAATTTACTACAACTGATTAAAGAATTCAGCAAGGTAGCAGGTTACAAGAATATGCATCAAATATCAGTGGCATTTCTTTACGCTAATGATTCAGATAATAATATAGAGCTATAGTCAACAAGACAGCACTGTAATGGAAGAAAAACATACATATAGGTCAATGGAACAGAATAGTGAGCCGAGAAATGAACCCAAAAACGTTTGGTAAATTAATCTTAGACAAAGGAGGAAAGAAATTACAATGGAAGAGAGATAGACTCTTGAGCAACTGGTGTTGGGAAAACTGGACAGCAGCATGTAATTCAATAAAGCTAGAACACTCCCAATGAAGCTAGAACACCATACAAAAAAAACCTCAAAATAGATAAAATTCTTAAACATAAGACAAGATACAATAAAGCTCTAAGAGGAAAATATAGGCAAAACGTTATCTGACATACATCTCGAAAATTTTCTCATAGAAGAAATAAAAGCAAGAATAAACAAATGAGGCCTAATTAAACTTACAAGCTTTTGCACAGTAAAGGAACCAGAAATAAAACAAAAAGACAACCTACGGAATGGGAAAAATATTTGCATAGGAAACTGAAAAAGGCATGATCTCCAGAGTATATAAGAAGCTCATCCAACTGAATAAGAACAAATAAACAACATAATCCAAAATTGGGCAGAAGACCTGATTAAGCAATTCTCCAAGGAAGACATACAAATGATCAAAAATCACATCAGAAAATGCTCAATATCACTGATTATCAGAGAAATGAAAATCAAAACTAAAGTGAGGTATCACCTCACACCAGTCAGAATGGCCATCATTCAAAAATCCACAAATGACAAATGATGGAGAGGCTGTGGAATAAAGGGAACCGTCCTTCACTGCTGGTGGCAATACAGTTTGGTGCAGCCATTGTGGAATACAGGATGGAGATTCCTCAAAAGCCTAGGAATAGACTAACCATATAACCCAAGAATCCCGCTCCTCAGCATAAATTCAGAAGGAACCCTACTTCAGGATGACACCTGCACCCCAATGTTCATATCCAGCACAATTTACAATAGCCAAGACATGGAAACAGCATAAATGTCCATTGACAGTTGACTGGATAAGAAGAGGTGTTATATTTATACAATGGAATAGTAGTCATTCTTATACACTGACAACATAATGCCATTTTCAGCAACATGGATGGTCCAGGAAAATATCAGTCTAAGTGAAGTAAGCCAGAAAGAGAAAGAAAAATACGATATGAGATGGCTCATGTGTGGAATCTAAAAACAAAACCAAACCAACCAAAAATGCATAAATACAAAACAGAAATAAACTCGCAGGCCGAGAATAAAAGTTTAGGTTGCCAAGGGGTAGGGTGTGGGAAGAAATAGGCTGGGAGGTCAAAATTGAAGAATAGATAATCAGGATTGTACTTTATATTACAAGGAAATATATAAAAGATCTTATGGGAGCTCACAGGGGAAAAATGGGACAACACATGTATATATGTTCATTGAACCTAAAAAATTGTGCTTTACAATGGAATTTGAGACAACTTTTAAAATTATTAAAAATCAATTTAAAAAGTTAAAAAAGAAAAAAATATGATCCTAAATATTACAGGTGTAAATATAAATTAGAAAGAAAAAACAACTATGCAAAAGAGTAGTAAAACAAAAGATTTTGTTTTTTTTCTTTTTAAGATAAGTAAAATCAAAAAACCTCTAGCCAAGTGCATCATGAAGAAAACAGTGATGCTCCAAAGAAATAAATTCAGAAATAAAAGTGGAGAAATAACAATTGTTCCCTCAGATATACAAAAAAGGGAACATTTTGTCAAAACTTACATGCCAATAAACGGGACAAATTAGAAGAAATATACAAATGTCTGGAAATAGACAGGGATAAGGAGAAATAAATAATTTGAAAAAACTGATTACTAGAAGAAAGATAGAATCTGCATTTAAAAAAATCGTTATATATTAGGGCAGATTTAAACAGCTCCCGTGGAAAACTGTACAAAAATAAAAAGAAGAAATTATACTCTTCAAACTATTCAAAAATAGTGAAGATGTGGAAAATTCCCAAATTAATTTTATGAAGCTTTCATTACCCAGATAGCAAAGCCAACAAACAAAGTACAAGCAAAGAGAATTTCAAGCATATATTTTTGATTGATATACATACAAAAATTCAAAAAAATATTATTAGAAAACTAAGTCCAGCAATACAAAAAATGAATCATACAAAATGAACAACTTTAATTCATTGCAGGGTCATAAGAGAAGTTGAAATTACATGAAATCAATCAGTTTGATACACCACATTAACAAAAGAAAAAGGGAAAATGACGTGGTCATCCCAATAAATCGATAAAAATCATTTCACAAACTTCAAATTTTATTCATTAATACAGAAGCAACAACAACAACAAGAACAGCAGAGTCAATAAAAACAAAAAACCCTTACTAAAGTAGGATTCAGGAAATTTATCTCAACAATACTAAAGTCATTAATTACAGACCCACAGACAACATAATATGCAAAAGTGAATAAATGAAAGCCAAATTAAGGAATAAAACAAGGATGCCCACTCTCACCATTTCTATTAAACAAATTAAGGGAAGTCCTAGCAACAGCAATCGTACAAGAAAAAATATTATTCCACTTGGATTGAATGAAGTAAAACTGTTATTATTTTAAATGACATGATAATCTATATAGAGAACCCTAAAGATTCTTCACACCAAAACAACTAAAATTAATAAAGACATTTAGCAAAGTAGGATGATTCATGATTAATATACAAAAACTGTCACATTCCTTTACACTAACAATGAAATATTCCATTATTCTAAAAAATCCATATGAAATCAGATAAAAATGAAAAACCTATGAAAAATCCAAGATAATAAAATTAATAGGGCACTGATAAAGAAATTTGAACATGATGCAAAGAAATGGAAAGTAATCTCAAGGTCTTACTTTAGAGGAATTAATATTTTTAAATATACATATTACAAATGATGTCTGCAGATATAAAGTGATTCAGATTGAACTAAATGATATTTTCCACAGAACTTAAAACAGTCCTCAGATTTGTATGGAACTGCAAAAGAACCAGAACTGCAAAAGAAACAATGAGGAAAAAGAACAAAGTTGGAGGCATAAACCATATCCCCCTCAGAACTCAGAATATATTACAAAAACAGAAATCAAAACAGCACAATGCTGGAAAACAAACAAATATCTATATCCCTGGAACAGAGCACAGAGGCAGTAATAAAATATCACACCTATGGTCAACTAAACTATGACAAACGTAACAAAAATATACAATGCCTAAAACACAGTCTTCAGCAAGTGATGTTGAGGAAGGTAGAGAGCAACATGTAAATCAATGAAATTAGAATACTCCCTCACACTGTACAAATATAAGCCCAAAATGCTTTAAATATCTGAATCTAATACATGACACAATAAAACTCCTGGAAACTAACATAGGCAAAACAAGACATATATTGCAGCGAAATTTTCTTATGTCACTCTTCCAAGCTGAAAACATTAAAAGCAAAATAATCAAATAGATCCAAATTAAACTTAAAAGCTTCTATACAGCAAAATAAACACAATGAAAAGGTGAACTTCCAAATGGGAGAAAACATTTGGAAAAATGCAATCAACAAATGGCTAATAGCTAAAATATAAAAATCGTTCATACAACTCCATTGCAAGAAACTGCAAACAACTCAGACAGAAAATGAGTAGAAGGCAATTCTCTAAAGAAGACAAACAGATGACAAACAGGAATATAAAAACGTGCTCACATTGCTAATCATTATACAAATGCAAGACAAAAATAAAATAATGTTTTACCTCACACTATTGAGAAGTGCTGTCATACAAATGTCTACAAAAAATAAATTCTCGGGAGTTTGTGGAGAAAATGGAACTCTCCAACGCTGTTGGTGGGAATGAAAATTGGTGCAACCACTTTGGAAACTCTATGTAAGTTCCTTAAAATAATAAAAATAGACTTATCATATGAACCCAGCATTCCCACTCCTGGGCATATAAAACATAAAACCTGAAAACAAAGAATCCTAGTGTAAAATATAAGAAGTACACTCTGACATTGGACTTCATTTGATTCTACATATGTCTCCTCTGGCAAGGGAAACAGAAGCAAAACTAACAAAATATGATTGTATCACTCTAAACAGATTTACACTAAAGAAAAAATGATCAATAAAATGAAAATTCAACCAACACAATGGGAGAATATATTTGCAAGTGATATTTTCCAATCAAGTGTTAATATGCAACTATAAGGCTAAGTCATACACCAACAAACAACAAAAAAGACCAAACAATCCAATTAAAAAAAGTGTCCGTAGGAACTGAATAGATAGATCTGAATAAATTTTCTGTAGAAAACATACAGTTGGCTAAATGACACATGAAATTATGTTCAGAGTTATAAATTATTAGGGACTTCCTAAACCAAAAATGAGACAAGATCTCACAATTGTCAGAAGGCTCTCATCAAAAAGAAAAGAAATAGATATTGGTGAGATTGTGGAGAAAAATGAACACCGTGGACACTGTTGATAGGAAAGCAAAGTATTGTTTCCATTGCATATATACACCAAATATTCTTCATCCACTTTTCTGTCTAGGGATTTTGTGTTTGTAAGCCCCTGTCTGAAGGCTCTTGAGAACTAGCCCATGGGCTGAACTGATAAACAAGCTGTGAGGAATGTCACATATCCAGGCTGGATAAGAAATGGCCTGTTCAATATATCCAGTATGGATGGCAGGCTAGCCTATGCTGGGTAATATCCTCAGAGGAGGACAACCTAAGACAGGCACAGTCGGCTGGATAAGAGATGAACTACTTAATGAAGTTCCGTGATGAACTTTAAAACAATCCTTGATCATTTAACATCCTGTGCTTACTGCAGGAGCATGGGGACATGAATAGTTTAAGATTATTAACATTGTTATAACTTAGATGATATGTGAGGCATTGTGCATGTCCTATATAAACCCTTTTTCTAAGAATCAATACAAGCTGAACTGCTTCGCTTCTGTCCACACAGTGTTTGTGTGTATATGGTATCGTGCCACCTACAGGGTTAATTTTATTTGTTGGGAGTATCTTAAAAATATGTTGCATTATATATAATGGTCTTTCTGCACCTGTTGAGATGATTATGTGAGTTTTATTTCTCATTCTATTAATGTGGCATGTCACCTTTATTGATTTGAATATTTTGAAGTATCCTTAAACCCAGGGATAAATCCCTGTATTCATGTATGTGTATGATATGTTAAATGTGTTGTTGAATTCATTTTGCTTGTGTTTTGTTGAGAATTTTGGCACATATGTTAACCAGCGTTAATGTTCTATATTTTGCATCTAATGTCCTTTCTTGCTTTGTTATGCAAATAAAGCTGGCATCATAAAACAACTTTGGAATCTTTCACCCTATTCAAATTCTTGAAAGGTTTGGGGAAGAATTGGTGAAAATTTGTGTTAAAATATATGACATAATTCACCAGTAAAGTCATCCTGTAAATTTTTTCTGGTTTGGGAGGTTTGGATTACTGATTTACTCATTCACACTTTTGCTGTATTTAACTTTCTAATTTCTTCTTGATTCAGTAATGGAAGACATATGTTTCTGGGAATGTGTCTGTTGTTCTAGGTCATTCAATTTGTTGGCTATTGGTAATTTCATATAATGGTATGCATCTCTGCAACATCAGTGTTATTATCTGCTCTTTCCATGTCACAGTATTCATTTTAGTATTAAGTGAATGAAAAATACATGTTGACTTTAAGCAAAATCTACTTTCCTGAAACAACAAAACTCTCATGGTTTTCAAACTATTTCATTATAGTCTTTTCTCTTCACCACAAACTCGATCTTTCATTTTCCAAAGAGTAGTCACTCAGGACAGTAAGTGGAGTTAGGTAAAGGAGACAAAGTAGTATTTTCTTCTTAATTCATTCCTCCAGAGGCCTAAAGCTTTCCATTCTCATTTGCTGGATTTTTTCCTGTCCCTTAATCACCCACCCACCCCAAAATAGCTGATACTCTTCCCCATACCTATAACTCTAATGCCTTATGATTAATTTACTTCTTAGAATCAGAGCTTTGTCCATAGAGAAAGTGCCATTGCAAATATTTAATGTAGGTTTATACACCCCACATAACTTGTGCCCCTTCTAACCTTCAGAAAGTAAGTATCTAAGTGGTAGTTTCCCCTTCATTGGGGTGGTGGTATTCAGTAACAAAATTGTAATCTAAAACGTGTGGACTAGAAGGAGGTGAGGGTGGTAGAATTAAAAATTTGTCCAGCTGCAAGAATACCAAATTTCTGCAGATATTAGGAAATATAAAATATTCATGGAAGTGTTTGAAAATTTCCCATGAATTTAAAATAAAAGGTGAAGCATTTACAGAATGTGAAATGCTGGAAAAATTGTAGGCAAGGTCAGGGAGCCTAAGGCTTCTGCTCACAATGATGCAGCTAGTGTCAGCTGAAAAGACTGGAATGGCAACATTGAGTTCTGAAAATGTGTCACCAGTTGTGAAGAAAGCCTTTGATATTCTGGAGAATGGGCAAATCTGCCAGGGTAAGCTCTAACAACATCCCACCAATATGATCTTTACCAAGAGAAGAAAAGAGCCCACTTGCAGCATGAGAAATGTGTCTGGACAGCAGTGGTTGTTCCTACAACAGAAATATCAAGCTTTTAAGTTTGTTCGCTGAACTCTGATGGCTGCTATGTTGTTGCTTACATTAGCAGTTTGGGGTTCATATGGACTGTTTCAGCAGCTAATTTCCAGCTCTGTTAACAGACAGTGGGTCTTACGGTGATCATCTTAACAAGGTTCAATACTGATAAGTCAAAAGCTACAGTTTACTTTCAAAATTAGAAATTCTAAGAAAGAATATTATTTGATTGTCCATCTGTAGTTTTCTACCTGGGAAAATCTAGACTATTGACAAAAGTACAAAAGTTGGCTGGTGCTTTGAAAACTATTCTCTGAGCTCAGCCCCCTGAATTCTTCCCACTTAATACTACAAATCTGTCTACCACTGTGTGTGTGTGTGTGTGAAGATGGATTGTTAAGCAGTAACTAAGTTTGTCTTAGTTGAGTCATCAGTGAATTATTCCTCTGCATCTGTCAGAATATCTGTGAATTAAGAGTTTCATTGGGCCACCAGATTTTCTTCAGATTAGGGAGAGGTAGATTATATTTCTCCCCGTATACAAATTGTTACCTTTTCACTGAATCCCGAGCTGATGATAGGGCCAAGCCACTGAACCCTTGAATTGGACTGAGGTATATATATTTTCCAGTCCCCAGAGCCCAGCATAGGACTGTGTCTCTTTTTAATTTAAGTTTATTTCTAAGTTTTTTTTTCTTTTAATTCTCATTGTTGACACAACTTACTTTGGCTTTGAACACCCGTTGACTAATTTATTGAGCCTGAACCACTGACTTATTCCCATTCACCTTGAAATTGCAATAGACTTTTTTCCTTGTACTTCCTGGAATAGAGTGTGCATAGTCATCATTTTGAAAGCAGTCCTCATTCCGAATAATTCAGAACCTTTTCACTTCTTTGCCCAGAACTTGAGCAAGAATGTTTGTTGTGGATCTCAGGGATTATCATGACATCCCTTAATGCAACCATGAGAACACACCACAATGTTATCTATAATCAAGTCTTTGTCAGTATTGCATTCCCATTGCAAAACAGTTAAGTATTTTAGGAGTTCTGAGATTTCACCATGCTGAGATTTTTAGCAACCTAGCATGTTCCTTTCTTACAGATAATGTCGGGGACATGAGACCATTGGTCAGAGACAGTGAATTTTATCACTTACAGCAACAGCAGCCAGTTTTAAATTTGTATCCATTCACTAATCTCAGATGAATACACAGAGTAAAATTTTGATGCCTACAGAAGCAGTGGGCTGTTAACATGAAGAAAGTTTAAGCATGGTAGAATACTAATTTTATTAGTATCTTTATGTATAATTTATTAGAATCCCTTATTTATTAGTATCTTTACCTAGGATAATTATATCATGACCCAAGTTTACTTGCTGCAAAAACAGTCATGATAAATGACATGGGAAAACATTACCATTTATTTGCCATTGTTACTTCCGCTTTTATTTACATATAATTGGCATAAAACATTGTGTAATTTTAGGTGCACAGGATAGTGATTTGAGTTATAATTATCAAGAAATAAATATCATAGCAACTTTAGGGAGAATTCATTATCTCATTTAGATACAATTTTAAAGAAATACAATTTGTCTTTTGGTTGTGATGAGAAAACTTATTGTCTACTCTCTTAACAACATTCATATAGAACATAATGCAGTATTAATTGCAATTTTCATGTTACTACAGGGCATCACTAGAACACGTTTATTTTATGGCTGGAGGTTTGTAGCTTTTGAGTGCATTAATCAAATTCTCCTTTCCCAACCCCTGCTTCGGTTAACTACAAATCTAAGTTTTTTCTATACGTGTGTATGTTTTTGAAGTGTACATTAATCTATAACTCTGTGTTAGTTTCTCTTACAAACATAATGTTTGCTATTTCAATAGATTTCTAACTGATCACAAAAATAAATCTAGTTATGATATGTTGCTATTTAAAAATATTTCATAGTTATTGACTATTCCCCACACAGTACATTTCTTATCCCTGACTCATTTAATTTGCAACTGTAAAATTTTCTCTCTTAATTTTCCTCAACTATATGTTTTTCTTCTCCACATTTCCCTCCTTCTTGTGAGCAACCTGTTTCTTTCTATATCTATAACCACTTTTCTGTTTTGTTATGTTCATTTGTTTAAATTCCAAATATGAGTAAAACCATTCTTCATTTGTCAATATCTGTCTCACTTATTTCAGTTAGCATATTACCCTCTTGGTCTACCCATTTTTTGCAAATGTCAAGAACTTATTCTTTTTATAGCTGAGTAATAACCCATTGTATTTTTATGTGTGTGTGCATATATATAAATATACATATATATATAATGTTTAGTGTGTATATATATATATATTTCTGTAGTTAATAAATGGGTAGATATATATACAAGAAACATACATCTTCTTTATCCATCATCTATTGATGAGCAATTAATTTGCTTCTATAGCCTGGCTTTTGTAAATAATGCCACAGTGAATATAGGGTTGAATTTATCTTTTCTGATTTGTGTTTTTATTTTCTTGGTATAAGAATGTAGATATGGAAATGTTGGATCATATTTCATTTTTAATTTATAGATAAATCTCCATACTGTTTTCCACAGTGGCAGCACAAGTTTACATTCACTCAAGCAGTGCAGCAGTGTGCTTTTTCTTACATCCTCACCAATATTTATAATTGTTACATTTTTGATCATAGTTATTCTGACAGGATTGACATAATATCTCATTGTGTTTTGGACTTGATTTTTTCTGATGGTTAGTGATGTCAACTATTTTCATGTGCCTATTGATTACCTTTCCCCCACTGTATATTCATTTTTTTTGTAATGGACTAAATGACCATAACTGTCTGATTTCATTTTTAGGCATTCTGTTTTGTTCCATTATTCTCTTTGTTCTGTGCCACTACCATAATCATTGGTGTAGCTTTGTATTATAGTTTAAAATCAGGGACAGTGATACATCCTCTTTGTTTTTGTCAAACTTGTTTGTGTTTTTAGTTTGTTCATTTTCTTTTCTTTTCTTTGTTTTTAGTGATTTCAAATCTTTTGTGTTTACATGTAAATTTAATAATTAATTTTTGTAAGTATCTGAAAATGTCATTTGTATTTTGATAGGCACTGAAGTTAATTTGTGTATTTTCTTGGCTAGTACTGTCATTTAAACAATATTTTCTTACTCATCTATGAACACAGTATATACTTTAACCTGGTTGCATTATCTTCAATTTCTGTTATACATCTTTTATAGTTTTATGAGAACAGGTCCTTTACCTCCTTGGTTGGATAAATTTCTTGATTTTTTTTTTTTTGTAATGCAACTGTAAACGAAACAGTTCCCTCACTTACTCTATCTGTTAGCTTGTTGTTAGTGTGTAGAAATGCAAGATTTCTGTATTTTTTTTTACATACTGAAATTTTACCAAATGCATTGAAAAGCCATCGTAGTATTGTGGCGTCTCCTTTAGGATTTCTGTTTAAAGTATTTCATCTGCAAACACATTCTTTTACTCCTTTTCTGAAATAGCTATATTTTATTTACTTTTATTTTGGATAGCTATGGCTAGAATTTCCTATACGATACTGAATATCAGTGGTAAGTGTGAACATTCTTGACTTCTGCCTGCTCTTACAGCAGATGCTTTGAGCTTTTAATCAGTGAGTGTCATGTTAGCTGAGTTCTTGTCTAATGTGACCTTAAATGTGTTGAGGTAAGTTTCCTCATAACCATTTTGAGGAGAAATATAATCATAAATAGATACTGTAATTGTCAATAAATTTTATGGGTCTTTTGAGGTGGCCTTATAATTTTTATTGTACAATTTGTTAGTTTGGTGTATCATATTGATTAATTTCTGGGTAATGAATAACTTTTGCATCCCTGGGATAAAAGGGACTTAATCATACTGTATAATCCTTTTAATGTATTGTTTGCTTTGCTAACATTTATTCATGTTATTTTCATGTATACTTATCAGTAGTATTTCAACTGTAATTTGATGAGGTATTTTTTCCTGTTTTAGTAGTAGTGTAATACAGAAAGGGGGGTTGGAACCTTCTTTCCTCTGCAAATTTTTGGAATTCTCTGATAAGTGTAGGTGATAGCTCTTCTCTAAATGTTTGGCAGAAGTCACCCGTGAAACTGTCTAGGCCTGGAATTTTGTTTCTTGGGAGATTTTGTTAAATTACTTATTCAATTTCATTAGTGATAATCTGTTAATATTTTCTATTTCTCATTCTATTCTGGAGATTTGGTCTTTCTAAGAAATTGCCCATTTCTTCCAGGGATTCCATTTTAATTGGCATATAATTTGTTGCATTATCTTATGATGCTTTGTGTTACTTTGATATAAGCTGTAACTTCTCATTTATTTTGGAGCTTTTTAATCTGTACTCTTTCTGCTCATGAGTCTCGTTAAAGTTTATCAGTTTTATTTATCTTTCAAAGGCCTTTATGTAGTTTGTTTTGATGTTACTATTTTTAATCTATATTTTATGTATTTATGTTCTGACCTTTCAGCTGTCTTTCTTTCTACTAGCAAGTTTGTTTATTATTTTGCTACATCTTTTGTTTGTAAGATTATGTTATAAGAGAGAGATGTTTCTTATTTGTTTAAGTGGGATTATTTTGCTATAAGCTTCCTTATTAATACTGCTTTTGCTATATAACATGGACTTTGTTTTTGTTGTTATATTTATTTTTGTATTTTTTCTTTGATTTATGTAACAATCCATTGGTTGTTTAATATTGTGTGATTTATCCTCCAAACTTTACAATTTTTCTCATTTTCATCTTTTAGTAAATTTCTATTCTCACAGAATCCATATGTTTCTTCACAAAACAAGAAGAAAAATAATAAAATTTATACTAAATTCTGAAAGACCCAAAATTTTTAAATTATCTTTGAAAAATGAACAAAGCTGTAGGTATTATCCTCCCTGACTTTAAAACATACTACAAAGCTACAGTAATCAAAACATCCAAATATGTCACTAAAAGTTTCACATAGATAATGGAACAAAATAAAGAGTCCTAAAATAAAAACACACATATATGGTCAATTAGTCTACAATGAACGAGGCAAGAGTATACAACGGAAAAAAGGCAGTCTTTTCAAAAAGCAGTTCTGGGAAAACTGGTAATTACATGTAAAATTAGATGTAATAGAACTTCCTTCCATAGTATACAAAATAAAATAGAAATCGATTAATTTCCTTAATGTAAAACCTGAAACTATACAATTTCTGAACAAGAACAGGACCAGAACTACTTTTGTGATAAATTATAGTAATATTTATTTTTGATCTATCTCCTAATTAAAAAAAAAGAAAAACTAACAATAACAGTTTTTACTTATACTGAGGGAAAATAGATGTTCTATGTGATACAGTGATTCCACTTCTTGCATAAGTGTGAAATGGAAAACCTTTTGCAGAGCAAAGGAAACCTTCAGCAAAACTTATTGCAACACACAGAATAGAAGGAAGACTTTCAGTCTATGAAACCAACAAGGTGTTAATATCCATAATGTATATATAGCATATTAGACTCATTATTTAAAATACAAAGTACCCTTCTTAAAATCAGTTGAAGGATATTCATGGAAACTTTTCAAAAACAGACATTTGGATGATTTTCATGCACATACAAAAAACATAACATTGTTATTCTTTAGGAAAACTTAAATCAAAACCAGAATGAAATATAATCTCACAGCAACCAAAATGTCTATTAAAAATGTCTTGAAATGACAAACATTAATATGAATGTCGATAAAATGGAACCCAAGTTCACTGCTGGTGGAAATATAAATTGATGCATCCACTATTATAAAAGTGTGGACAGTGCTAAGAAAACTAGAAATAGAAACATTATATGTTGCAGCAATTCCAGTTTTTGTTATAAATCTGAAAATAATGAAAACATTTACTTTAAAGGATATATTACCCCAATGTTCTTATCATCATCATTTATAATGGCCAAGTATATAAGCACAAATCAACTGCCCATCAACAGATGATTGGCTGAAGTAGATGTGAGGTATAGATAACATAATAAGTACTTAGTCATTGTCAAATCAAAAAATAAAATTCTGCCATTTGGAACAATTTGACTGGACCCAGGTAGTGTTGCACATATCACATTAAGTTATACAGAGAAAAACACTCTATGTTACCACTTCCATGAGGAAACAAAATATATAAGAGAAATAATCATAAAAAAAGAAACAAAATCACATATATGTGTAGTGCACTGAGTAGTGGCTGGTGACAGGGAAGAAGGAGAGGGAAAACAGAAATATGCAAGCTACTAGTTATAAATTAGAGAACCAAAAGAGCTATATTTACAGCACAGAGAAATATTTTAATAATTTAAATGATTTTAAAGAGATTATAGGCTATATTATACTAAAATGTGCATACATGTGGGAAAAACATTGAAGAAAATAACCCAGGAAAATCAAAATATTTTGTAGGACTCTGATATTAAGGGAGGTGTTTTGTTCACTTTCTTTACTGTTCTTATAGTGTCCTTATTAGAATTCAAGCTTTCAAATGAAAAAGTTTAGGCTTTGAAAAAAGTTACTTAAGTTTAAACTATTTCTGTCTCTCCCCTTAAATCTACAATCAGTGAAATGATCACATATCAACAAAAATAACTACAACACAAAACAATACTCCAGAACACATGTGTACAGCTGACCTTTGGTGGGCTAAAACACATAAAGATGGCTGAACTGAGGGAAGAGAAGAATTGGTGCCTGCGACCATGGCCCACTGACAAGGTTAACTGAGCCCACATTTTCAGAGTACCCAGTAGAAACAGGGTCTCAGTGGTTCACACTGCTTCAGCCTCCAACTGCACCAGTACTCATGGTCACAGATAACTACGAGGGAGCCACAATGCACACAGAATTTCCATCCTTTTGACACTCAGACATTCATGACATTGTCCCTACTCCCCATTCACAGTGATGGAGACAAGGTACCTTGCAATATTGGACATGGGAAAGGCACTTGCCTAATTCCGACTACCCACCTGTCTTCACAACTTTCCTCAATGTGTGCACTGAGTCTTAAGGGATATCAGATAAAAGGAAGGGTTCACAGGCCCAGTGACAACAGCAGCATTAACTACCAGATTTGTCAATGAAGTGACAATGTAAGCAATCTTTTATCCAGACAGTAGCTACTGGAATGTGCCATTTTGAAATATTATCAGATGTAGCTCAGATAAGTAAAACCAAAAATAGTGCAATATTGCAAACTACCAGAAAACAAAAGCAAGGACTCCAAATCCCAATATGTTTTTTAGTGTCATCACAGCAATAATTTACCAGGATCATGACCAGTCACAGTAACATTATAGGCCATGCACACACACAGATAAACACACACAGACTCTGACACAGACACAGACACACACGCACAGGCAAACACACACGCACACGCACACACACACAATATCAACCCTGCAGCAAACAAACTTAAAGTCATGGAATATTGCTGTATAACTAATAGAGAATCCAAAGAGATGTCATACAGAAACTCAATACAAAAAAAAAGGCAGAAAGCAGTTTAGTGAGCTCAGGAATAAAATAAATGTTGATAAGGTATACATAACCTAAGAGTCTGAAACTATGAAACAACCAAAAATTATTGGAGGACCAGCTGAACTTAATAAATGATATAAAGAATGCAACAGAAAGCATTGGAAGAAGACTGTCTTGTGGAAGAGAGATTAGCAAACTCACCAATAAACAACCAGAAATGATAGGAGAGGGGAGAGATTCAAGATATTAAAAAGTGAGGAAATTCTAAAATAGCCATCAGACTTCTTGAGGAAGTGTACATTAGGGTGAAATCCTGGAGGGAGAAGAATGTTAGAAGGCAGCTGATGGTTTATTTAAAGTTGTAATAGTTGATAAGTTCCTGACCTGGGTAAGGAACTGACATAAAATTCCGTGAGCCAACAAAACACCAATAACTTTAAGACAATGAGACCTTCTTCAAGATATGTCATATGCAAATTGGCAAGTCAATAACAGAGTAAAGTTTTAAAGGCAGT
Organism: Vicugna pacos; assembly: GCF_048564905.1. Classification (NCBI taxonomy): domain Eukaryota; kingdom Metazoa; phylum Chordata; class Mammalia; order Artiodactyla; family Camelidae; genus Vicugna; species Vicugna pacos. The sequence continues at coordinate 34,348,456 of NW_027328741.1, read as the reverse complement.
CAATAAAAGTTATGTTAATCTACATAGGAACCCCCATTAGGCTATCAGCAGATTACTGAGCAAAAAACATATGCCAAGGGTAATTAAAATGACATTTTCAAACTACTGAAATAAGAAATCTCTCACCCAAGAATACTACACCTTGCACAGTTATCACTTAGGTGTAAAGTGAAAATAAAGACTACCAGACAAACAAACCTGAGTGAGTTGTGAAAAACAAAACCGAGACACCTTACAAGAGGTTCAGAAAAGAGCTATTCTAAGAAAAATAAAATGGCAAATACACGCAAAACTTTGAACTAAATTCTAAGCAGAGACCACGAGAATGTTGCAACTGTTTCTTTGGGTATGTTTTTAAATGCTACTATTCTATATGAATTAAAGAGAGAAAAATAGTAATTCAGTTGCAATAAATATAGGTACATCAATCTGGTAACATGTTCACAAAAAAATAGTAAAAATTTGAGTCAGTAATCATAAAAGGTAAAGCGTAAAAATAAAACAATATTAAAGGAAGATGCTACCAGTGGAAAAAGGACTAAATTATATATGAGATGTTTTATTTTTAATTGAAGTACAGTAGATATACCATATTGTGTAGTTTCAGATGTACAGCATAGGGATCCCAACCACTTTTTAGATTATGTTGTGTTATAAATTATTTCAATAATTTTTAACATACAATTATAAGTTACTTTGTGTAATTCCCTGGTATATACAGATTAACCTTGTTGCTTATCTCCATTATGTATACTACTTTTAATCTATCAGTGTCCTACCTTTAAATTGTCTTTCCATTCCACTTTGGTAAACATAAATTTTTTCCCTTATCTTTCAGCCTGTTTCAGTCTTGCCTATCTAATCTCTCTATCTCTCTACCATGTCTCTATCAATCAATCTATCTATCTATCTATCTATCTATCTATCTATCTATCTATCTATCTATCTACCTACCTATCTATCATATGTCTATGTATCTATCCTTCTATGTATCTACTTATCTCTCATCTATCAATAGATAACTGTAGATAGATGTACACAGATATATGTTATTCTTTAGATTCCACATAAAAATTATATTATATACTTTTGTCTTTGTCTAAGTTACTTCACTGAACACAATATTTACTAGGTCCATTCATGATGCTGAAATAGCCATGTGTTATGCTTTTTCGTGGCTGAGTACTATTCCATTGCATATTTATAGAAATATCATATTTTACTTTTTTTGTGTGTGTTTTGATATGTTTAGTTTTTTAATATTTCAATGAAAGCTTTTATTGAAATATTTTAAAAAAACAAAAGTTAATACAAAAGAATCCATGATGAACAAAGTATCAAATTTTTAAATAAAGACAGGATTTTCTCCACAAGATGTAACCACTATCTTAACTGTTATAATCATCACTTCTCTGCAATTCTTTATAATTTTACCACCTGTGAATATACACTAAGACAGTACAAATTGATTTTACTGTTCTTGAAATTCATATAAATAGAATTAGATCCCGTGCTGTGATTTGTGTCTTGTATTCTTTCAGTCAAATTCATGTTGAAAAAATTCATCAATGGATTGTGCTGCTGAAGTTCACTCATTTCTTTTCTTTTTAATATTTTTTTATTTATTTACAAGCTTTTTACAATATTGTGTCAAATTCCAGTGTTCAGTACAATTTTTCAGTCATTCATGGACATATACACACTCATTGTCACATTTTTTTCTCTGTGATTTATTATAACATTTTTGTTTATATTTCCCTGTGTTATACAGTGTAATCTTGTTTATCTATTTTACAATTTTGAAATCCCAGTCTATCAATTCCCACCCTCTACACCCCTGGTAACCACAAGTCTGTATTCTCTGTCCATGAGTCTTTAGATTCCACATATGAGTGATCTCATATGGTATTTTTCTTTCTCTTTCTGGCTTACTTCACTTAGAATGACATTCTCTAAGAGCATCCATGTTGCTGCAAATGGCGTTATTTTGTCGGTTTTTATGGCTGAGTAGGATTCCATTGTATAAATATGCCACATCTTCTTTATCCAGTCACCTGTTGATGGACATTTAGGCTGTTTCCATGTTTTGGCTACTGTAAATAGTGCTGCTATGAACATTGGAGTGCAGGTGTCATCTTGAAGTAGATTTCCTTCTGGATATAAGCCAGGAGTGGGATTCCTGGGTCATATGGTAAGTCTTTTGAGGAATCTCCACACTGTTTTCCATAGTGGCTGCAGCAAACTGCATTCCCACCAGCAGTGTAGGAGGGTTCCCCTTTCTCCACGGCCTCTCCAGCATTTGTCATTTTTGGATTTTTGAATGACGGCCATTCTGACTGGTGTGAGGTGATACCTCATTGTAGTTTTGATTTGCATTTCTCTGATAATTAGTGATATTCAACATTTTTTCTAGTGCTTTTTGATCATTTGTATGTCTTCCTTGGAGAATTGCTTGTTTATGTCTTCTGCCCATTTTTGGATTGGGTTGTTTATTTTTCTCTTATTGAGTCATATGAGCTGCTTATATATTTTGGAGATCAAGCCTTTGTCGGTTTCACTTGCAAAAATTTTCTCCCATTCCATAGGTTTTCTTCTTGTTTATTTCTGGATTCCTATGCTCTGCAGGAGCTTGTAAGTTTCATTAGGTCTCATTTGTTTATTCTTGCTTTTATTTCTTCTAGGAGAAAATTTTTGAAATGTATGTCAGAAAATGTTTTCCCTATGTTATCTTCTAGGAGGTTTATAGTATCTTGTCTTATGTTTAAGACTTTAATCCATTTTGAGTTGATTTTTGTATATGGTGTAAGGGTGTGTTCTAGCTTCACTGTTTTACATGCTGCTGTCCAGTTTTCCCAACACCATTTGCTGAAGAGACTGTCTTTATTCCATTGTATATTCTTGCCTCCTTTGTCGATGATTAGTTGACAAAAGGTTTGTGGGTTCATTTCTGGGCTGTCTATTCTGTTCCATTGGTCCATATGTCTGTTTTGGTACCAATACCATGCTGTCTTGATGACTGTAGCTCTATAGTATTGTCTGAAGTCTGGGAGAGTTATTCCTCCAGCCTCTTTCTTTCTCTTCAGTAATGCTTTAGCAATTCTAGGTCTTTGATGGTTCCATATAAGTTTTATTATGATTTGTTCTAGTTCTGTGAAATATGTCCTGGGTAATTGGATAGGGATTGCATTAAATCTGTAGATTGCCTTGGGCAGTGTGACCATTTTATCAATATTGATTCTTCCAATCCAAGAGCATGGAAAATCTTTCCATTTTTTAAAGTCTTCTTTAATTTCCTTCATCAATGGTTTATAATTTTCTGTGTATAATTCTTTCACTTCCTTGGTTAGATTTATTCCTAGTTAGAGGGGATTGTTTCTTTACTTTCTTTTTCTGTTGATTTATCATTAGTGTAAAGAAATGCAACTGATTTTTGAACATTAATTTTGTAACCTGCTACCTTGCTGAATTCTTCAATCAGCTCCAGTAGCTTTTGTGTGGACCTTTTATGGTTTTCTATATATAGTAACATGTTGTCAGCATATAATGACACTTTTACCTCTTCTTTTCCAATTTAGATCCTTTTTATTTCTTTCTCTTGCCTGATTGCTGTGGCTAGGACTTCCAGGACTATGCTGAATAGGAGTGGTAATAGTGGGCATCATTGTCTTGTCCCAGATTTTAGTGGGAAGCTTTTGAGTTTTTCACCATTGAGAGCTATGCTGGCTGTAGGTTTGTCATATATAGCTTTTATTATGTTGAGATATGTTCCCTCTATACCCACTTTGGCGAGGCTTTTTATCATAAACGGGTGTTGAATTTTATCAAATGCTTTTTCTGCATCGATTGGGATGATCATGTGGTTTTTGTCCTTTCTCTTGTTGATGCGATGTATTACATTGATTGATTTGCGTATGTTGAACCAGTGTTGTGTCCCTGGTATGAGCCCCACTTGGTCATGATGTATAATCTTTTTTATGTGTTGTTGGATTCTATTTGCTAAAATTTTGGTGAAGATTTTGGCGTCCATGATCATCAGTGATATTGGCCTATAATTCTCTGTTTTTTTTGGTGTCTTTTCCTAGTTTTGGTGTCAGGGTAATGGTGGCTTCATAGAATGAGTTTGGGAGTTTTCTCTCCTTTTCAATCATCTGGAAGAGTTTGAGAAGGACTGGTATGAGTTCTTCTTTGTATGTTTGGTATAATTCCCTGGTGAAGCCATCTGGTCCTGGACTTTTATTTGTAGGGAGGTTTTTAATTGCTGTTTCTATTTCCTTTCTAGTGATTGGATTGTTCAAGTGTTCAGTTTCTTCTTGATTCAGTTTTGGTGGACAGTATGTTTCCAGAAACTTGTCCATCTCCTCAAGGTTATCCAGTTTGATTCCATATAGTTTTTCATAATATTCTCGTATGATATTCTTTATTTCTATTTTGTTTGTTGTAATTTCTCCATTTTCCTTTCTTATTTTGATAATTTGTGCTCTCTCTTTTTTCTTCTTTGTGAGTTTTGCCAGAGGTTTGTCGATTTTATTTACTTTTTCAAAAAACCAGTTTTGCTTTGGTTGATTTTTTTCTATGGTCTTGTTAATCACTATTGTATTTAATTCCTGTCTGATCTTTATTATTTCCTTCATTCTGCTGCTTTTTGGGGCTTTTTGTTCTTCTTTTTCTAATTAATTCAGGTGGTGGGTTAATTTGTTTATTTGAGATTGTTCTTCTTTTTTGAGGAAGGCCTATATCACTATAAACTTCCCTCTTAGCACTGCCTTTGCTGTGTCCCATAGGTTTTGCATGATTGTGCTTTCATTATCTTTTGTCTCAAGGTATATTTTAATTTCAGCTTTGATTTACTCATTGATCCATTGTTTTTTCAATAACATATTGTTTAATCTCCATGCTTTTCTTTTTTTCTCCTTTGTTTCTCTGTTGTTGATTTCCAGTTTCATGGCATTGTTGTCAGTAAAGATGCTTGAGATAATTTCTAACTTCTTAATTTTTTTGAGGTTTCTTTTGTGTCCAAGTACATGATCGATCCTGGAAAATGTTCCATGTGCACTTGAAAAGAATATATATTCTATTTTTTGGGGGTGTAATGCTCTGAAAATATCCACCAAATCTTGTTTTTCTATTGTAGTATTTAATTTCTCTGTTGCCTTGTTTATTTTCTGTCTGGAAGATCTGTCTAGTGATGTTAATGCAGTGTTAAAATCTCCAACTATGATTGTATTCCCATCAATATCGCCCTTTATCTCTGTTAGTAATTCTTGTATGTACTTAGGTGCTCCTATATTGGGTGCATATATATTAACGAGTGTAATATCTTCATCTTGTATCACTCCTTTAATCATTATAAAATGTCCTTCTTTATCTTTCTTTATGGCCTTTGTTTGAAATCAGTACTGCAACACCTGCTTTTTTGGCTTTTCCATTTGCATGGAATATCCTTTTCCATCCTTTCACTCTCAATCTATATGTGTCTTTCTCCCAAAAGTGGGTCATTTGTGTGCAGCATATTGAAGGTTCTTGCTTTATTATCCAGTCTGCCACTCTATGTCTTTTGACTGGAGCATTTAGTCCATTAACATTTACAGTAATTAATGATAGATGTGTGTTTATTGCCATTTTGAACTTATCTTTGCAGTTGAATTGGTATATCCTCTTTGTTCCTTTCTTCTTCCTTTTGTGGTTTGGTAAATTTCGTTTGTATTATCATGGATTTTATTTAATTTTTATGACTCCCTTGTAAATTTTTGACTTGTGGTTACCCTTTTTTGTAAATCTATTAACCTATACCTGTTTTTATTAAACTGATAATAACATGATCTCAAACCCATCCTAATGTTAAAATAATTTTAAAAAGAAAGAAAAAAAATTCTATATTTCCCTGCCACCCTTTCCCACTCTCAGTGATTTGTATGTCTTCTTCTATAATTTTGTGTTTCTTTATTTGTAATTCATGGGTCATCACCTTTCCAGTTGTGAATTTCTCATTTCTGATGAATCCTGCTGCTTTTCTATTTAGAATAGCCCTTTCAATATTTCTTTTAGCTTGGTTTTAGTGTTGCCAAACTCCTGCAGCATTTTTTTTGTCTGTGAAACTCTGTATTTTTCCTTCTATCCTAAAGGATATCCTTGCTGGATAAAGTATCCTAGGCTGCACCTTTTTTTCATTCAGGTCTTTGAATATATCTTGCCACTCCCTTCTGTCCTGTCGTGTTTGTGTAGAGAAATCAGCTGAGAGCCTTATGGGGGTTCCCTTGTAATTCACTCTTTGCTTTCCTCTTGCTGCCTTTAGAATCATTTCTTTATCCATGACTCTGGCCATCTTGATTATGATATGTCTTGGTGTGGGTCTATTTGGATTCTTCCTGTTTGGGACCCTCTGAGCTTCCTGTACTTGGATATCTGATTCCTTCTTTAAGTTTGGGAAGTTTTCAGTCATGATTTCTTCAAAAGCCTTTTCACTCCCCTTTGATCTTTCTTCCCCTTCTGTGACCCCTATTATGTGAAGATTGGGATGCTTTATATTATCCCATAGGTCCCTTATTCTATTATAATTATTTTTTATTTGCTTATCTTGTACTTCTCTTGAATGGGTGCTTTGTATTGCCCTGTCTTATAGATCACTAATTCTTTCCTCTGCATCAACTAGTCGGCTTTGCACAGCTATTAGATCATTCTTCATCTCTGTCAATGAGTTTACCCATTCTGCTTGGCTCTTCTTTATTGCTTCAATTTCATTTTTGACATATTTTATATCTCTAAGCACTATCTCTTTTAATTCCTTCAGCAATTTGATCACTCCTTTTTTGAAATCTTGATCTAGTAGGCTATCAATGTCTAATTCATTGATCTTTCTTTCAGGGGATTCCTCTTGTTCTTTTAATTGGGAAAGGCTTCTCTGCTTCTTCGTCTTACTCATACCTCTCTGGCACTGTGGTTTATGGAGTATCAGTTGTCTATTTTGGATCTTAAGGATTTTATTTTTCTAATGCCTATTTAGGAATAGAATTTAGGAAAAAAAAGAAAGAGAAAAAAAGAAAAAAATGAGAGAGAGAAAGATTTTTAAAAGAAGGGAGAAAGAGGTTTTGAAAACCGTGTATAATGAATAATAGAAAAGCGAGTTGTAGCAGAGTATTAATCGGGTTGAGACGTCCTTTTAAAACCTTTAAAAAAAAGAAGAAGAAAAGAAAAAAGGGGTGGGGAGATGAATAGATGTATTTGAAGCCTGTGTATATTCAATAACAGGACATCAAAACCCACGAGAAATAGAAATGAATTAAGAACTAAAAATTAACAGAGTAATTGAAAATAGAACAGGTAAAAACAGATTTAAAAACAAAACAGACAAAAAAAAAAACAAAAACAAAAAACAATACCAAAAAAAAAGGTGTTGTTGGTGTTCTCCTGGAGTCTGTGAGCTTTTAATGTGAAGTCCTTCTGTCTTCGTCCTATTTTGGAAGGTCAGCTTGTTTTCATAGGCCCTCCGTTGACGCCCTCTTCTGTGTTGCTCCCAGCACCTGTTGGCAAGCTGATCGCGCCTCCTCCTAACACGGGGTCAGATGCAGATCTCTTCTGCTGTGGGCGGGCGGGTCACTGCCCCTCTGGATGCCGCAGTCAGATATTGCAGTCTGGCCAGGCAGGAGGGCGGGACGTGCCCCCTTCCAGCACCTCGGTCAGAGGCTGTGTTCCTGCCCAACAGGTTGGGGACCGCTCTCCTTCTGCCTGCACCGCCGGTAGCTCCACTGCTCTGTGCGGCTGCCCGCTCCGCCCTGGCCGGCGCTCCGCCCTGGTCGCGCTCCACGGGTGGGCTCAGGGAAGACCGAGGTGCAGCCTCGTCCCTGCTCCAAGCCAAGACTCAGCTCCTTGTTTGTCTTTATGTAGCAAGTTCTCTGAGGGACCAGGATGGAAGTATCCTATCTGCCCCGGGCTGTACCCCCGTCTCAGACTGGCCCTTGAGGCTGCTAAACACTTCGGTGCAGATGCAGGTTTCGCCTCTGCCCCTGCCTGGGTGCTAAGCACCGGAGAATATGGCGGCTGTGCCTGGGCCCCGCCTCTCTTCCCCTGAAAATTTTCCACGGGTTTTCAGAGATGGGAGTATGCACCCTTCCCCCGAGAGCACATCAACCTTGCTGTTTTATGGAGGGCCCAGGTTGCTCTGTCCTGTACACCCACAGCCACGGCGCCCAGCCCCTTGCAGTCCCCCAGGGCTGCCTCCATGCAGCCGCCACCGTCCTCCGCCCGGCTTGTGCAGCCTGGCCCTGCCCGCCGCTGCCGGCCCGCGTCTCAGGCTGGGTGTCCGGGGGATGCTGTGTGCCCGTTTAACCTAGTTCTTTCAGACAAGGGCTGATCTGTACAGATCCGAGCCTTGGAGGCTCCCCCTACGTCCCGCTGGCCCCTCAGTTGGAGAGGGGAGACCCAGCGAGCGAGCGCCAGTCCTCCTTTGCCGCTCCCTCCCCACGGGAACCGTCCCGCGCTGCTTTGACTTTTGTTATTTCTTTTTTCCTTTTCTCCTACCAGATTTTTGGCGTCTTTATCTTTTGAAGATGGTGATATTCTGTCGGAGTTCCGCAGGAGCCCTGGTTGGCTGAGTGGATCTGTAGATGTGGGTCTTGGTGTATTTGTGGGAGAGGGTGGCTTACAAGTGCCCTTCTAATCCGCCATCTTGTCTCTTCTCCATATCTTCCTAAGTCCATAGTCTACTGTGGACTTTTGGATTGCTTCCCTGTCTTGCATGTTATAAACAGTGCTGTTGTGAACATTGGTTCTTCTCAATTTAGGGTTTCTTCCCCAGATTTTTCCTAGGAGAGGTGTTACTGTTTCATATGGTAGTTCTGTTTTAGGATTTAAAAATCTGAATACTGTTTTCCATAGAAATTGTACCAATTTACATTCCTACCAAGAGTATACAAGAGATTTGTTTCCTCCACATCATCTCCAACAGTTTCTATTTGTAGAGTTTTGATAATAGCCATTTGACCAGTGTGAAGTGATACCTCATTGTTGTTTTGAACTGCTATTAACTAATAATTAGTAATGTTGAGAAATTTTATCACTTGCCTGTTACTCATCTGTATGTTTTCTTTGGAAAAATATTAACTCAGGTACTCTGCTCTTTTTTTGATTGGGTTTTTACTTTTCACATTGAGTTGTGTAACCTAAATCCATGTTACCTCTATTAACTTACATCTATTATCCCCTGGTCACTTGCATTATTTGCAAATATTTTCTCCAATTACACAGGTAGTGTTTTCATTTCATTCAAAGTGTCCTTAGCTGTGCAGAAGTTTTCAAGTTTATTTAGGTCTCACTTGCTTATTTTTGCTTTTATTTCTTTTGCCTTAGGAGATTAATATAAGAAATTATTCCTATGATATATATCCAACAGTGTATACTCTATATACACTTCTAGCAGTTTTATAGAATCAGGTCTTACATTTAGGTCCTTAATAAACTTGGAGTTTATTTTTTTATATGATGTCAGTGAATGCGCTCATTTCACTGTTTTACATTTAGATGTCCAGCTTTACAAACACCATCCATTTACAAGACTGTCTTTCCTCCATTGTGTAGTCTTGCATCTTTTATCATTGATATATTGCTCATAGGTGTGTGGAATAATTTCTAGGCTATCTGATTTTATTGATTATATCTCTGTGCCAATGCCATGCTGTTTTTATTACTGTAGCTTTGTAGCATAGAAAGGACTCCGGGAGATATATACCTCCAGATTTGTTGTTTTTCCTCAAGATCATTTTCACAATATTTAATGGTTTCATTTAAAACAGTTATTTATTTTCTGTTTCTGGAGGAAATACTACAGCTTCATAACAGGAATTGCATTAAATATGTATGTTTCTTTGTGTTGTTCGGCCATGTTAACAATATTAACTCCTTCAATCCAAGAGCACAAGACATCATTCTATTTTTTTGAAACATTTTTAATTTCTTTGTCAATGTTTTTTAATTTTCAGTGTTTAGATCTTTCGTATATGTGGTTATATTTATTCCAAGGTATTCGGGGGAATGAGATTTTAAATGGTATTGCTTTCAATGTCCATTTTAGGGTATCTCATGATTAACGTGTAGAAATGCAAGAGACAACTTTACATTAATATTGTACCCTGCTCCCTCATTGAAATTATTTATTGTTGATATAAGTCTGTGTGGAGCCCTAAGGACTCTATGTAGATAGTTATGTCATCAGTACTGGTGCCAATTTTGCCTCTTTCTTTCCATTTTGCCTTTCTTTTTCTTCTTTTTCTTTCCTTTTCCTTTCTTCTTTTACTATGGAACAGAAGTGCTGAGAGTAGGAATCCTTGTCTTGTTCCCGAATTTACCCAGAAAGCTTTCAGCTTTTCCTCTAAGTAGTATAAATTGTTATAAATGGCATATAGTATGCTGAGGGATGTTTCCATTATACTCTCTTTCATGAGAGTTCTGATCATGAATGTATCTTGAATTTTGTCTAATGCTTTTTCTGTGTGTATTGACATGGTCCTGTGAATTTTGTACTTCCTGTATTAAATATGTGTCATGCTGATTAACTTGTGTATGTTGAAACATCCTTGTGACTCTGGAAGGAATCCAACTTATCATCATGTATAATCCTTTCTATGTATTGCTGGATTAATTTGTTGATGTTTTGTTGAGGATTTTTAAATGTATATTCAAGGATATTGGCTTTACATTTTCATTTCTTTTTTTGGTAGTGTCTTTTTCTGTTTCTGTTATCATGGTATTGGAGGCATCATAGAATAACTTTGGGAATTTTTCTTCCTAATACATTTTTTTAAATAGTTGAGAGGAAAGAGGTTTTAGTGAAGGCATCCAGGCATTTTGTTCAAGGGGTGTTTATAAAACTATAGATTTTTTTTAAATTAAACTGATTGCTCTTTTCAAGTTTTCAGTTTTCATTTTATTCAGTGTTGGCAAGCTGTACATTTCAAGAAATTTGTCCATTTCTTTAAGGTCGTCCAGTTGGTTGTCATGTAACTGCTTAGAGTGCTTTCATAATCTTTGCATTACTGTACTCTCAGAAATTATTTCTAATATTTCATTTATTATTTTGATTGGGTTGAGTCTTTATTTCTTGAGAAGCCTGGCTAAATGCTTATCAATTTGTTAATATTTTTAAGAAAATATAGCTGTTGATTTTATGAATTTTAATTTATTGTTAATTTTTATTTTATTTATATTCAACCTAGTAATTAAAGATTTCTCATTCTAATGCCTTTGTGTTTTGTTTGTTTTTATATCTAGTAATTTTGGGTGGTAAGTTTATCCTTTGGGTGAGGGTTTATTTTTCCTTGTGGAAGGCCTCAATTGTTCTAAACTTCCCTCTTAGATTTGCCTTTGCTGCATCCCATACATTTGATGAAGCTGTGTTTTCATTGTAATTTGTATCCAGGTATGATTTTATTACCTCTTTGATTTCATCATTGACCTTGTTTTATTTTATTTTTTTAAAGGATGAGGTTTAATCTCATGTTTTTGCTTTTTCTGTTCTTCTTTCTAGAGTTGATGCATAGTTTCATAATTTTGTTTATGGAAAAATACTTGCTGTAATCTATATTTGCTTAAAGTTCCTGAGGCTCATTTCATGAAGTAATATGTGGTTAATTCCTTAGATAACATCCTGTGTACACTTGAGAAATTTATGTGTTCTACTTTTCTGATGCAGTGTCCATTAGATCAGTTAGGTTCAAATGATCTATTATGTCATTAAGACCACTGTTTCCTTACAGATATTCTTTCAGGATGATATGGCCAACAGAATAGTGAGGTGTTCAACTCATCTACTATTATTGTTTTATAATGAATTAATTCCTTCATGTCTACTAATATTTCCTTTTAATTATATGTATGGATTTTGGTCCATATATAATTTAATGAGTGTAATACTCTATTTTTATATTGATCTCTTTTTCTTTATGTAATCTCATATTTATCTTTCATTGTGGCCCTTATTTAAAAACGTATTTTGTATGACTTGAGCATTGCAAACTGCAGTTTCTTGTAATTTCCATGAAACATCTTTTCCATCTATTTACTGATTGTGTTAATCTTCCACCATAAAGTGAGACATTTTGTGGGGGAAGCAAAGATGGTGGAGTAGAAGGATGCTCATAGCTCACCCTTTCCCACAAATGCACCAAGTCTCACATCCACAGACCTACTCAGCTAACCAGAGTACCTGCAGAACTCTGATAGAACATTGTCCTCCTCAAAAGATAAAGATGCAAAAAATCTGGTAGAAGAACATGAAGACAGAAAGAAGAAAAGGCAAAACAGAGTGGGACAGGTACCACAGGGAGGGAGCAGCAAAAAGGACTGGTGCCCATTCACTGGGTCTCCCCTCTCCAACTGTGAGTTCTGCAGGATGGAGAGGGAGACTCCAAGAATTGGACCTCTATAGAGTATAAGTTGAATGACAGTACTAAGTTAAACAGGCACAGAGGATCCCTGTGACACCAAGACCAAGAGGCTTCCTGGCACCTGGGAGCAGGGCAATTCTGCCTGAGCTGGGTGGAAGATGAGGATGGTTGCACTGAGGCAGCCTGGTGGAATGGAGGGGGCTGTGTACCCTTGCTGTGGGTACACAGGGCAGAACAACCAGGGCCCTCCATTAAACAACAGGGCAGACTAGCCCTGGGAGGGGAAAGGTGCATTCAGAATCTCTGAAAATCCACAAAAGTATCTAGGACAAGAGACCTGGGTCTCAGACACAGCCACCATATCCACTGGAACTTTGCACACTGGCAGCAGTGAGAGCAAAACCTGCATTCACTCCTAAGGACTTAGCAGTCTCAATCACCAGATGGGGACTTGTCTACAGCCTGAGGCAGATAAGATATTTCTGTCCTATTTCCTCAGAGAACTTGCTCTGCCAAGGCAAACTAGGAGCTGGGTTTTGGCCCAGACCATTGACAGGGCATATAGCAGTGGAGAGAATAGCATCCTTAGGGGGCTGATGGGCCACCAGCTTTTGGGTTGGAACACAGCTCCTGACCATGTGCCTAGGAGAGGGCTTGATGCCCACTCCTGCCTGGTCAGTCTGAAACATGAGGCTGGGGCATCAGTCAGGGCAGTGACAAGACAGCCCACAGTAAAGAGAGCTGCTCCAGAACCAGTTTTGGGAGTAGGAGTGATCTGCTTGCTGACAGTCACTGGGAGCTGCATAGATGAGGGTTCCAATGGAGGGCCTCTGGAAAAAGCAAGCTGAGCTTCCAAAACAGGATTAATACAGAAATATTTCACATTAAAAGTACACAGTCTCCAGGACACACTGACCACCCCCTTGTTTTAATCTGTTTTAACCTGTTCCATTTTCTCTTACCCTCTTAATTTTTACTTCTTAGGCAATTATATATACCCCCTTTTAAATCCCACTGAATTTTTTAAAAAATATATTTATTTTTATTATTTTTCAAAACTCTGCTTCAACTTGCTCTTCTATTATGTATTATACACTGTCTTCAAACACTTATTTCCCTTTCTTTAAAATTCTTTGTCTCCCTTTCTCTTTTTTCGCATTTTTAGCTGTATTACTACAGAGGCATTAGGTAGATAAACTCCTTTAGGACCACAATAGATAACTGATACTCCATAAATCACAGTGTCAGAGAGGTAGGTGCAAGATGAAGAAGCAGACAAACCATTCCCAATTAAAAGAACAAGAGAAATCCTCTGAAAGTACAATCAGTGAAATAGGCATCAATATCCTACTAGATCAAGATTTCAAAAGAGGAGTGATCAAATTAATGAAGGAAATAAAAGATAGAGTTTAGAGATATAAAATATGTTAAAAACGAAATGGAAGCTATAAAGAAGAGCCAAGTAGAATAGGTAAACCCATTGACAGAAATGAGGAATGACTTAAAGGGGTCACAAAGCTGACTAGATCATGCAGAGGAATGAATTAGTGACTAAGAAGACAGGAAAATAGAGAGCACCCAATCAGAAAAGCTACAAGAGAAACAACGAGAAACAAATGAAAACTCATAGAGGCCTATGGAATAATAGAAAGAATGCCAATCTTGGCATGATTAAATTCCCAGAAGAGGAGGAAAGATCAAAGGGGATTGCAAAGGTGTTTGAAGAAGTCATACCTGAGAACTCCCCAAACTGAAAAAAGGAATCAGATATCCAAGTAAAGGAAGCTCAGTGTGTCCCAAACAGGAAGAACTCAAATAAACCCACAACAAGACATATAAATAAGATGGCCAGAGTAAAGGAGAAAGAAATGATCCTAAAGGCAGCAAGAGAATAGCAAAGAGTGAGTTACAAGAGAATCCCCATAAGGCTCACAGCTGATTTCACAACACAAATACTACATAACAGAAGGGAGTGACAAGATATATTCAAAGTCCTGAATGAAAAAGTGATATACCCTACGATACTTTAACCAGCAAAGCTATCTACTATGGTAGAAGGAGACATAAATAATTTCACAGACAAGAAAAAGCTACAAGAGTTTAGCAACACTAGACCCATGATTAAAGGAATATTGAAAGGTCCACTCTAAAAACAAAAGCAGCAGGATGCTACAGAAATGTGAAACTCACAGCTGGAAAGGTGATAACTCATGAACTACATGTAAAATAAACACAAAATTTTAAAACAAGACATATAAATCATTGAGAGTAGGAAAGGGAGGAAGGAAAATAGAGAATTTTGGGGGGATTTTTCTTTTAAATATTTTGTTCTCAGTAGGATAGTTTTGAGATCATGTTACTATCAGTTTAATAAAATCAGTTATACTAATGGTCTAATAGACTTATATAAAAGGGTAAAAACAAGACAAAAACATAATCAGGGAGTAACTAAAACTAAATAAATTTCATGACAATGCAAAGGAAAATGACCAAGCCAAAAAAGGAAGATCAAACGAACAAAGAGGAAATACCAAATCAACTGCAAAGATATGGTCAAAATGGCAATAAACACAAACATATCATGGATTATTGTAAATGTTAATGGACTAAATGCTCCAGTCAATGTCATTGAGTGGCAGACTGGATAATAAGCTAGATCCTTCAATATGCTGCATACAAGAGACCCACTTCAGCAAGAAGGAAACATATACATTGAGAGTGAAAGGATGGAAAAGGGTATTCCATACACTGGGAAAAGCCAAAAAAGCAGTTGTTGCAGTACTGACTTCAGACAAAATAGTCTTTAAAACAAAGGCCATGTAGATAAAGAAGGACATTTTATAATGATTTAAGGAGTGATAAAAGTTAAGGATAGCACACTTGTTAATACATATGCACCAAATAGAGGACTACCTAAGTACATGAAATAATTAGTAACAGATATAAATGGGGATAATAATGGGAATCTAATCATAGTTGGAGAATTCAAAACTGCATTAACATCACATGAGAGATCATTGAGATAGAAAATAAATTAGGCAACAGAGAAGTTAAATAATACAAGAGAAATATTACACTTGGTGGACGTTTGCAGGGCATTGTACCCCCTACAAAATAGTATATACATTCTATTCAAGTGCACATGGGACATTTTCCAGGATTCATGATATACTTGGGCACAAAAGAAACCTCAGCAATGTTAAGAAGGTTGAAATTACCTTAAGCAACTTTACTGACCACAATGCCATGAAGCAAGAAATCTACAACAGAGAAACAAAGGAGAACAAAAGGAAAACATGGGGATTAAACAATATGTTATTTAAAAACCTATGGGTCAAAGAAGAAATCAAAGCTGAAATTAAAAATTACCTTGAGACAAAAGAAAATGAAAGCAATACCACAGAAAATTTATGGGACACAGCAAAGGCTGTGTTGAGAGGGGAGTTTATAGTGCTGCAGGCCTTCCTCAAAGAAGAAGAACAATCACAAATAAACAATTTATCCCATCAGGAGAGTGAACTAGGTAAAGAAGAACAAAAAACCCCAAAAGGCAGCAGAAGGAAGGGAATCATAAATATTGTGGAGGAAGTAAATAGAATAGTTTAAAATACCATAGGAAAATAATCAAACAATCCAAACGCTGGTTTTTCCAAAAAGTAAATTAAATCGACACACCTCTGGTCAAACTGAAAAAGAAGAAAAAGAGAGAGCACAAATAAGCATAGTAAGATAGGAGAATGGAGACATTACAACTAATAAAATAGATATAAAGAACATCACATGAGATTATTATGAAAAGTATATTGAACCAAACTAGATAACATAGAGGAGATGGACAAGTTACTGGAAACATACTGTCCACCAAGACTGAATCAAGAATAAACTGAACCCTTGAACAAACAGAGCACTAGAAATGAAATCAAAATAGAAATATAAAACCTCCCTACAAATAACAGTCCAGGACCGGGCGACATCACTAAGGAATTCTACCAAACATGCATAGAAGAACTCATACCAGACCTTCTCAAAATCTTCCAGAAGACTGAAAAGGAAGGAATACTCCCAAAGTCATTCTATGAAGCCAAAATTACCCTGATACCACAAACAGTCAAAGACAATACCAAACAAGAAAATTATAAGCCAATATCACTGATTAACACAGATGCCAATATTCTCACCAAAATAGTAGTGAATAGAATCCAAAAATACAGAAAAATGATTATACATCATGACCAAGTGGGGATCATGCCAGAGACACAGGGGTGGTTCAACATATGCAAATCAATCAACGTAATACAGCACATTAACAAGACAAAGGACCAAAACCACATGATCACCTCAATAGATGCAGGAAAAATATTTGATAAAATTCAACACACACTTATGATAAAAACTTTCAACAAATTGGGCATAGAGCAACATATCTCAGCATCATAAGCTATAGATTACAAACCTACAGCCAGCATAGTACTGAATGTTGAGAAAGCCAAAATCTTCCCACTAAAATCTTGGACAAGGCATGGATGCACACTATCACCGCACCTACTCAACATAGTATTGGAAGACCTAGCCACAGAAATCAAAGAAGGGAAAGAAGTAAAAGAGATGCAAATTGGAAAGGAAGAGGTAAAAGTCTTTCTATATGCAGATAATATGTTACTATATATAGAAAACCATACAAGATCCAGACAAAAAATACTACAGCTGATCGAAGAATTCAGCAAAGTAGTAGGTTATAAGATTAAGGTTTAAAAATCAGTGGCAATTCTTAACGCTAATGATTCAGGTAATACTACAGAGCTACAGTCAACATGACAACACTGTATTGGTAGAAAAAGATACATATAGGCCAATGGAACAGAATAGAGAGCCCAGAAATAAACTCACAAACTTTTGGTCAATTAATCTTAGTAAAAGGCAGAAAGAAATTACAATGGATGAGAGACAGTCTCTTCAGCAACTGGTGTTGGGAAAACTGGACAGCAGCATGTAAGTCAATGAAGCTAGAACACTCCCAATGAACCTAGAACACCATACACAAAAGTAAACTCAGAATGGATCAAAGACTTATACATAAGACAAGATGGAGTAAACTTCCTGGTGGAAAATATGGGCAAAACAGTATCTGACATAAGTCTCGTAAATTTTCTCGTAGAAGAAATAAAAGCAAGAATAAACAAATGAGACCTAATGAAACTTACAAGCTTCTGCACAGTAAAGAAGCCAACAGTAAAACAAAAAGACAACCTACGGAATGGGAAAAAATCTTAATATGAAACCGACAAAGGCTTGATATCCACAGTATATAAGCAGGGCATCCAACTGAATAAGAAAAAATAAATCACCCAATGCAAAAATTGGCAGAAGACTAAACAAGAAATTTTCCAAGGAAGACATACAAATGATCAAAAGGCACATCAGAAAATGCTCAATATCTGATTATCAGAGAAATGCAAATCAAAACTAAAATGAGGTATCAACTCACACCAGTCTGAATGGCCATCATTCAAAAATCCACAAATGGCAAATTCTGGAGAGGCCATGGAGAAAAGGGAACCGTCCTTCACTGCTGGTGGCAATGCAGTTTGGTGCAGCCACTGTGGAAAACAGGATGGAGATTCCTCAAATGCCTAGGTATAGACTTATCATATGACCCAGGAATCCCGGTCCTGGCCATAAATCATGAAGGGACCCTACTTCTGGATGACAACTGCACCCGAATATTTATAGCCAGCAGTATTTACAATAGCCAAGACATGGAAAAAGCCTAAATGTCCATCGACAGTTGCCTGGATAAAGAAGAGGTGGTATATTTATACAATGGAATGCTGTTCAGCCATATAAAGCGACAACATAATGCCATTTTCAGCAACATGGATGGTCCAGGAGAAAATCAGTCTAAGTTAAGTAAGCCAGAAAGGAAAAGAAAAATACCATATTAGATGGCTCATCAGTGAAATCTAAAAACAAAACAAAACAAAACAAAACAAAAAAAGCACAAATACAAAACAGAAATAGACTCGCAGCTATAGAATACAAGGTTTTGTTAGCCAAGGGGGCCGGGGGTGGGAAGAGATAGACTGGGAGGTCTAAATTGTAGAATAGATAAACAGGATTGTACTGTATAGCACAGGGAAGAATACAAAAGTTCTTACAGAAGCCCACAGTGGAAAAAATGGGACAACAAATGTATATTTTTTCATTGGAACAGCAAAATTTTGCTAACACAGGGATTGGAGACAAATTTGTAAAATGACTGTAAATCAATAAAGAAAACTTAAAAAAATTAAAAAACATTAACCTAAATATTACAGGTGTAAGTATACATTAGAGAGAAAAAGAAAACTATGCAAAAGAGCAGTAAAACCAAAGATTTTTTTTGTTTTCTTTTTAAGATAAGCAAAATCAAAAAACTTCTTGCCAGGTGCATCATGAAGAAAAGAGAGATGCTCCAAAGAAATAAAGTAAGAAATAAAAGAAGAGAAATAACTATAGTTACCACAGATATACAACAAAGGGATCATTTGGTCAACACTTAGATTCAAATAAACTGGGGAACTTAGAAGATATAGACAAATGTCTAGAAAGAGACAGAAATAAGGAGAAAAAAATAATTTGAAAAAAGGTTACTAGAAGAAAGTAACTGCATTTAAAAAAATCTTTAAATAGAAGTGCATATTTAAACAAATCCTGTGGAGAACTGTACAAAAACACAAAGCAGAACTTATACTCTGAAACTATTCAAAAATAATGAAGATGTGGGAAACTCCCAAATTAATTCTATGAAGAATTCATCACCTTAATAGCAAAGCCAACAAACAAACTACAGGCAAAGGGAACTTCAAGCCAATAAATTTGATAGATTAAGATGTAAAAATTATACGAAGTATTATTAGCAAACTAAATCCAGCAATACCAAAAATGAATCATACACCATGATCAACTTGGATTAATTGTAGGGTCACAAGAGGATTTCAACATACACAAATCAATCAGTTTGATAAACCACATTAACAAAAGGAAAAGAGAAAAAGACGTGGTCATCCCAATAAATTCATAAAAAGTATTTCAAAAAATTCAACATTTATTCATAAAAACAGCAACAACAGCAACAAGAACAACAACAACAACAACAGCAACAACAGAAAACTCTTACCAAAGTAGGATTCAGGAAATATATCTCAACATAACTAAAGTCATAACTTACAAACACACAGACAGTATAATATGCAAAAGTGAATAACTGAAAGCCAAATTAAGGAATAAGACAAGGATGCCCAATCTCACCATTTCTGTTATACACAGTATGGGAAGTCCTAGCAACAGCAATCAGAGAAGAAAAAAATTTATTCAAGTTGGATTGAATGAAGTAAAACTGTTACTATTTTAGATGACATGATAAACTATATAGAGATCCCTAAAGATTCTCCACACCAGAACAACTAAAACTAATAAAGACATTTAGCAAAGTAGCATGATTCATGATTAATATACAAAAACAGATACATTTCTTTACACTAACAATGAAATATTCCATAATTATAAAATATCTATATGAAATCCGATCAAAAAATGAAAAACCTATGGAAAATCCAAGGTAATAAATTCTATAGGACACTGATAAAGAAATTTAAAGATGATACAAAGAAATGGAAAGAAATCTCAAGTTCTTAGTTTAGAGGAATTAATATTGTTAAATTATACATGCTACAAAATATGTCTACAGATATAAAGTAATTCAGATCGAAATACATGATATTTTCCACAGAACTAAATCAGTTCTATGATTTGTATGGAACTGCAAAAGAACTAGAACTGAAAAGGAAGAATGAGGAAAAAGAACAATGTTGGAGGCATAACCCATAACTCTCCCAGATCTCAGAATATATGAGAAAAATACAGTAATCAAAACAGCACAATACTGGAAAACAAACAAACATCTATATCACTGGAACAGAGCACTGAGGCAGAAATAAAACATCACAACTATGGTCAACTAAACCATGACAAAGGAAAAAAAAATATACAATGCCTTAAAGACAGATTTCAGCAAGTGATGTTGAGAAAGCTAGACAGCTACATGTAAATTAATGAAATTAGAAAAATCCCTCACATTGTACAAGAATAAATTCAAAATGTTTTAAATATCTGAATCTAATACATGACACAATAAAACTTCTGGAATCTAACATAGGCAAAACAAAACAATAATTGTAGCAAAATTTTCTTATGTCACACTCCCAAGCTGAAACAATAAAGGTAAAATAAACCAATAGGTCCTAAATAAACTTAAAAGCTTCTAAACAGCAAAATAAACAAAATGAAAAGATGAACTTCCAAATGGGAGAAACCATTAGGTAACAATGCAATCAAAAAGTGGCTAATTTCTAAAATACACAAATAGTTCATACAACACCATTTCAAAAATCTAAAAACAACTCAGCCAGAAAATGAGCAGAAGACAATTCCCTAAAAAAGACACATAGATGACAAACAAAAACATAAAAATGTGTTCACATTGCTAATCATTATACAAAGGCAAGACAAAAGTAAAATAATGATTTACCTCACAATAGGGAGAAGGGCTGTCATCCAAATGTCTAAAAATAATAAAGACTGAGGAGATTGTGGAGTAAAAGGGACTCTCCAACAATCTTTGTGGGAATCAAAATTGGTGAAACAACTTTGGAAACAGTATGGAAGTTCCTTTAAATAATAAATATAGACTTATCACATGACACAGCAGTCTCACTCCTGGGCATTTGAAATATAAAACCTAAAATTAAAGAATCCTTGGGTAAAATATAAGAAGTACACTCTGATATTGGACTTAATTTGTTTCTGCAAATGTTTCCTCTGGCATGGGAAGCAGCAGTTAAACTAAGAAAATATGATTGTGTCACAATAAACAGATTTACTCTGCAGAAGAAATGATCAATAAAATGAACAGTCAACCAACACAATGGTAGAACATATTTTCAAGTGATAATTTCCAATCAAGTGTTAATATCCAAAATATATGGCAAACATTTACCCCCAAAAAACAACAAAAAAAGCAAAAAATCCAATTAAAAAAACTCCATAGGAGCTGAATAGGTAGATCTGAATTAATTTTCTGTAGAAAACATAGAGTTGGCTATATGACACATGAAAATGTGTTCAGAGTTATAAATTATTAGGAAAGTCATAAACCAAAAATGAGACAAGTCCTCACACTTGTCAGAAAGCTCTCATGAAAAAAAAAAGAAATAAATCTTGGTGAACTAGTGGAGAAAATGTAACACCGTGGACACTGTTGATAGGAATGCAAATTATTGATTCCATTGCATATATACATCAAATTTTCTTCATCCATTTTTCTGTCAAGGGATGTTGGGTTTGTAGGCCCCTGTCTGAAGGCTCTAGAGAATAAGCCCATGGGCTGAACTGATAAACAAGCTGTGAGGAATGTCACATATCCAGGCTGGATAAGAAATGGCCTACTCAATGTATCCAGTATGGGCGGCTGGATAGCTTATGCTGGGTAAGATCCTCACAGGAGGACATCCTAAGTCAAGCAGAGCCGTCTGGTTAAGAGATGGCCTAATTAATGAAGTTCCGTGATGAAATTTAAAACAATCCTTGATCATTTAATAACCTGCGCTTTCTGCTGGAGCATGGGGACATAAATAGCTTAAGATTATTAACATTGTTATAACTTAGATTATATGTGAGGCATTGTGCATGTCCTCTATAAACCCTTTTTCTAAGAATCAATAAAAAGAGAACTGCTCCACTGCTCTCCACACAGTGTTTGTTTGTATATGATATCGTGCCACTGACAGGGTTAATTTAATTTGTTGGGAGTATCTTAAAAGAATGTTGCATTATATATAATGCACTTTCTGCACGTGTTGAGATGTTTATGTGAATTCTTTTACTTATTCTATTAGTGTGGCATGTCACCTTTATTGATTTGAATATTTTGAAGTATCCTTAAACCCAGGGATAAATCCCTTTACTCATGTATGTTTATGATACATTAAATGTGTTGTTAAATTCATTTTGCTTGTGTTTTGTTGAGAATTTTGGCACATATGTTCATCAGGGATAATATTCTATATTTTGCATATAATGTCCTTTCTTGCTTGCTAATCAAATAAAGCTCACATCAAAAAACATGTTTGGAATCTTTCACACCCTTCAAATTCTTGGAAGATTTGGGGAAGAATTGGTGAAAAATTGTCTTCAAATGTATGAGAGAATTCACCACTAATGTCGTCTTGTAAATTTTTTTCTGGTTTTGGAAGTTTGGATTATTGACTTACTCAAACACACTTTTGCTCTATTAACTTTCTGATTTCTTCTTGATTCAGTATTCAAAGACATATGTTTCTGAAAATTTGTCTTTTGTTCTACGTCATTCAATTCGTTGGCTAGTGGTAATTTCTTAAGACACTTTGCATTTCTACAACATCAGTGGTAATATCTTCTCTTTTATTTCTAATTTTATTTGAGTCTTTATTTTCTTTGCCAACCTAAACGTTTGTCCAGTTTATGTTTAAAAGAAACAGACTTAGGTTTTTCTTTTATCTTTTCAATTGTTACTCTGGTTATTTGCCTTACTCTTATTCATTCAGTTTTCTTCTATATTCTTTCTGTTTTCTCCTAGATCCTTGAGGTGTGAAATTAAGTAGTGTGAATATTTGTATTTCATTTATTATTAAATATTTTTATTTAGTTATTATTTATTTATTTATTTAATTTATTTATTTACATATTTATTCATTTATTTATCATTGAAGTACTGCCATTTACAATGTGTCAATCTGTGGTGTATTACACATTGTCCCCGTGCATGCATATATTTGTGTGCCTATTAAACATTACTTCACAATATTTAACTTACTGCCCTCAGTCATAAAACAGAAATTTAGAAAAAATCTATTTTTATGTATAGTGAAAAAAATTTATGAATATACAGATCCCAAATATATCCTCTCATAGCCCCTTTCCGCAATAATCATAAAATTGTTTAGTAGATCTGTGAGTGTGTTTCACTTTTGTAGAGGAAATCATAGTGTTCACATCCAAATTTTTTTTTGAAGTTCCTCATATGTCATGTCATATATTATTTTTCTTTCTATTTCTGGCTTTCTTCAATTAGAATGACACTTTTTGGGGACATCAATTTTGCTGCAAATGTCATTGTTTTATCATTGTTTATTGCAGAATATTATTCCATTGTGTAAATACGGCATAACTTCTGAATACTCTCATCTATTGTTGGACAGTTAGGTTCCTTCCATGTCGTGGATGTTGTATATAGCACTGCTAATACCATTGGGGTGCAGGTGACATTTTGAATGAGGGTTCCCTTTGATATATACCCAGAAGTGTGATTGCTGGATCGTAGGTTAAGTTCATTTTTTTTCTTTTGAGAAATCCCCATTCTGGTTTCCACAATGACTGCACCAATCTACTTTCCTTCCAACAGTGAAGGAGAGTCCCCTTTCTCCACAGCTACCCCAGCACTTAATGTTTGTGGAATTTTGAATGATTGCCATTGTGACTATTGTGAGGTGATACTTCATTATAATTTTGTATAGCCCTTCTCTGATAATGATAGTGAGCAAATTTTTTTTCATATATTTATGTGGTATTTGTATTTCTTTATTGGAGAATTGCTTGTTTAGGGATTCTGCCCATTTTAAGATTGGGTTTCTTTGGTTTTTTTATTATTATTACATTGTATGAAGTCTTTATATTTTAGAAATTAAGACTTTGTCAGTTGCATCACTTCTAAGTATTTTCTTTAATCCTATAAGTTGTCATTTTGCTTTGTTTATGGTTCCCTTTGCTGTGCAAAATCTTATAAGTTTAATTAGGTCCCATTTATTAATTTTGCTCTCACATCCATTATCTGGGTAGGCTGTTCTAGGAGATCATTGCTGAGATTTATCTCAGAGTGTTTTGCCTATGTTTACTTCTAGGAGATTTACTGTGTCTTGCCTTACATTTAAGTCTTCAAGTCATTTTGTGTTTATTCTTGTGTATGGAGTGAAGGATTGTGCTAACTCCATTGGTCTGATGCTGTATCTACTTTTCCCAACACCAGTTGGTGAAGAGATGGTCTTTTCTCTGTCATATTCTTGGCTACTCTGTCAAAGATTAATAGGACATAGGCCTGTAGATTTATTCCTAGGCCTTCTATTCTGTTTCATTGGTCCGTATGCCTTTTTCTGTACCAATATCATGTCATTTTGATTATTGTAGGTCTTCAATAGTTTATGGAGACCTGGTGGTTTATTCCTCCAGCCTCTTTCTTTTTCGTTAATATTGCTTTGGATATTATGGATCTATTATGACTCTCTGTAAATCTTAGGATCATTTGTTTCAGTCCCAAAAAGAAAAGTTTTGCATAATTTGATAGGAAATCACATTAAGCCTGGGGATTTCCTTGGGCAGTATGACCATTTTAACCAATTTGTTGCTTCCATTACGAGACCATAGGGTATCTTTTCAATTCTTCAAATCTTTTTTGATTTCCTCAATCAGTGTTTTCTAGTTCTCCATATGTAATCCATTCACCTCCTTTGTCAGATGTATTATTAAGCATTTTATAGTTTTGGCTGCAGTTATAAAAGCGGTTGACTCTATACTTTGTTTTCCTGTTGATTCAATGTTAGTGTAGAGAAATGCATTTTTTTTGTACATTAGTCACTCTACATTTCCCAGTTCCTTTTTCAGCCTAAGTAATTTTTTGTGAAGCTTTTACAATTTTCTATATATAGTGTCATGTTGGCATACCATGACAATTTTATCTCTTCTTTTCCAGTATGAATCCTTTTATTTCTTTTCCTTGCCTGATCATTGTGGCTAGGAATTCCAATACTATATTGAATTGAAATTGTGAGAATGAGCAACCTTGTTTTGTCTCAGGTTTTTGTGGGAAGCGTTTCAGTTTTTCACCATTGAGCATTTTGCTGGCTATAAGTTTGTCAAAAATAGCTTTAATTATGTTGAGATATGGTCCCTCTATGCACACTGTGAGAAGAACTTTTATTGCAAATAGGTGTTAATTTTTATCAAATGCTTTCTCTACATCTACTGAGATGATCATGTGGTTTTTTGTCCTCTCTGCTATTGGTATGGTGTATCACAATTTATTGATTGATTTGCATAAGTGAAACCATCCTTGTGTTCCTGGGATGAACCTAACTTGACCATGGTGTATGATCTTTTTTACATGCTGTTGGATTCTGTTCGTTAATACTTTCTTAAGGACATTTACATCTATGTTTAACAATGATATTGGCCTATAGTTTTCTCTTGAGGTTGTGTCTTTGTCTGGTTTTGGTAACAGGTTAATGTTGGCCTTACAGTGTGAGTTTGGGAGTACTCTCTCCATATCAACCTTTTGGAAGAGTTTGAGGAGGACTGGTATGGATTTTTCTTTGTATGTTTGGTCATTACTCCAGTGAAGCTATTTGAGTCTGAATTTTTGTTTGCAGAGAATATTTATTTTATTGATAATTCTATTCCACTTCTGGTGATCTGTCTGTTCAAATGGTTAATTTCTTCTTGATGAAATTTTGGTGGGCTGAATGTTTCCAAAAACTTCTCTATTACTTCCTGGTTATCCAGTTTGATTCCATACAGTTCCTCATGGTATTCTCTTATGATATTATGCAAATTTGTGCTACTCTTTTTAGTTTCTCCATTTTCATTTCATATATTATTTGTGTTCATTCTCTTTTCTTGTTGATGAGCCTGTCCATAGTTTTGTCAATTATGTTTACTATTTCAAAAAAGAGTTTGATTGATTTTTTCTCTTTTTTAATGTATATTTCAATTATTTCTTTCTTGATCATTCTTATTTCTGACTTTCTGCTGACTTTTGGTTTTGTTTGCTCTTCGTTCATGATTAGTTTACATAGAATGTTAGATTATTTAGTTGAAGTTGCTCTTCTACTTTGAGGAGGGCATTCTCACTATGAACTTCCTTCTTAAGCCTGTTTTAACTGTATTCCATAAATTTTGTGTAGTGTTTTGACATATTTCTCAAGATATTTTTTAATTTCTCCTTTAAATTCTTCACCTCCCCCACTTTTTATAGTACCATGGTATTTAATTTACATGCTGTAATTTTCTCTCCCTCTTTTTCTGTGAAGAAATTTTGTTTCATGTTATTATACTCAGAAAAGATGCTTGAAATAAGTTTTATCTTCTTAAATTTGTTGAAGCTTCTTCTGTGAATGAGTACATAATATTTCCTAGAAAATATTCCATGTGAACTAGAAAAGAATGTATATTCTGTTTTGGGGAAGAGTAGTGTTTGAAAATATCAACAAACTCCAATTATTTTATAGTATCTTTTTGTATCTTTCTTCCCTTTTTAATTTTCAGTCTGAAAGGCCAGTCTAGTGATGGTAATGGGGAGTTATAGTCTCCTACTGTTATTATGTTCCCATCCATTTCTCCTTTTTTATCTATTAGTATTTACTTTATGTATTTAGGTGCTCCTATATTGAGTGCATATATATTAATGAGTTTAATACCCTCAGTTTTTATTGCTCCTTTAATCATTATATCATGTCCTTGTTTATCTTTCTCTATGGCCTTTTGTTGTAAAGTCTATTTTGTGTGAAGTCAGTAACTAGCAGTACTGCTTTCTTATCATGTCCTTTTGCATGGAATAAATTTTTCCATCTTCTGACTTTCAATTAATATGTTTTCCTCTTATTAAAGTGGGACTCTTGTATGCTTCATAATGAAGGGTCTTGTTATATTATCCCATCTGACAATATATATCTTTTAATTGAAGCACTGAGTCCATTAACATTTGTGATAATTATTTATTGACTGTTGTTTATTTCCATTTTCAACTTCATTTTCCAGTTAATTTGGTCTTTCCTTTTTGTTCATTTCATTTTCTTTTTGTGGCGTGATATGTTTTCTTTTATTATCTTGGTTTCTTTTTGTCTTTGTGACTTCATTGAAAGATTTTCACTTATGGTTTCCCTGTTTTGTATGTATATTGACACATTACTATAACTTTTTTATTTTAACTGATAGGAAAACAAATTCTAACCCCTCCTTTAGAGAACAGAAACAAGAAGAAAATACTCTGTAATGCCGTGTTTCACTCTCTGATCCTTAAAAATTTTGGTGTCCTGTTTTACAACATCATGTTTATTTTATTGTAAGACATTGTAATTATTGCCTTTCTAATTATGCCTTTCTCCTCTCTATAGCATCCTGCTTCTTTATTATTTAGAGTAGATCATTCATTATTTCTTTTTCTTTTGCTAAATTGTTTTAGTATTTGCTTTTGTGGAAGTTATTTATCTCTCCTTCTATACTAAAGGATAGCTTTGCTTGATAAATTATCTTAGATTACAGCTTTCTTTCATTCAGGACTTTGAATATGACTTGCCACTGCCTTCTGCCTGTTGTATTTGTGAAGGAAACATGTTTATAAATATAATATATATAATTATATATATATATATATGAATAGAATACATAGAAATGAAGTTAACAAATAAGGAGAAAACCTATACGTTAAAAAATTGAAAACATTGATGAAGGAAATTAAAACTGATACAAAGAAATGAGAAGATCTCTTATGTTAATGATGTGAAACAATGTGGTTGAAACAACCATACTGCCCAAAGTAATCTACATTTAGTGTGATTCATGTCAAAGTACACATGAGATTTTCCAATTTAATAGAACAGATAATTTTAAAATTTATATGTAACCACAAATATCATAAGTTGCCAAATAACCTTGAAAAAGTGTATTAAATTTAATAGTGTAAAGTTCTCTGATGTTAAACAGTCCAACAATGTTTAGTAATTTTAACAACATGATACTGGCTCAAAAACAGACACCAAACAATAGAAGAGAATTGAGGAACCAGATAAAATCTCTCACACCTATGATCAATTAACCCATGAAAATGGAGGCAAGAGTATAAAATGAAGAATAGACTTTCTCCTCAATAAGTAGTACAGGGGAGATTGAACATATAAAAGATAGATTAGAATAGTTCCTCACATTGTATGCAATAAATAAGAAGGGAATATCTTTCTATTTATTTTGTTTACTTATATTTCTTGCACCTATAATTTATAGATCTATGTTTAGATATTTTATTTCACTTAACAAATGTATTCCTAGTTTATTCTTTTTGGTATAAATATACACACAATTGTTTTCCTAATTTCCCTTTCTGATGATTTGTTGTTTTTATATGAAAATGCAAAGGATATTTGTATATTGATTTTGTATTCTGCAAGTTTACTAAGTATGTTCATTATGTGTAATAGTTACTGGAGGATACTGTGGAATTTTCTATCTATGCATAAAAATGTCATCTGTAAAAATTTTACTGCTTTTTTACAAATTGGATGCCTTTTATATTTTTTTTACTAGTTGTTCTGGCTAGGACTTCAAGTAGTGCAATTTAGTACTTGTGAGAATAAGCTACATTTCCTTATTACTGGACCAGAGGAAATCTTTCCTGTATGTTAAAATTGAACTTGATGTTAGTCATGGGTTTTTTGTATATGGCTTTTATTATGTTTACTTACATTCTATTTAAATTTAATTTGTTAAGAATATTTTTATAAAAAAGTAAAGATCAGATCTGTGAATAATTTTCCTACATATTTTGAGATTGTTATTTTTGAACACTCTGCTATTTAAGGGATTGTACCACATATATTGTTTTGCATAAGATAAGTAATATTTATGAATCAGGACTAAATCCCTCTTAATTATAGTTTATAATACTTGTAATATGCAATGAATTCAGGTTGCTAATGTTTATTTAGAATGCAACGTGCACATACTGAAAGAAAAATTTACATTTTAGCTTGGGTGTACATGTATTTATTTATAAATTTTTTCCCTCAGTTTGAATTTCTCTTATGTTTAATGGAATTTATTTCTAAATAAAGAATATAAATTTTTGTAGAACTGGATTTACTACAGTTTACTGTTACAGCACATAGCTATTATTTACATTTAGTGGACGAAACACATGCCTTAAAATGCTGTATTTTACTAACAATGTCAACTGTTTCAGGCCTGAGATACATATTGCTTCCTAAAATGCATTACAAGTTCTTTTCAACCCCAACACACATATACTGTTATTTTTTTGTTTTTTGATTGTTTGTTTGCCCCTTAATGGAGGCACTGCTTATTGAACCCAGGGTCATGTGCATGAGTGTACTTATCAACATCATTTTGGAACTCTTAAAAGAAGCCACAAGTGTATGGATTATAAAGATGACAAGAAAATTTATTCCTTCTAGGGACTGAAAAACCTCTGAGTGAAAGAATGGCAAAAATAAACATTTGTAAATATAAAATGAGATTTTCTCTTTTGTAATTTTAGAATAGAATATTAAATTACTTTTGTTTACTTATAGCACTGAATTACAATTTAAAACAAAAATTATGCCCTTTGGGATTTCTTAAATTTGATTCATTATATTTATCTAATTTTATTTCATAATTATGTACCATTTATTTATATACAATACATATAAACTGATATTTATTCTGCTTATGTTTTGAATATAGAACTACTTATTGTAGAGCACACAGATAAATACCTACTTCCATTTCCAAATCAAATTAAGTTTCACTTTAATTTCAAATGTTATTGAAATAGATATACATTTTCTGTACAGGTTTTACAAAAATTTCATTTTAAATTCCAAAACCTTAAAATTATTTTATATATTTTGTGCATTATTTATACTCTGTTCACAAATCTGTTATAAATATCTGTACAAAAGAATGGAGATTGGTTTTATTTCATAGACCCCACAATTAAATTGTTTAAAAAGATTTTGTGGGGATAATATTTGCAGATAACACTATAAAAATAAGCATCAAATAAGTTTCATTTTAACTGGATGAATGAGAAGTAAACACTGGCTGAATGTTAAAATTGACTTGCTGGGAGACCAGTCGTTTTGTGATGTCACAGCTTCTCAAGTTGAGAACCATTGTGAAGGCCTAGCAGTTTATATGTGCAGGCCTGCCAAAGCAGCATTTGAAGCCACAGTGCTAAAAATCATGCAGATTAGAAAAGTGGCTGTAGAAAAATTTATTTGTGATGGCACATGTTTCTTCAGAAATTGAAGATGTGTCACGTAAAGATGGACCAAGTGGTTCAGGAAATTCCGGTTGATCTCTATTGTGTGATCAATCTCTGGGGACTTGGACTTGAGGTCTATGATGAAGAAAATGCTTTTCAGACTTTGAAGAATCCTTGATAAAAAGACCATGATATACACATTGTGTCTCTGAACCAGATGAAGATAATGATTTTCATTCTCTAACATTTCCAAGGAAACTCTGGAAAATGGCTTGGTGTCACCAGTTTAAATCCATCTGGTGGGGTGATAATGGATCTTTCATAGTGAATGATGAAAATGTTTTTAAAAAGGAAGTTTTTGAATAAAAGGACCCTTTCAGAATATTTGAAACTGGAAGTAAGAAAAGTTTAGTTAGATAGCTTAACCTTTATGAGTTTAGGAAACTGCATCAGAATTTTCAAATATCTGCTTGTCTACCTGACTTTCTGGCAGATGTAAAAGAAGCCTTTGTTTTAAGAAAGGTATTCAAAAAATTTAGTTACCACAAGGAAACATATATAAAATTTTATTTTGTATATCAATCAATTGTTATATAATTGTAAAGCTAGATTTTGAAAATTGTATAAATCTACTAAGGCTAAAATCCTTTTTTTTTCTAAAAAATGAGGAGAGTGCCTTAAGTAGTCAAGATTATGAGAAACTTTGCTTGCAACTATGAATCTTTCCAGAAATCTAAATAAAGGTGTTAAAGCTGCTTTTGAAAAGTGGCATTCACCGTTACTGCAAATGCTAATTTTTAAATTTGATGAATATACAATTTAAATGTATATTTTCCAAATTAGGAACTTCAAAATATTGTTAGCAATGTTTATATTTTGATGTTATTATCTTTGCATAGTAAACGTGGAAACTGAGATTTTATAGATTAGGCTTATTGTAGTCTTGTATTTTGGTTTAAATTATTAATAAAATTTTCTTCTTTGGTTGTAGCTGTAGTTCTATCAAAATCCAAATGTTAAACGAGGCTGTCCCCAGCTTTTAGTGAGAATAAAAAGAAGAGTTGGGATTGGAAATTCTTCTCTGGTGTCTTCATTTTCTGAAGATTTCAACCAAAAGCACTTTCAAGCATCGGGTAATGTGAATAATAATAATTCTCGTTTTCTGGCTGACGCTTGCAGGGAAAGTGCATTTTTACCTTCTGCAAATTTAAACATGCCTCTTATAAGAAAGCCCTCTACTTGCCACATAATTGGTGATAGAACTAACCCGATCAGAGGTGATTTATCTCCTCCATCATCAATGTCATTTAGACCACCAGAACAAATTTCAGTGGATCAACGAGCTATTTTAAATCAGTTGACCACTGTCCCCGGGCACTCTCAAAGCATCTACAATAAAACAAATGGTGGTGTTGTGAACTCCAATCCAACTACACATTCTACTTCTCAGTACAGCATCTTCTCTCCGATACAGAGCAATTATTTTGGACTGATGGTGGAGTCTTCTACTTTTCTAAATATTTATCACAACATATCCACCAATGAAGGTCGTTTTCCTAAACTTCAACCAGGGAGCAACCCACGCTTTCCAGTGCCAGTGATCGCTGATACATCAACTACATCTATTTCAAGGCCAACTCATCAGCCATCTTCAGTTTATGAACATCATCTTAATTACAACTGAACTTCCAGAGGACTACCAGATTATACAGGATAACAAAGATTACAATTGATGTTGGCAAATGTCGACAAATATCTGCAATTTTCTTATTTGAACAATAAACATAGATGTGTATCTGTATTTTCTTTATTTTTTTAAATTAGAGTTTAGAGTTAAACGGGAGACTAAGTTGCCATTTAAAGAAAAAAGAGATATTTGATTGATATGATCTCTTGATGGAAAAATATGGGAGTAAATTAAAATAATTTCTCGTAAGGAAGAAGAATAAATGGAAGAATTTGGAAAAAGACTAAAACATGGAGAGAGGAAAAAGTACTAAGTGGTTTCTGGTTCATCCTGGAAAGTAAGGAAAGTGTTAAGTTAGGATAGGTTGGAAGAGGAGATAAATGCAGGAACCGGCCCAGGGATCATGGTCTCTATTATGTCATCCCTGGTGTCAAAAAGTCACATGATGTTGTCTTAGATGGCACATTCATCATGTAGTAGAATTTGAGAAGTAATATTATCTATGGTCTTCTTGTGCTGTTCTCAAAGTATTCCAATTGGTGCTTTAATTCCCTGCCCTCAAGAGTCTACACTATATTTTCTAGTCAATACTTTATGTTGCTTTTCTGTTCCAGCCAAAGACAAGCTTATGTCCTCAGGGTGGCACTTAATGCCTTTCCAACTCTAAGAGCACAAACTCAACTTAGTTTAGTTATTTCTTTATAAATCTGGCATCTGACTACCTTGGCATTTCTTTATGTTTCACTGTTTCTGGAGGTTCATCCAGGCAAATGCTTGTCAACAATGTTAGCTGCAAACTCACCATTTTTACTCCAGCTCATCCTTGGCTTTCGTTGTCTTCCTTTTACCTACCTAGACTATCCCCATCTAAGCACAGAAACCACCTCCTCCAGATGTTTTCTGTCTATCCCCCTTTCCATGTCTAACTTGGATACCAGCACTGTAATCACAGCACATGCCACAGGATACATTTTATATTTAGTGAATGAAAAATACATGTTGACTTTAAGCCAAATCTACTTTCCTGAAACAACAAAACTCTCATGGTTTTCAAACTATTTCATTATGGTCTATATTTCTCACCACAAACTAGCTCTTTCAATAGCCCAGGGACTAGTCACCCAAGACAGTAAGATGAGGTAGTTACAGGAGACAAAATATTATTTTCTTCTTAATTCATGCCTCCAGAGGCATAAAGCATTCCATTCCCATTTGCTGGATATTTTCCAGTCTCTTCATCACCCACCCATACTAAAATAGCTGATTCTCATCCCCATACCAAGAACTATACTGCCTTCTAATTAATTTACTTCTTAGAAACAGAGCTTTGTTGAGAAGAGATAGTGCCATTGCAAACATTTAATGTTGGTTTATAAACCCCACATAATTTGAGCCCCTTCTAACCTTCACACAGGTAGTATCTATGAGGTACTTGCCCTTTGGGTGGGGTGGTGTTATTAAGTAACCAAATTGCAATCTAAAATGTGTGGACTAGTTGGAGGTGGGGGTGGTAGAAATAAACATTAGTCCAACTGCAAGAATACCAAATTTATACAGATATTAGGAAATATAAAATATTCATGGAAGTCTTTGACAATTTCCCATTAATTTAAAATAAAAGGTGAAGCATTTTCATAATGTGAAATTTTCTGAAATGCTGAAATAATTATATGCAAGTTTAGGAAGCCTAAGTCTTCTGCTCACAATGATGACACCAGTGTCAGCTGATAAGACTGGAATGGCAGAATTGAGTACTGAAAATGTGTCACCTGTTGTGAAGAAAGTCTTTGAAAATCTGGAGAATGGGCAAATGGGCCAGGTTGAACTCTAGCAGCATCCCACCAATGTGACCTTTACCAAGAGAAGAATAGAGACCACTTGCAGCATGAGAACTGTGTCTGGACAGCAGTGGTTCATCCTACAACAGAAACATCAAGCTTTTATGTTTGTCTGCTGAATCTGATGATGGCTATATTGTTGCTTACATTAGCAGTCTGGGGTTCAGATGGGCTGTTTCAGCAGCTAGTTTCCAGCTCTCTTATCAGACAGTGTGTCTTACTGTGATCATTTTAACAAGGTTCTATACTGATAAATCAAAAGCTACAGTTTACTTTCAAAATTAGAAATCCTAAAGAAGAATATTGTTTGTTTGTCCATCTGTAGTTTTCTACCTGGGAAAATCTAGACTATTGGCAAAAGCACAAAAGTTGGCTGGTGCTTTGAAAACTATTCTCTGAGCTCTGCCCACTGAATTCTTCCCACTAAATACTACAAATCTGTCTACCAGTGTGTGTGTGTGTGAAGATGGATTGTTAAACTGTAACTAAGTTTGTCTTAGTTGAATCATCAGTGAATTATTCCTCTGCACCTGTCAGAATCTCTGTGAATTAAGAGTTTCATTGGGTCACCAGATTATCTTCCAATCAGGGAGAGATTGATTATATTTCTTCCTGTATACTAATTGTTACCTGCTCAATGAATCCCGAGCTGATGCTAGGGTGAAGCCTCTGAACCCCTGAATGTGACTGAGGCATATACATTCTCCTGTCCCCAGACCCCAGCACAGGACTGTATCACCTTTTTAATTTAAGCTTATGTCTAATTTTTTTTCTTTTAATTCTCATTGTTGACACAACTTATTTTGGCTTTGAACACCCTTTGACTAAATTATAGTGTCTGAACCACTGACTTGTTCCCGTTCACATAGAAATTGCAATAACCTTACTTACCTTGGACTACCTGGAATAGAGTGAGCATAGTCTTCATTTTAAAAGCAGTCCTCATACCTAATTATGCAGAAGCTTTACACTTCTTTGCCCAGCACTTGAGCGTGAATTTTTTTTGTGGATCTCAGGGATTATCCTCAAATCCCATAATGCAACCATGAGAAAACACCACATTGTTATCCAAAATCAAGTCTTTGTCAGTATTGCATTCCCATTGCAAAACAGTTAAGGATTGTAGGATTTCTGAGATTTTACAATGCTGAGATTTTTAACAACCTAGCATGTTCTTTTCTTACAGAAGCTGTCGGGGAGTTGAGACTATAGTTCAGAGACAGTGATCTTTATCACTCACAGCAAGAGCAGCCAGTTTTAAATTTGTATCCATTCTCTAATCTCAAATGAATACACAGAGTGAAATTTTGATGCCTACAGAAGCAGTGGGCTATTAACATGAAGAATGTTTAAGGTGTGGTAAAACTAATTTTATTTGTATCTTTATGTATAATTTATCAGAATAACTTATTTATTGGTAACTTTGCCAAGGATAAGTATATCATGACTCAAGTTTACTTGCTGCAAAAACAATCATGAGAAATTTCATGGGAAAAATGACCATTGGCTTTCCATTTTTCCTTCCTCTTTTTTTGAGATATAATTGGCATAAAACATTGTGAAATTTTAGGTGCATAGGATAGTGATTTGATTTACAACTATCATGAAATAAATATCATAGCAACTTTAGGGAGATTTCATTATCTCATTTAGATACAATTTTAAAGAAATACAATTTGTCTTTTGGTTGTGATGATAAACCTTAATGTCTACTCTCTTAACATCATTAATATAGAACATAAAGCAGTATTAATTGTAATTTTCATGTTTTTACAGGGCATCCCTTGAACACGTTTATTTTACAGCTGGAGGTTTGTAGCTTTAGAGTGCATTAATCAAATTCTCCTTTTCCAACCCCTGCCTCTGTTAATTAGAAACCTAGTTTCTTTTTATATAAGTATGATTGTTTGTTTTTGAAGTGAACTTTAATCTATAACACTGTGTTAGTTTCTCCTAAACAACATAATGTTCACTATTTTTAATTCATTTCATACTGTTCACCAGAATATATCTAGTTATGATATGTTGCTTTGTAAATATATTTCATAGTAATTGTCTATTCCCCATACAGGACATTTCTTGTCCCTGATTCATTTATTTGCAACTGGAAAATTTTCTCTCTTAATTTTCCTCAACTTTTTCTTTTCCTAACCCCATTTCCCTCCTTCTTGTGAACAATGTGTTTCTTTCTATATGTACATCTCCTTTTCTGTGTTGTTATGTTCATTTGTTTAAAATTCCAAATGTGAATAAAATCATTCAGCAATTGTCATTCTCTTCCTAATTTATTTCACTTAGCATATTACACTCTTGTTCTACCCATTTGTTGCAAATGAGAAAAACATTCTATTTAGAGCTGAATAATAACCCATTGTATTTTTATGTGTGTGTGTGTGTATATATATATATAAATAAATATAGATAAATATGTAGTTAAGATGGGTAGATATATATATTATAAACACACATCTTGTTTATCCATTATTTATTGATGAGCAATTAATTTGCTTGTATATCCTGCCTATTGTGAATAATGCTGCAGTGAATATAGGGTTGAATTTATCTTTTCTACTTAGTGTATTTATTTTCATGGAATTAGTATCCAGATATGGAAATGCTGGATTATATTTCATTTTTAATTTTTAGTTAAATCTTCATACTCTTTTCCACAGTGGCAGCACATATTTCCATTCACTCCAGCAGTGCATCAGGGTTGTTTTTCTTTCATCCTTATCAACATTTATGTTTGTTATCTTTTTGATAGAAGTCATTCTGACAGGAGTGACATAAAGTCTCATTGTGCTTTGGTCTTGCAACTTTCTGATTGTTAGTCATGTTGATCAGTTTCATTTGCCTGTTGGTTACCTTTCCCCCACTGTATATTCATTTTTTTAATGGGCTAAATGACCATAACTGTCTGATTTCATTTTCAGGCATTCTTTGTGTTCCATTATTCTGTTTGCTCAGGGCCAATACCATATTCTTTTTATTACTGTAGCTTTGTTTTATAGTTTAAAATGTGGGACAGTGATACAACCTCTATGTACTTTGTCAAAGTTGCTTGTGATTTTAGTCATTTTGTATTCTTTTCTTTTTTTTCTTTTTAGTGATTTCAATTCTTTTGTGTTTACATGTAAATTTTAAAATTATTTATTGTAAGTGTCTGAAAATGCCCTTGGTATTTTGATAGGCACTGAATTTAATTTGTGTATTTTCTTGGCTTATGCTGTCATTTAAACAATATATTTTTTCTCATCTATGAACACAGAATATCCTTTCATCTGTTTGCATTATCTTCAATTTCTGTTGTAAATATTTTATAGTTTTCTGAGTACAGGTCTTTTACCTCCTTGTTTGGATATATTTATTGATTTTTTTGTAATGAAACTTTAAATGAGGCAGTTCCCTCACTTTCTGTATCAGTTAGCTTCTTGTTAGTGTGTAGAAATGCAAGATTTCTGTATGTTAATTTTTCGTTCGTAAATTTTACAAAATGCATTGATAAGCCCTATTACTTTTGTGGCACCATTTTTAGGATTTCGTTTTAAATTATGTCATCTACAAACAGATACTTTTACTCCTTTTCTTAATTAGCTATATTTTACTTACTTTAATTTTGGATAGCTATGGCTAGAATTTCCATACTATACTGAATAAAAGTGGTCAGAGTTAGCAATCTTGTCTTATTCCTGCTCTTACTGGAGATGCATTCAGCTTTTAATCAGTGAGTGTCATGTTAGCTGAGTTCTTGTCATATAAGACCTTAACTGTGTGGAGGTATGTTTCCTCTTGCCCACTTTGAGGAGAAATCTATTCATAAATAGATACTGAAATTGTCAAAACATTTTATGACTCTATTGAGGTGACCATATATATTTTATTCTTCAGGTTGTTAGTGTGGTGTATCATACTGATTGATTTCTGGGTATTGAATCACTTTTGCATTCCTGAAATAAAACGGACTTAATTATATTGTATTATCCTCTTAATGTATTGTTTGATTTGTTAACAATTTAGTGATGATTTTTTCATCTATGCTTATCAGAAGTATGTAACCTGCAATTTTTTGAGGTATTTGTTCCAGTTTTAGCAGTAGTGTGATACTGAAATTTGGGATAGGAAGCCTCCCTTCCACTCGAAATTTTTGTAATATGCTGAGAAGTATAGGTGATAGCTCTTCCCTAACTGTTTGGCAGAAATCACCTCTGAAGCTCTCTAGGCCTGGAATTCTGTTTATTAATCTATACTCTTTTTTCTCATGAGTCTGGTTAAAGTTTATCAATTTTATTTATATTTCAAAAGCCATTATTTAGTTTGATTGAATCGTTCTATTTTTAATCATTATTTTATTTATGTTATGTATATTCACCTCTTTCCTTATACTGACAATTATTTTCTTATTTTACTACATCTTTTGTTTGCAAGATTATGTTATGAGAGAGATGTTTCTTATTTGTATAAGTGGGATTATTTTGCTTTAAGCATCCCTATTAATACTGCTTTTGTTATACCCTATGGATTTTGTTTTGGTTTTAATTTTTCTTTATATATTTTTTCTTTGATTTATACAGCAATCCAGTAGTTGTTAATATTGCATGATTTATATTGCACACTTTAGAATTTTTCTCAGGTTTTTTCTTTTAGTAAATTTCTATTCTCACAGAATAAATTTCTTCACAAAACTAGGAGAAAAATGATAAAATTTATACAAAAATCTGAAAGGCCCAAATTTTCTGAAATTCTTTTTAAAAATGGGCAAAGCTGTGGGAATTATCCTCCCTGACTTTATAACATACAAAAAAGCTACAGTAATAAATTCTTCAAAATATGATACTTAATGAAACACATAGATCAATGGAACAAAATAAAGAGTCCTAAAATAATCCCACACACATAAGGTCAATTAGTCTACAAGGAAGGAAGCAAGAGTATACAATTGAAAAAAGGCAGTCTCTTCAACAAGAAGTTGTGAGAAAACTGGACAGTACAAGTAAAAGTAAGATGTAAGAGCACTTCCTTCCATAGTGTACAACATAAGATAAAAATGGATGGATTTCCTAAATGTAAAGCCTGAAACTATGCAATTTCTGACAAAGAACAGGAGCAGAACTCACTATGAGATAAATCATAGCAATGTTTATTTTTGATCTGTCTCAAAATTAAAAAAAAGAAAAGTAACAATTACAGTTTTTAGTTTACTGAAAAAAAATAGAT
This sequence comes from Vicugna pacos, assembly GCF_048564905.1. NCBI lineage: Eukaryota > Metazoa > Chordata > Mammalia > Artiodactyla > Camelidae > Vicugna > Vicugna pacos. The sequence continues at coordinate 34,309,240 of NW_027328741.1, read as the reverse complement.
GTACTATGCAATACAGGGATTTTACTTCTTGTATAAGTGTGAAGTGTGAAACCTTTTGCTGAGCAATGGAAACCATCAAGAAGAGATATGATAACAGAAAGAATAGAAGGGAAAATTTCAGACAATGAAACCAACAAGATTTTAAAATCCATAATATATATATATATCATTTTAGACTCAATATTTAAAAAAACAAAACCCCAACTTTAAAACAGTTGAAACATCTTCATGGAAACTTTTCAAATTCAGACATATGGATGATTTTCATGCACATACAAAGGAACATAACGTTGCTATTCATTAGAAAAATGTAAATCAAAACCAGAATTAAATATAATCTCACAGCAATCAAAATGGCTATTAACAAAAGTTTACAAATGACAAACATTAATAAGAATTTTGAGAAGAGGGACCCCAGATACACTGCTGGTGGAAATATAAATTGATGCATCCACTATTAGAAAAGAGTGGACAGTGCCCAGAAAACTAGAAATAGAAGGATTATACATTGCAGCAATTCCAGTTTTTGGTATAAATCTGAAAAAAATTGAAAACATTAATTTAAAGGATATATTACCCCAAATGTCCTTAACATCATCATTTATAGTAGCCAAGGTTTGAAGCACAACTCAAATGCCCATCAACAGATGATTGGCTGAAGTAGATGTGAGATATAGATAACATAATAATTATTTAGTCACTGTCATATTGAAAAATAAATTTCTGCCATTTGGAACAACATGACTGGATCCAGAGAGTGTTGCACATAGGAAAATAAGTCATACAGAGAAAAACACTCAATGTTGTCACTTAAATGAGGAAAATAAAGATATAAGAGAAATACTCATAGAAAAACAGGAACAGAATGACATATATATGTGTAGTGTACCAAGAAGTGGTTTCCTGTATGGACAGGGAAGAAGGATGGAGAAGACAGAAATGTGCAAGCTACTAGTAATAAATTAGTGAACCAACAGGGCTATATTGACAGCACAGAGATATATTTTAATAATTTAATTGATTTTAAGGTCATTATAGGGATATATAATAGTAAATTGTGCATGTAAGTGGGAAAAATGTTAAAAAAAACCCAGAAAAATCAAAATATTTTGTAGTACTCTGATATTAATAGAGGTGATTTATTCAATTTCTTTACTGTCTTAATAATGTCATTAGTAGAATTTAAGCTTTTAATTGAAAAAGTATATACTTTTAAAAGTGACATAAGTTTAAACAATTTTTGCCTCTCCCCTTACATCTACAGTCAATAAAATGTTCACATCTCAACAAAAATAACTACAACACAAAACAATACTCTGGAACACATGAGAACAGGCAAAGTTTGGTGGACTAAAATACACAAAAGTGGCTGAACTGTGGGAAGAGCAAATTTGGTGTCTGCAACCAAGGCCCACTGACTAGGATATATGAATACTCAAGTTCAGAGTACCCAGTAGAATCAGGGTCTCAGTGGTTCACACAGCTTCAGCTTCCAACTGCACCAGTACTCATGGTCACATTAACTAGGGGGGAGCTAAAATAGAGACAGAATTTCCATCCTTCAGACACTCAGACATACATGACACTCTCCCTACTCCCCATTCACATTGGTGGAGACAAGATGCCACGCAACACTGGACATAGCAAAGGCACTTGCCTGATTCCAAATACCCACCAGTCTTTGCACCTTTCCTCAATGTGTACACTGAGTCTCAAGGGATATCAGATAAAAGGAAGGGTTCACCATACCAGTGACAAAAGTGGCATTAACTACCAGAGAAGGGTAAGAAGTGACAATGAAAGCACATCTTTTATCCAGACAGTAGTGACTGGAAAATGCCATTTTGAAAAATTATCAGAGGTAGCTGAGGTAAGTAAAACCAAAAATTGTGCAATATTGCAAACTACCAGAATACAAAGCAAGGACTCCAACTACCAATCTGTTATTTAGTGTCATCAGAGCAATAATTTATCAAGATCATGACCAATCACAGTAAAATTACAGGGCACACACACACACAGATACACAGATACAGAAACCAACACAGACACAGACACAGACACACACACACATGCACCTGCGCACACACACACACATACAATGACAACCATGCACCAAACTTAAAGTCATGGTATATTGCCATATAACTAATGGAGAATCCAAATAGATGTCATACAGAAACTCAATACAAAAAACAAAACTACGAAAGCAGTTTAGTGAGCTTAGGAATAAATGAAATGTTGATAAGGAATACATTACCAAAGAGACTGAAACTATAAAATAAACAAATTTATTGGAGGACCAGGAGAATTTAATAAATGAGATGAAGAATGCAACAGAAAGCATTTGAAGTAGAGTGTCTTTGTGGAAGAGAAATTAGCAAACTCACCAATACAAAACTTGAAATGATAGGAGAGGGCAGAGATTCAAGATATTAAAACGTGAGGAAACTCTACAGTAGCCATCAGACTTCCTCTGAAACTGCACATTGGAGTGGAATCCTGGAGGGAGAAGAAAGTTAGAAGGCAGCTGATGGTTTATTCAAAGAAGAAATAGTTGATAACTTCCCGAACCTGTGTAATGAACTGATATACAAGTTGGTGAGCCAAAAAAACACCAATAACTTTAAGACAAATTGACCTCCTTCAAGATATGTCATATGCAAATTGGCAAGTCATGATAGAGTAATATTTTAAAGGCAGCCAAAAATAGTTATGATAATCTACAAAGGAACCCCTATTAGGCTATCAGCAGATTTCTAAGCTAAAAACATAGGCCAAGGGTAAATAAAATTACATTTGAAACTACTGAAATAAGAAATCACTCACCCAGTAATACACATTTATCACTTAGATATAAAGTGAAAATAAAGACTATACCAGAAACAAACCTGAATGTGATGAAAAAACAAAACCGAGACACCTTGTAAGAGGTGCAGTGAAGAAGTCTTCTAAGAAATATAAATTGGCAAAATGTACAAAACATTGACTAAAGTACTAAGGAGAGACCACGAGAAATTTACATATGTTTCTTTGGCTATGTTTCTAAATGCTACTATACCATATGTATTAAAGAGAGAAAAATAGGAATTCAGGGGCAATAAATACAGATAATTCAACCTGGTAACTTGTTCACAACAGTAAAAGAAATAATTTGAAATAGTAATCATAAAAGGTAAAGAGTAAAAATAAAACAATATTAAAGGAAGATTCTTTCAGCAGAAAAATGACTAAATTATACATGAGATGTTTTATTTTTAATTGAAGTACAGTAGATGTACTATATTGTGTAGTTTTAGATGTACAGCATAATTATTCTAATCACTTTGTAGATTATATTGCATTATGAAATATTACAATAATTTTAACATACAATTATTTAAAGCAATTGTGTATAGTTCCATGATCTATACAGATTATCCTTGTTGCTTCTCTCCTTTATGTATACTACTTTCTATCTGTCAATATTCTACCACTAAAATCTCTTTCCCTTCCACTTTGGTAAACATAAATTTTTTCCCATAATTTTGAGTCTGCTTAAGTCTTGTCTAACTAATCTATTTACATCTCCAACATGTCACTATCTCTCTATCTATCTATGTATCTATCTATCTATCTATCTATCTATCTATCTATCTATCTATCTATATATCTATGTATCTATCTATCTATATAACTATCTATCTATCTATCTTTTTATCTCTCTATTATGTATTATCCTTCTATTTATCATCTATCAATAGATAGCTATAGAGAGATATACAAAGATATTTGTTATTCTTTAGATTCTACATATAAATTACATTGTATACATTTGTCTTTGTCTAAGTTTCTTCACTATGCATTTTATTTACTAGATCTATTCAGGATGCTGAACTAGCAATGTGTTATTCATTTTCATGGCTGAGTATTATTCCATTGCATATTTATTGAAACATCATATCTTCTTAAGTCCATAGTCTACTGTGGACTCTTGGATTGCTTACATTTCTTGCATATTATAAACAGTGCTTTTGTGAACGTTGGTTCTTCTCAATTTAGGGTTTTTTTCCACAGATTTTTCCTAGGAGAGGAATTACTGGGTCATATGGTAGTTGACTTTTTAGTTTTTAAACAAATCTGAATACTCTTTTCCTTAGAAGTTGTATCAATTTACGTTCCTACCAAGAGTATACAAGAGATTTCTTACCTCCACATCACCTCCAACAGTTTCTATTTGTAGACTTTTTCATAATAGCTGTTTGACCAGTGTGAAGTGATAGCTCATTGTGGTTTTGATTTGCAATTACCTAATAATTAGTAATGTTGAGCAATTTTATCACTTGCGTGTTACTCATCTGTATGTTTTCTTCGGAAAAATATTAACTCAGGTACTTTGCTCTTGTTTTTGGTTGGGTTTTTGTTTTTCACCTTGAGTTGTTTAACCTAAATCCATGTTACATATATTAACCTACATCTATTAACCCCTGGTAACTTGCATTGTTTTCAATTATGTTCTCCATTTATACAGGCAGTCTTTTCATTTCATTGATTGTGTCCTAAGCTGTGCAGAAATTTTCAAGTTTATTTAGGTCCCACTTGCTAATTTTTGCTTTTATTTCTTTTGCCTTAGAAGACTGATATAAGAAAATATTCCTTTGATATATATCCAATAGTATATCACCTATATTCCCTTCTAGCAGTTTTATAGTATCAGGTCTTACATTTAGGTCCTTAATAAACTTGGAGTTTATTTTTGTATATGATGTCAGGAAATGCTCTCATTTCACTGTTTTAAATGTAGATGTCCAGCTTTCCCCACACCATCCATTGACGTGACTGTCCTTTTTACATTGTGTACTCTTGACTCTTTTATCATAGATTCATTGCTCATAGGTTTGTGGAATTATTTCTATGCTCTCTATCTGTTTTTATTAATTGTATCTCTGTTCCAATGCCATACTGATTTTATCACTGTAGGATTGTAGTATAGTATGGTATCTGGGAGGGTTATACCTCCAGATTTGTTGTTTTTTCTCAAGATCATTTCGGCAATTTTTAATGGTTTCATGTAAAACTTAGATTTGTTAATTTTCTGGTTCTGTGGAAAATACTACAGCTTCGTAGCAGTACTCGCACTAAATCTGTAGGTTTCTTTTCATAGTACAGCCATGTTAACAATATGAACTCTTTCAATCCAAGAGCACAAGACATCTTTCCGTTTCTTTGAATCATTTTTAATTTCTTTGTCAATGTTTTATAATTTTCAGTGTGTAGATCTTTCACATATGTGGTTACTTTCATTCCAATATATTTGGGGTTATGGGGTAATAAATATTATTGCTTTCAATGTCCATTTTATCATATCTCATGATTAATGCATAGAAATGCAAGAGACTTCTTTACGTTAATCTTGTACCCTGCTCCCTTGATGAAATTATTTATTGTTCATAATAGTGTAGAGCTCTTAGTACTCTCTATGTAGATTGTTATGCCATCAGTACTGGTGACAATTTTGCCTCTTTCTGTCCATTTTGCATTTCTTTTTCTTCTTTTTCTTTTCCTTCTTTTTCTTTTCCTTTTCCTTTCTTCTATTACTATTGAAGTGAAGTGGTGAGGGTAGGAATCCTTGTCTTGTTCATGAATTTACCCTGAAGGCTTTCAGCCTTTCCCCTGAGTATTATAAATTGTTATAAATGGCCTTTAGTATGTTGAGAGATGTTCCCATTGTACTCACTTTCATGAGAATTCTGATGATGAATGCATGTTGAATTTTGTCAAATGCTTATAATTTGTGTATTGACATGTTCTTGTGTAATTTGTCCTTCCTTTATTAGTTATGTGTCATGCTGATTGACTTGTGTATGTTGAACCATCCTTGTGACTCAGGAATTAATCCAAATGATCATCATGTATAAAACTTTCTAACTATTGCTGGATTCATTTGTTGATGTTTTTCGAGGATTTTTGAATGTATATCATCATTCAACAATGACATAGGATTTCCATTTCCATTTTTTTTGGTAGTGTCTTTGACTGGTTTTATTATCAGGGTAATGGTGGTTTCATAGTATGACTTTGGGAATTTTCCTTCCTCCTTTATTTTTTAAAATAGTTGGGGTAAAAATATTTTAGTGAAGGCATCCAGATATTTTATTCAAAGGGTGTTCTTAAAATTATACATTTTAGTTAATTAATATGAATTGTTCAATTCAAGTTCTCAGATTTCTCTTTATTCAGTGTTGGCAGGCTGTACTTTTCAAGAAATTTGTCCTTTTTTTTAAGTCATCCAGTTAGTTGTGACGTAACAGCTCATTGTGCTTTCATAATCTTTATTTGTATTTCTGTAATATCTGATATTATTTCTTCTATTTAATTTCTTATTTTATTTGTGTCCAGTCTCTGTATTTCTTAATAAGCCTGGCTAAATGTTCACATGTTTGTTAATATTTTTTAAAAAATTTAAAGGTGTTGATTTTATGATTTGTAATTTATTTTTCAACTATTATTTTATTTATTTTCAACATAATTATTAAAGATTTTTCATTCTACTGCCTTTGGATTTTGTTTGTTCTTATTTCTTGTTATTTTGGGTGGTATGCTTGGTCCTTTCTATGAGGTTTTTCCTGTTCCTTGTAGAAGTCATGATTTGCTCTCAACTTCCCTCTTAGATTTGTATTTGCTGTATTCCATAAGTTTTATGAAGCTGTGTTTTCATTGTAATTTCTCTCCACGTATTATTTTATTACCTCTTTGATTTCATCATTGAACTTGTTTTATTTTATTTTTTAAAGGATGTGGTTTGACCTCATGTTTGTGCTTTTCCTATTCTTCTTTCTAGAGTTGATGCACAGTTTCTTACTTTGTGTATGGAAAAATACTTGCTGTAATCTATATTTGCTTAAAGTTCCTGAGGCTCATTTCATGACAATGTGTGGTTAATTCCTTAGATTACATCCTGTGCACACTTGAAAATTTATGTGTTTTGCTTTTCTGATGCAGTGTCCAATAGCTCACTTAGGTTCAAATGATCTAATATGCTATTAAGATCTCTGTTTTCTTACAGATATACTTTCTGGGTCATCTGGCTATCAGAATAGTGAGGTGTTCATCTCATCTACTATTATTGATTTATAATTAATTAATTTCTTCATGTCTACAAAAAATTACATTTTATAATTAGGATCTATGGTGTTGGGTCCATATATAATTTAATGAGTGTAATACCCTTTTTTTATTGATCCCTTTTTCTTTATATAATCGCATATTTGTTTTATTTTGGCCCCTATATTAAAACGTATTTTGTATGAGTTAAGCATTGCAATCTGCACTTTCTTGTCAATTCCATGGAATATCTTTTCCATTTATTTCCAGACTATGTTTATCTTCCACCATATAATGAGACTTTTGGGGGGAGGCAAAGATGGTGGAGTAGAAAGATGCTCCTAGCTCACACTTTCCCGCAAATGCACCAGACCCTCATACAAAGACCCACTCAGCTAACCAGAGAAACTGCAGTTCTATGACAGTAGATTGTACTCTTCAATAGATAAAGATGTGAAAAATCTGGTAGGAGAAAAGGAAGAAAGAAAGAAGAAAAGGCAAAACAGAATGGGACAGTTCCAACAGGGAGGGAGCAGCAAAGAAGGACTGGTGCTCATTCACTGTGTCTCCCCTCTCCAGCTGTGTGATTGGCAAGAAGAAGGGGGAGCCTCCAAGGCTTGGACATGTACATAGTATAAGTTGACTGACAGAACTAAGTTAAACAGGCACAGAGTATCCCTGTGACACTCAGCTGAAGATGCAGCCCAGAAGCAGGGGGCAGGGCCATGCTGCCCGAGCTGGGTGGTAGAGGGGGATGGCTGCACTGTGGCTACCCAGGGGAATGGATTTGGCATTGTGTCATGGCTGTGAGTGGACAGGGCAGAACAGCCTGGGCCCTCCATAAAACAACAGGGCAGATGTGCCCTGTGGGTGGAAGGGTGCATTACCCATCTCTGAAAATCCACAAGAGTTTCTAGGTGAAGAGAGCTGGGGCTCAGACACAGCCACCATACCCTCTGGTGCTTTACACCAATGTGGCAGTGTGGAAAATACCTGCATCTACACCTAAGGACTTAGCAGCCTCAAGGGTCAGACCGAGACTTGTCTAAATCCTGAGGCATATAGGATCCTACTGTCTGGTTCCTCAGAGAACTTGTCTGACAAGACAAACAAGGAGCTGGATTTTGGCCCAGACCAGGGACAGGGCTGTTCCTCAGTCTTTCCTGAGCCCACTTCCGGTGTGCAAACCTGTGGCAGAGCGTACAGTGGCACAGAGCAGCAGAGTGATCAGCAGCCTGAGAGGACGGGTGGCCCCTCAAATTTTGGGCTAGAATACAGCCCCTTACGGTGGTGCTCAGAGAGGGCATGATGCCCAATCATGCCTGGTCATTCTGCAACATCTGACTGTAGCATCGGTCAGGGAATTGTCAAGCCAGCCCATAGAGAAGAGAGCTTCATCATACCCAGTGTAGGGTGTAGGAGCGATCTGTTTGCCGACATGCCCTGGGAGCAGCACAGATGAGGGCTCCAGTGGAGGACCTCTGGAAACAACAAGCTGAGCTTCCAAATCAGGATGAATAAAGAAAGAATTCACATTAAAAGTACACAGTCTCCAGGAGGACAATGACCACACCCTTGTATTAATGTGTTTTTACCTGTTCCATTTTTATTACCCTCTTAATTTTTACTTCTTATTGAATTATGTATAGCCCCATTTTAATCCCTTTGAAATTTGTAAAAATATTTTTATTATTATTATTTTTCAAAACACTGCTTCAAATTCCTTTTCTATTATTCATTCAACAATGTCTTCAAACCTTTATTTCTCTCATCTTTAAAATTCTTTAACTCTCTCTCTCTTTTTTCTCTTTTCAAAGTTGTATAACTACATAGGCTTTAGGTAGATAAACTCTTTAGGTCCAAATTAGATAACTGATACTCCATAAACCACAGTGTCAGAGAGGTAGTAGAAAGTTGAAGAAGCAGAGAAACCGTCCCCAATTAAACGAAAAAGAGAAATCCCCTGAAAGAACGATCAGTGAAATAGACATCGATATCCAACTAGATCAATATTTCAAAAATGGAGTGATCAAATTACAGAAGGAAATTAAAGAGATAGTGCTTAGAGATACAAAATATGTCAACAATGAAATTGAAGCTATAAGGAAGTGTCGAGTAGAATAGGTAAACACGTTGACTGAGATGAGGAATGATTTAAAGGTGTAGAAAAGCTGACTAGATAACGCAGAGAAATGAATTAGTGACTTAGAAGACAGGGAAATAGAAAGCTCCCAATCAGAAGAGCTACAAGAGAAACAATGAGAAACAAATGAAAAAAGCATAAGGGACCTATGGGATAATAGAAAGCATGACAATCTTGGCATGATAGAAGTCCCAGAAGGGGAAGAATGATCAAAGGGGATTGCAAAGGTTTTTGTAGAAATCATGACTGAGAACTTCCAAAACTTAAATAAGGAATCAGATATCCAAGTACAGGAAGCTCAGAGTGTCCCAAACAAGAAGAACAGAAATACACCCACACTAAGATATATAATTAAGATGGTCAGAGTCAAGGAAAAAGAAATTATCCTAAAGACAACAAAAGAATAGTAAATTGTGAGTTACAAGAGAATCCCCATAAGGATACCAGCGGATTTCTCTACACAAATACTACAGCCCAGAAGGGATTGGCAAGATATATTCATAGTTCTGAATGGAAAAAATTAAATACTGTAGGATACATTGACCAACAATGCTATCCTTTTTGGCTGATGTAGAAATAATGGATTTCACTGACAAGAAAAAGCTTCAAGAATTAGCAACACTAGACCCATGCTAAAAGAAGTATTGAAAGGTTTTCTCTACAAAAAAAGCTGCAGGATGCTAAAGAAATGTGAAACTCACACCTGGAAAGGTGATAACTCATGAATTACAAATAAAATAAACACAAAATTTTAAAACAAGACATACAAATAATTTAGAGTGGGAGAGGGAGGCAGGAAAATAGAGAATTGTTTTTTTTTGTCTTTCATTTAAAAATATTTTGTTCTCGGTAGGATGGGTGTGAGATCATGTTTCTATCACTTGAAAAAATTCAATTATGATAATGGTCTGATGGACACAAAAAAAGTTAACAAGAAGACAATAACTTATCAGGGAGTCACTAAAACTAAATAAAATTAATGATAATACAAAGGAAAATGACCAACTATAAAAGGAAGATGAATGGAAAAAAGAGGAAATTCTAAATCAACTACACAGATAAGGTCAATTTGTCAATAAACACAAGCCTATCATCAATTATTGTAAATGTTAATGGACTAAATGCTCCAGTCAAAAGTCATAGAGTGGCAGGCTGGATAATAAAGCATGAACCTTCAATATTCTGCACACAAAAGACCCACTTCAGAGAGAAGGACACATATAGATTGAGAGTGAAAGGATGGTAAAGAGTATTTCATACAATTGGAAAAGGAAAAACAGGTGTTGTGTTACTGATTTCAAACAAAATACTCTTTAAAACAAAGGCCATAAAGATAAAGAAGGACATTTTATAATGATTGAAGGAGTGATACAATATGAGGATAACACACTCTTTAATACATATGCACCAAATACAGGAGCACCTAAGTACATAAAATAAATACTAACTGATATAAAGGGGGAATCATGTTTGTAGATTTCAACAATGTATTAACATCACTGGACAGATCATTGAGACACAAAAATATTAGGCAACAGAAAAATTAAATAATACGATAGAAATACTACACTTGGTGGATATTTTCAGAGCATTGTAACCCCCCAAAATAGGATGTACATTCTTTTCAAGTGCACGTGAGACATTTTCCAGGATTCATGATGTACTTGGTCACAAAAGAAACCTCAGCAATTTTAAGATGATAGAAATTACCTCAAGCATCTTTACTGACCACAATGCCATGAAGCTTGAAATCAAAAACAGAGAAACAATGGAAAACATGGGGATTAAACTATATGTTATTAAAAAACCAATTGGTCAATGAGAAATCAAAGCTGAAATGAAAACGTACCTTGAGACAAAAGAAAATTAAAACAAAACACCACAAAACTTATGGGACACAGCAAAACCAGTCCTTAGAGGGGAGTTTATAGCGATACAGGCGTTCCTCAAAAAAGAAGAACAATGACAAATAAACAATTTAACCCACCAGGAGAATGAACTAGAGAAACAAGACCAAAAAATCCCAAAAGGCAGTGGAAGGAAGGAAATCATAAATATTGGGAAGGAAATAAATAAAATTGAGATTAAAAAGAACTTAGGAAAAAAGTTAACCAATCCAAAATCTAATTTTTCCAAAAAGTAAGTAAAATCGAAAAGCCTCTGGCCAAACTAAATAAGAAGAAAAGAGAGAGAGCACAAATTAGCAAAATAAGAAAGGAGAATGGAGAAATTACAACAAAATAATAGAAATACAGAATATCATACGAGAATATTATGAAGAATATTTGGATACATATTGTATAACCTGGAAGAGATGGACAAGTTTCTGGAAACATACTGTCCACCAAGATTGAACCAAGAAAGAACTGACCACTTGAAGAAACAGAGCACTAGAAATGAAATCAAAATAGCAATATGAAACCTTCCTACAAATAACAGTCCAGGTCCTGATGGATACACAGCAGAATTCTACCAAACAAACACAGAAGAACTCATACCAGGCCTTCTTAAACTCTTTCAGAATATTGAAAAGAAGGAATACTCCCAAAGACATTCTATGAAGCCACAATCACCCTGATACCACAACCAGGCAAAGACACTACCAAAAAAGAGGATTATAGGCCAATATCACTGATGAACCCAGACGCCAAAATCCTCACCAAAATAGTAACAAATAGAATCCAACAACACAGAAAAAACATTATATATCATGACAAAGTGGGGATCATGCCAGTGACACAGGGGTGGTTCAACTTATGCAAATTAATCAATGTAAAACAGCACATCAACAAGTGAAAGAACCAAAACCACATGATCATCTCAATAGATGCAGGAAAAGCATTTGGTAAAATTCAACACCCATGTATGATAAGAACTCTCACCAATGTGGGCATAGAGGGAATATATTTCAGCATCATGAAAGCAATAGATAACAAACCTACAGACACCATAGTACTCAAATATGAGAAAGTCAAATTCTTCCTACTAAAATCTGGGACAGTAAAAGGATGCACACTAACACGACTCCTACTCAAGATAGTCTTGGAAGTCCTAGCCACAGCAATCAAACAAGAGAGAGAAGTAAAAGGGATGCAAATTGGAAAGGAAGAGATAAAAGTGTAACTATATGCAGATAATATGTTACTGTTTATAGAAAACCCTACAAGATCCACAATGAATTTTCTACAGCTGATCAAAGAATTCAGCAAGGTAGCAGGTTACCAAATTAAGGTACAAATATCAGTGGAATTTTTTTACGCTAATGATTCAGATAATACTATAGAGCTAAATTCAACATGACAGCACTTTATTGATAGACAAACATTCATATAGGCCAATAGCACAGCATAGAGAGCCTAGAAATTAACCCCAAAACGTTTGGTCAATTAATCTTCGATAAAAGTAGGCAAGAAATTACAATGGAAAAGAGATAGTCTGTTCAGCAACTGGTGTTTGGAAAACTGGACAGTAGCATGTAATTCAATGCAGCTAGAATATTCCTAATGAAGCTAGAACAACATACACAAAAATAAACTCAGAATGGATCAAAGACTTAAACATAAGACAAGATACAATAAACATCCAAGAGGAAAATATAGACAAAATGTTATCTGACATACGTCTCAAATATTTTCTCGTAGAAGAAATAAAAGCAAGAATAAACAAATGAGACATAATGAAACTTACAAGCTTCTGCTAAGTAAAGACGCCGGAAGTAAAAGAACAAGACAACATACGGAATGGGAAAAAATATGCATTTGAAACCGTCAAAAGCTTGATCTCCAGAGTATGTAAGCAGATCATCCAAAGAATAAGAAAAAATAAACAACCCAATGCAAAATTGGGCAGAAGACCTAATTAAGCAATTCTCCAAGGAAGACATACAAATGATCAAAAGGCAAAAAAGAAAATGCTCAATATCACTGATTATCAGAGAAATGCAAATCAAAACTGCAATGAGATATCACTTCACACCAGTCAGAATGGCCATCATTCAAAAATCCACAAATGACAAATGCTGGAGAGGCTGTGGAGTAAAGGGAACCATCCTTCACTGCTGGTGGCAATGCAGTTTGGTGCAGCCACTGTGGAAAACAGGATGGAGATTCCTCAAAAGCCAAGGAATAGACTTATCGTATGACCCAGGAATCCCTCTCCTGGGCATAAATCCTACTTCAGGATGGCACCTGCACACCAATGATCATAGCCAGCAGTATGTACAATAGCCAAGACATGGAAACAACCTAAATGTCCATTGACAGTTGACTAGATAAAGAAGAGGTGGTATATTTATTAAATGGATTAGTAGTCAATCTTATAAACTGAGAACATAATGCCATTTTCAGGAACATGGGTGCCCCTGGAGAAAATCAGTTTAAGTGAAGTAAGAGAGAAAGAGAAAGAAAAATACCATATGAGAAGGCTCATGTGTGGAATCTAAAAACCAAACCAAACCAAACAAAAAATGCATAAATACAAAACAGAGAAAGACTCGCAGGCAGAGAATACAAAATTTTGGTTGCCAAGTGGGTGGGGTGTGGGAAGAGATAGGCTGGGGGGTCAAAACTGTAGAATAGATAAACAGGATTGTACTGAATAGCACAGGGAATTATATAAACAATCTTACAGCAGCTCACAGGGGAAAAAATGGGATAACAAATGTATATATGATCATTGTAACTAAAAAATTGTGCTCTAAATTTGAATTTGAGGAAACCTTGTAAAAGGATTAAAAATAAATAAAAAATTAAAAAAGAAAGAAAAAACCTAAATATTACAGGTTTAAATATAAATTAGAGAGAAAAACAAATATGCAAAAGAGTAGTAAAACCAAAGATTTTGTTTTGTTTTCTTTTTAATATAAGCATAATCAAAAAAACTCTAGCCAGGTGCATCATGAAGAAAAGAGGGAAGCTCCAAAGAAATAAAGTCAGAAATAAATGTGGAGAAATAACAATTCTTCCCTCAGATATACAAAAAAGTGATCATTATGTCTATACTTACATGCCAATAAACTGAACAACTTAGAAGAAACAAACAAATGTCTAGAAAGAGAAAGGGATAAGGAGAAACAAATAATTTGAACAAACTCTCTACTAGAAGAAAGAAAAAATCTGCATTATAAAAAATCTTTAAACGTTAGTGCTGATTTAAAAAGCTCCCTTGGAAAACTGTAAAAAAACACAAAGCAGAACTTATACTCTTCAAACTATTCAAAAATAGTGAAGATGTTGGAAAATCCCAAATTAATTCTATGAAGATTTTATCACCCTGATAGCAAAGCCAACAAAGTAGAAGCAAAGAGAATTTCAAGCCAAAATCTTTGATTGACAAAGATGGAAAAATTCTAAAAATTATCATTAGCAAACTAAATCCAGCAATACTTAAAATGAATTATACGCTATGATCAAATTTAATTCATTGCAGGGACATAACAGTGGTGGAAAATACATGAAATCAATCAGTTTGATACACCACATTAACAAAAGTAAAAGGGAAAATGACGTGATCATCCCAATAAATCCATAAAAACATTTCAGAAAATTCAACTTTTATTCATTACAATAGCAGCAACAACAGCAACAAAAATAAAGCAGAAAAACCAACAACAGAAACCTCTTGCCAAATTAGGATTCAGGGAATATATCTCAACATAAATAAAGTCTTTAATAACTGACACACAGACAACATAATATGCAAAAGTGAATAACTGAAAGTCAAATTAAGGAATAAGGAAAGGATGCCCCCTCTCATCATTTCTATTAAACACAGTATGGGAAGTCCTAGCAACAACAATCAGACAAGAAAATAACTTATTCAAGTTGGATTGAATGAAGTAAATCTGTTATTATTTTAGATGACATGATAATCTATATAGAGAACACTAAAGATTCTCCACACCAGAACAACTAAAACTAAAAAAGACATTTAGCAAAGCAGCATGATTCATGATTAATATACAAAAACTGTTACATTTCTTTACACTAACAATGAAATATTCCATAATTTTAAAAAATCCATATGATATCAGATCAAAAATGAAAAACTAATGAAAAATCCAAGATAATAATATCAATAGGAGACTGATAAAAAATTTGAAGATGATGCAAAGAAATGGAAAGTAATCTCAAGGTCTTAGTTTAGAGGAATTAATATTGTTAAAATATACATACTACAAAAGATGTCTACAGATATAAAGTGGTTCAGATTGAACTACATGGTATTTTCCATAGAAATTAAATCAGGCCTAAGATTTGTATGGACTGCAAAAGCACCAGAACTGCAAAAGGAACAATGAGGAAAAACAACAAAGTTTGAGTCATAACCCCTAACCCTCCCAGATCACAGACTATATTACAAAAACAGTAATCAAATCAGCACAATACTGGAGAATGAACAAACATCTATATCACTGGAACAGAACACAGAGGCAGAAATAAAACATTACACCTATGGTCAACTAAACTATGACAAAGGAAACAAAAATATACAAAGCCTAAAAGGCAGTATTCAGAAAGTGATGTTGAGAAAGCTAGACAGCTACATGTTAATCAATGGAATTAGAACACTCCATCACACTGTACAGAAATAAACTCAAAATGTTTTAAATATCTGAATCTAATACATGACACAATAAAACTCCTGAAAATTAACATAGGCAAAACAAGACATAAATTGCAGCGAAATTTTCTTATGTCAATCTCCCAAGCTGAAAACAATAAAAGCAAAATAATCAAATAGGTCCTAGTTAAACTTAAAACCTTCTACACAGCAAAATAAACAATATGAAAAGATGAAATTCCAAATGGGAGAAAACATTAGGAAACAATGCTATCAACAAGAGGCTAATTTCTAAAATACACACTTCGTTCATAAAACTCCATTTCAAAAATCTACAAACAACTCAGCCAGAAAATTAGCAGAAGACCATTTTCTGAAGAAGACACACAGATGTCAATCAGAAACTTAAAAACATGCTCACATAGCTAATCATTATACAAATGCAAGACAAAAATAAAATAATGTTTTACCTCACACTACTGAGAAGGGCTGTCATAAAAATGTCTACAAATAATAAAGACTGGGGAAGTTGTGCAGAAAAATGGGACTCTCCAACGCTGTGAGTGGGAATGAAAATTGGTGCAAGCACTTTGGAAATAGTATGGAAGTTCCTTTAAATAATTAAGATAGACCTATCATATGAACCAGCAATCCCACTCCTGGGCATTTAAAGCATAAAACCTGACAACAAAGTATCCTAGGGTAAAATATAAGAAGTACACTCTGACATTGGACTTAAATTGATTCTACATTTGTCTACTCTGACAAGGGAAGCAGAAGCAAAACTAAGAAAATATGATTGTATCACTCTAAACAGTTTTACACTGCAGAAGAAATGATTAAATTGAAAATTCAACCAACACATAGGGAGAATATATTTGTAAGTGATATTCTCCAATCAAGTGTTAATATCCAATTTTATGTCAAACTCTTACCCCATAAAAACAACAAAAAAGACCAAACAATCAAATTAAAAAAAATGTCCATAGGAAATGAATATATAGATTTGAATCAATTATCGTTAGCAAAAATACAGTTGGATAAATGTCACATGAAAATATGTTCAGAGTTATAAATTATTAGGAAAATCATAAACCAAAAATGAGACAAGTCCTCACAATTGTCAGAACTTCTCATCAAAAAGAAAAGAAATAAATGTTGGTGAGATTGTGGAGAAAAATGGGCAACGTGGACAATGTTGATAGGAATGCAAAGTATTGATTCCATTGCATATATACATCAAATTTTCTTCATCCATTTTTCTGTCAAGGGATATTGGGTTTGTGGTCTCCTGTCTGAAGGCTCTAGAGAATAAGCCCATGGTCTGAACTGATAAACAAGCTGTGAGGAATGTCACATATCCAGGCTGGATAAGAAATTGCCTGCTCATTGTATCCAGTATGGATGGCTGTATAGCCTATACTGGGTAAGATACTCAGAGGAGGACAACCTAAGACAGGCACAGCCGGCTGGATAAGAGATGGCCAATTTAATGAAGTTCCGTGATGAACTTTAAAACAATCCTTGATCATTTAACATCCTGTGATTACTGCTGGAGCTTGGGGACATAATTAGCTTAAGATTATTAACATTGTAGTCACTTAGATTATATGTGAGGCATTGTACATGTTACATAAACCCATTTTCTAAGAATTAATAAAAAGAGAACTTCTCCACTTCTCTCCACACAGCGTTTTATGTGTATATGATATCATGCCACTGACAGGGTTAATTTAATTAGTTGGGAGTATCTTAAAGTATGTTGCATTACATACAATGCTCTTTTTGCACCTATTGAAATGATTATGTGAGTTTTATTTTTCATTCTATTAGTGTGGCATTTCACCTTCATTGATCTGAATATTTTGAAGTATCCTTAAACCCAGGGATAATTCCCTTTACTCATGTATGTGTATGATATATTAAATGTGTTGTTGAATTCATTTTGCTTGTGATTTGTTGAGAATTTTGGCACATGTGTTTATCAGGGATAATGTTCTATATTTTGCATCTGATGTCCTTTCTAGATTTGTTATGCAAATAAAGCAGGAATCATAAAACAACTTTGTATTCTTTCACCCCCTTCAAATTCTTGGAAGATTTTTGGAAGAATTGGTGAAAAATTGTCTTCAAATGTATGACAGAATTCATCAGTAAAGTCACCATGTAAATTTTTTCTGGTTTGGTAGGTTTGGATTACTGATTTACTCATATACACTTTTGCTGTATTTAACTTTCTAATTTCTTCTTGATTCAGTATTGGAAGACATATAATTCTGGGAATTTGTCTTTTGTTCTAGGTCATTCAAATCGTTGGCTAGTGTTAATATCTTATGATGCAATGCATCTCTACAACATCAGTGGTAATATCTTCACTATAATTTCTAATTTTATTTGAGTTTTTATTTTCTTAGCCAACCTAAACTTTTGTCCACGTTATGTTTAAAAAAAACAGACTTTGTTTTTTTTATCTTTTCAATTGTTTTTCTTGTTATTTGCCTTACTGTCATTGATTCAATTTTCTTCTTTATTCTTTCTCTTTTCTCCTAGATTCTTGACATGTAAAGTTAAGTAATGCGAATCTTTGTATTTCTTTTATTATTAAATATTACTTATTTATTTATTTATTTATTTATTTATTTATTTATTTATTTACATATTTATTCATTTATTTATCATTGAAATATGCCATTTACCATGTGTCAATCTTTGGTGTATTGCATAGTGTCCCCGTACATGCATATATTTCTTTTCCTATAAAACATTACTTCACGTTATATAATACACTGCCCTGTGTCATACAAAAGAAATTTTGAAAACATCTGTTTTTATATATAGTGGATAACATTTATAAATATACAGCTCCCAAATATATCCTCTTGCAACCCCTTTCCGCAGTAATCATAAAATTGTTTAGTAGATCTGCGATTGTGTTTCAGTTTTGTAGATGAAATCATAGAGTCTCATCCAAATATATTTTTAAGCTTCTTCATATGTAATGTCATGTATTATATTTCTTTCTTTTTCTGGCTTACTTCATTAGAATGACACTTTTTGGGGACATCCATTTTGCTGCAAATGTCATTGTTTTATCATTTTTTATTGCAGAATATTATTCCATTGTGTAAATACGGCATAACTTCTGAATACTGTCATCAGTTGTTGGACAATTAGGTTGCATCCATGTTTTGGCTGTTGTATATAGCACTGCTAAGGACATTGGGGTGCAGGTGTCTATTTGAAATAGGGTTCCCTTTGATATATACCCAGAAGTGGGATTCCTGGATCGTATGTTAAGTTAATTTTTATCCATTAGAGGAATCCCCATCCTGGTTTCCAAAATCACTGCACCAATCTATATTCCTACCAACAGTGTAGGAATGTTCCCTTTCTCCACAGCTTCCCCAGCATTTATCGTTTGTGGACTTTTGAATGATGGACATTGTGACTACTGTGAAGTGATTCTTCATTAAAGTTTTGAATTGCCCTTCTCTAATAATGATAGTGAGAATTTTTTTTTTTGTTTTTTCATATATCTGTGTGTCATTTGAATGTCTCTATTGGAGAATTTCATGTTTAGGGCTTCTGCCCATTTTCAGATTGAGTTTCTTGTTTTTTTTATTATTATTAGGTTGTATGAATTCTTTATATTTTGGAAATTAAGACTTTGTCAGTAGCATCACTTCTAAATATTTTCCTTAAACCTGTAGGTTGTCATTTTGCTTTGTTTATGGTTTCCTTTGCTGTGCAAAAGCTTATAAGTTTTATTAGGTCCCATTTATTAATTTTGTTCTTACATCCATTACCTAGGTAGTCTATTCTTGGAGATCATTGCTGAGATTTATCTCCGAGTGTTTTCCATATATTTTCTTCTAGGAGATTTACTGTGTCTTGCTTGTATTTAAGTCTTCAAGCCATTTTGGGTTTATTCTTGTGTATGCATTGAAGGAATGTTCTAACTCCATTGCTCTGCATGCTGCTATCCAGTTTTCCCAACACCAGTTGGAGAAGAAATGGTCTTTTCTCTGTCATATTCCTGGCTACTCTGTCAAATATTAATTTAACATATGCCTGTAGATTTATTCCTAGGCTCTTTATTCTGCTCCATTGGTCCATATGCCTTTTTCTGTACCAATATCATGTAATTTTGATTATGGTAGTTCTGCAATAGTGTATGGAGACCTGGTGGGTTATTCCTCCATCCTCTTTCTTTTACTTCAATATTGCTTAGGAAACTATGGATTTTTAATGACTGTATGTAAATCTTTGGATCATGTGTTTCAGTCCTAAAAAGAAATGTTTTTCATAATTTGATAGGAAATCAAATTTTCTTGCCTGATCATTGTGGCTAGGACTTCCAAGACTATATTTAATTGAAATTGTGAGAATGGGCCACCTTGTCTTGTCTCAGGTATTTGTGAGAAGGGTTTCAGTTTTTCACCATTGAGTATTTTGCTGACTCTATGTCATAAATAGCTATTATTATGTTGAGATATGGTCCCTCTGTACCCACTGTGATAAGAACTTTTTTAGCAGATATGTGTTAAATGTTATCAAATGTTTTTCTGCATCTACTGAGATTATCGTATGGATTTTTGTCCTCTCTTTTGTTGATATGGTTTACCACAATTGATTGATTGATTTGCATATGTTACACCATCCTTGTGTTCCTGGGATGAACCTAACTTGATAATGGTGTATGATCTTTTTCTACATGCTGTTGGATTCTGTTTGTTAATAATTGCTTAAGGACTTTTACATGTATGTTTATCAATGATATTGGCCTAGAGTTTTCTTTTTAGGTAGTGTCTTTGGTTTTGTTATCAGGTTGATGTTGGCCTTATGGTGTGAGTTTGTGTGTACTCATTCCATATCAATATTTTGGAAGTGTTTGAGGAGGACTGGCATGGACTTTTCTTTGTACGTTTGGACAAATTTCCCAGTGAATCTATTTGGGTCTGAATTTTTGTTTGCAGATTTTTATTTTATTGATAATTCTATTCCATTTCTGGTGATCTGTCTGTTCAAATGTTCAATTTCTTCTTGATGCAATAATGGTGGGCTGAATGTTTCCAGAAACTTCTCCATTTCTTCTAGGTTATCCAGTTTGTTTCCATGCAGTTGCTTATGGTAATCCCTTATGATATTTTGCAAATTTGATATACTCTTTGCAGTTTCCCCAATTTCATTTCTTATGTTTTTTTGTTCTCTCTCTTTTCACGTTGGTGAGTCTGTCCTGAGATTTGTCAGTGTTGTTGAATATTTCAAGAAACTGTTTGATTAATTTTTTCTATTTTTAATCTTTATTTCAATTCTTTCTCCTTTGATCTTTATTTTCCCACTTTCTGCTGACTTTTGGTTTTGTTTGCTCTTCTCTTCATGATTAGTTTACATAGAATGTTAGATTATTTATTCGAAATTTGTCTTCTACTTTGAAGCGGACCTTGTCACTATGAACATCCCTCTTAAGCCTGCTTTAACTGTATTCCATAGACTTTGTGTAGTGTTGTGTCAAATTTCTCAAGATATTTTTTAATTTCTTCTTTTAATTCATCATCTCCCCCCGTTGTTTTACTACCATGTTTTTAATTTACATGCTGTCATGTTTTCTCCCTGTTTTACTGTAATTGATTCCTTGTTTCATGGTATTATACTGAGAAAAGATGCTTGAAATAATTTTTATCTTCTTAAATTTATTGAGGCTTCTTTTGTGCCTCAGTACATAAACTTTCCTAGAAAATGTTCCATGTGCACTGGAAAATAATGTATATTCTGTTTTGGGGAGAAGTAGTGTTTTGAAATTATCAACCAAATCCAATTATTTTATCATATCTTTTAGTATCTTTGTTCCCTTATTAATTTTCTGTCTGAAAGGCCAGTCTAGTGATGGTAATGGGGAGTTATATTCTCCTTCTGTGATTGTTTTCCCATCGATTTGTCCCCATTTATCTGTTAGTATTTTCTTTATATATTTAGGTGCTTCTATATTCAATGCATATATATTAATTAGTATAATACCCTCATTTTTTATTGCTCCTTTAATCATTATATCATGTCCTTCTTTATCTTTCTCTATGGCTTTTCTTGTAAAGTCTATTTTGTGTGAAGTCAGTACTGTTAGTCCTGTTTCCTTGTCATGTGCATTTGCATGGAGTAAATTTTTCCATCTTCTGACTTTGAATTGTTGTGTGTTCCTCTTTCTAAAGTTGGTCTCTTGTATACTTCATAATGTAGGGTCTTGTTATATTATCCAATCTGACAATATATATCTTTTGATAGAAGCACTAAGTTCATTACCATTTGTAACAATTTTTTATAAACTGGCTTTTATTTCCATTTTGAACTTCATTTTCCAGTTGATCTGGTATTTCCTTTTTGTACATTTCTTTTTCTTTTTGTGGTTTTATAAGTTTTCTTTTATTAACGGTTTTATTCTGGCTTTGTGACTTCATTGTAAGATTTTGACTTATGGTTACCCTGTTTTGTATGTATATTGACCCATTAATATATATGTTTATATTAACTGGAAGGAATACAAACTCAAACGCATCATACAGAGAACAGAAACAAGAAGAAAATACTCTGTATTGTCCTCTTTCACTTTGCGATCCTCAAAAATTTTGATGTCCTGTTTTACAGCATCATGTTTATTCTGTTGTAAATCATCGTAAGTATTGCCTTCCTAATTATGACTTTCTCCTTTCTATGGCATCCTGCTTCTTTATTTTTAGAGTAGATATTTCATTATTTCTCTATCTGTTGAGAAATACTTTTAGTATTTGCTTCTGTGGAGTTTATTTATCTCTCCTTGTATTCTAAAGGATAGCCTTACATGATATATTATCTTAGATAACAGTTTTCTTTCATTCTGGACTTTCAATATGTCTTGCCACTGCCTTCTGCCTTTTGTTTTTGTGTGGGAAATGTGTTTAGAAATATAATGTATATAATTATATATATGTAAATGATACCTACAAATGAAGTTAACAAATAAGGGGAAAACTTATACATTAAAAAATAAAAAACATTTATGAAGGAAATTGAAATTGATCCAAAGAAATGAAAATATATCTTATGTTAATGATGTGAAACAATGTGGTTGAAACAACCATACTACCCAAAGGAATCTACATTTAGTGTGATTCAAGACAAAATACCCATGAGATTTTTCCATTAAATAGAAGAAATAATTTCAAAATTTATATGTAACCACAAAAATCTTGAGTTGCCAAAATAAACTTGAAATAGAGTATTAAATATAATAGTGTAAAGTTCTCTGATTTTAAACAGTCCTACAAAGCTTTAGTAATTTGAACATGATACTGGCTGAAAAACTGACACCAATTAGTAGAAGAGAATACAGCGACCAGATATAATCCCTCACACATATGATCAATTAACCCATTAACCCATGAAAACCGAAGCAAGAGTATGAAATGAAGAAAAGAGTTTCTCCTCAATAAGTAGTGCAGGGGAGATTGAACATGTGAAAGATAGATTAGAATATTTCCTCACATTTATTACAATCAGTAAGCACAGAATATCTTTATACTTAATTTATTTATTTATATTTCTTTCACTTGTAATTTATAGATCTATGAGTTAGATCTTTAATTTCACTTATCTAATGTATTCCTATTTTATTCTTTTTGGTATAAATTTACACAAAATTGTTTTCCTAATTTCTCTTTCTGATAATGTGTTGTTATTATATAAAAATTCAATGGATATTTTTATATTGATTTTGTATTCTGCAAGTTTGCTAAGTTTGTTCATTATTTCTAACAGTCACTGTAGGAGTGTATGTAGTTTTCTGTCTATGTATAATTATGTCATCTGTAAAATCTTACTGCTTGCTGCAAGTTGAATGCCTTTTATATTTTTTCTTGACTAGTTCTTCTGGCTAGAACTTCTAGTAGTGTAATTTAGGTCTTGTGAAAATGAGCTACTTTTTCTTATTACTGGACCAGAGGAAAAACTTCCTGTATGTTAATATTAACTTGATGTAAGTCATGGGTTTTTCATATACGGCTTTTACTATGTTTAGTCATATTCTATCTAGAGCAAATTTGTTAAGAAATTTTTTTATAAACAAGTTAAGATCATATCTCTGAATAATTTTCCTACATATTTTGTGATTGTTATTTTTGAATACTTTGTTATTTAAGGGATGGTATCACATTTATTCATTTGCGTATGTTAAATAAAATTTATGAATCAGGACTAAATCCAACTTAACTACAGTTTAAAATACTTATAATACACCATGAATTCAGTAGCTAATATTTACTTAGAATGGAATATACACATACTGAAGGAAAAATTTACATTGTAACTTGAGTGAACATTTATTTATTTAAAGATTTTATCTATCATTTTGAATTTGGCTTATGTTTAATGGAATTTATGTCTAAAAAAAAATACAAATTTTGGTAGAACTTGATTTACTACAGTTTAGTGATACAGAACCTAGCTATTATTAACAATTAGTGTACAAAACACTTGCCTTAAAATGCTGCATTATACAAACAATGACAACTGTTTCAGGACTGAGAAACATATTGCTTCCTAAGATGCATTACCTGTCTTTTCCACCCCAACTCACATATACTGTTATTTCTTTGTTTTTCATTGTTTGTTTTCCCCTTAATGGAGGCACTGTTTATTGAACCCAGGATTTAGTGTATAAGTGTATTTATCAACATCATTTTGGAACACTTAACAGAAGCCCCAAGAGTATTGATTATAAAGATGACAAGAAAATTTATTCCTTCTAGGGACTGAAAATCCTCTGAGTGAAAGAATGGCAAAAGTAAACTTTTGTAAGTATATTATAAGATATTCTCTTTTGTAATTTTAAAGTAGAATGCTAAATTATATTTGTTTTACTTATAGCACTGAATTACAATTTAAAACAAAAATTATCCCCTTTGGGATTTCTTAAACTTGATTCATTATTTTAATGTAGTTTTATTTCATAAATATTTACCATTATTTATAAACATAACAAATACACTGATAATTATTCTGCTCATGTTTTCAGTATAGAGCTACTTATTGTAAATTAAACAGATAAACAACTACCTCCATTTCCAAATCAAATTGTTTCACTTAAATTACAAATTATAATGAAATAAGTATACCTTTTCTGTACAGGTTTTACACAAATTTCACTGAAATTCCATAACTTTAAAATGATTTTATATACCTTGTTCATTATTTATACTCTGTTCACAAATGTGGTATAAATTTGTGTACAAAAGTATAGAGATAGGTTTTATTTCATAGACCACAAAATTAAATTATTTAAAAAGATTTTGTGGGGATAATATTTGCAGATCACACTATAAAAATAAGCATCCTATATGTTTCAGTTTAACTGGATGAATGAGGAGTAAACACAGGCTGAATGTTACACTTGAGTTAAAAGGGGACCAGTCATTAGGTGATGTCACATCTACTTAAGTTTAGAACCATTGTGATGGCCTAGCAGTTTATCTGTGCAGGCCTGCCAGAACAGCATTTGTAGCTGCAGTGCTCAAAAACATGCAGATTAGAAAAGTAGCAGTAGAAAAAGTTATTTGAGATGGCACCTGTTTCTTCAGAAATTCAAGATGTGTCTTGTAAAGATGGACCAACTGATTCAGTAAACTCTGGTAGATCACTATTGTGTGATCAAACATTCTCTGGGGACTTGGACTTGAGGTGTATGATGGAAGAAAATGATTTTCAGAATTTGTCTGAAGAATCCTTGATAAAAAGACCATGCTACACACATGGTGTCTCTGAACCAGATGAAGATAATGATTTTCATTCTCTGATATTTCCAAGAATACTCTGGAAAATGGCGTGGAATGACCAATTTAAATCCATCTGGTGGGATGATAATGGAACTTCCATAGTGATTGATGAAAATGTGTTTAAGTAGGAAGTATTGGAAAGAAAGGACCCTTTCAGAATATATGAAACTGGAAGTATGAAGTTTACTTAGACAGCTTAACATTTATGGGTTTATTAAAGGTCGGCATAATTTTCAATGATCTACTTGTCTAGCTGACTTTCTGGCAGAAGAAAATGTAGTCTCTGTTTTAAGCAAGGTATACAGTAATTGTAGTTATGACTTGGTAACGTATATATAAAATTTTATTTTGTACATCAAAATATGGTAATATAAACGTAAAGATAGATTTTGAAAATTGTATAAAACTACAAAGGCTAAAATTCTTTATTTTTTTGTAAAAATGAGGACAGTGCCTTAAGTATTCAAGATTATGAGAAACGTTCCTAGCAACTATGAATCTTACAAGATATCTAAGTAAAGCTATTAAAGCTGCTTTTAAAAAGTGGCTTTCACTGATACTGCAAATGCTAACTTCTTAAATTTCATGACTATAATAATTAAATGTGTATATACCAAACAAGGAGTTTCAAAACACAGTCAGCAATGTTCATATTTTGATAATAATATCTTTGCATGTTAATCATGAAATCTGAGGTTTTATAGGTTAGGCTTATTGTAGTCTTGTATTTTGTTTTAAAATATTACTAAAATCTTTCTCATATGGTTGTAGCTGCAGTTCTGCCATAATCCAAATCTTAAACGGGGAAGTCCCCAGCTTTTAGTGACAATAAAAAGAAGAGTTGGGATTAGAAATGCCTCTCTGGTATATTCATTGGCTGAAGGTTTCAAAAAGAAGCACTTTAAAGCAGGGGGTAATGTGCAAAATCATAATTCTGATTTTGTGGCTGACACTAGTGGGGAAAGTGCATTTTTACCTTCTGCAAATTTAAACATGCCTATAATAAGAAAGCCCTCTACTAGCCACATAATTGGTGATACAACTACCCCTATCAGAGGTGATATTTCTCTTCCATCATCGGTGTCAGTTAGACCACCAAAACAAATTGCAGTGGATCAACGTGTTGTTTTAAATCAGTTGACCACTGTCCACGAGCACTATCAAAGCAGCTACACTGAAGCAAATCGCCGTGTTTTGAACTTCATTACAACTACAACTTCTACTTCTCAGTACAGAAACTTGTCTCACATACATAGCAATTATTTTGAAGTAATGGTGGAGCCTTCAAATTTTACAAATAAATATCACAACATATGTGCCCATGAAGGTCGTTTTTCTAAACTTCAACCTGGGAGCAACCCACGGTTTCCAGTGAAAGTGATAGCTGATACATCAGCTACCTCTCTTTCAAGGCCAACTCATCAGTCATCTTCAGTTTATGAACGTCATCCTAATTACAACTGATATACCAGAGGACATCCAGATTATGAAGGAAAACAAAGATTAATATTGATGTTTGCAAATGTCGACAACTAACTCCAATTTTCTTTTTTAAAAAATAAACATTGATTTGTACCTGTATATTAGTTATTTTTTTTAAAAAAGAGTAAAGTGTTAAACGGGAACATAATTACCATTTAAAGAAAAAAGAGATATTTAATTGATATGATCATTTGATGGAAAAATATGGGTGAAAATTTATACAATTTCTTGGGAGGAAGGAGAGAAAATGGAAGAATTTGGAAAAATACTAAAACATGAAGTGAGGTAAAAGTACTAAATGGTTTCTGGTTCATCCTGGAAAGTAATAAAAGTGTTAAGTTAGGATAGGTTGGAACAGAAGATAAATGCAGGAACCAGCCCAGGGATCATGATCTCTATTATGTCATCCCTGGAATCATAAAGATCACATGATGTAGTCTCAGATGGCACATTAAGCATGTGGAAGAATTTAAGAATTAATTTTGTCTATGGTCTTCTTTGTGCTGTTCTCAAAGCATTCCAATTGGTGCTTTTTTCCCTGCCATCAATATTCTATGCTATATTTTCCTGTCAATACTTAATGTTACTTTTATATTCCAGCCAAAGTCAAGCTTACATCCTCAGGGTGGCATTTAATGCCTTTCCAAATCTAAGCCCACAAACTCAACATAGTATAGTCATTTCTTTATAGATCTGGCATCTGAATACCTTGGCATATCTTTATGTTTCACTGTATCTGGAGATATATCCAGGCAAATGCTTTTCAACTATGTTAGCTCCATCCTCACAACTTTTGCTCCAGCTCATCCTTGGACTTAGGATGACCTCCTTTTACCTAAATAGATTTTCCGAGTCTCAGCACAGAAACCACATCCTGCAGATATTTTCTGTCTATCCCCCTTTCCATGTTTAACTTGAATACAAACACAGCAAGCAAATCACATGCCACAGGATGCATTTTATTATTGAGTGAATGAAAAATACATGATGACTTTAAGCAAAATCTACTTTCCTGCAACGACAGAACTCTCATGGTTTTCAAACTATTTCGTTATGGTCTCTACTCTTCACCACAAACTAGCTCTTTCATAGCCCAAGGACTAGTCACTCAAGACAGTAATTGGAGGTAGGTACAGGAGACAAAGTATTATTTTCTTCTTAATTCATGCCTCCAGAGGCCTAAAGCATTCCATTCTCATTTGCTTAATTTTTTCCTGTCTCTTCATCACCCACCAATCCCAAAATAGCTGATTCTCTTCCCCATAACAATAAATATACTGACTTCTAATTAATTTACTTCTTAGAATCAGAGCTTTATCGAGAAGAGAGAGTGTCTTTGCAAAGATTTAATGTAGGATTATACACCCCATATAAATTGTGCCCTTTCTAACCTTCACACAGGAAGCATTTTAGAGGTAATAGACACATGGTTGGGGTGGTCATATTCAGTAACCAAACTGCAATCAAAATGTGTGGACTAAAAAGAGGTGAGGTTGGTAGAATTAAAAATTTGTCCAACTGCAAGAATACCAAATTTCTGCAGATATTAGGAAATATAAAATATTCATGGAAGACTTTGACAATTTCCCATTAATTTTAAATAAAAGGTGAAGCATTTTCAGAATGTGAAATGCCCTGAAATGCTGGAAAATTGTAGGCAAGGTCAGGGAGCCTAAGGTTTCTGCTCACAATCATGCAGCCAGTGTCAGTTGGTAAGACTGGAATGGCAACATTGGGTCCTGAAAATGTGTCACCTGTTGTGAAGAAAGCCTTTGATAATCTGGAGAATGGGTTAATGGGTCAGGGTAAGCTCTAGCAACATCCCACCAATATGACTTTTACCAAGAGAAGAAAAGAGCTCACTTGCAGCAGGAGATCTGTGTCTGTACAGCAGTTGATTTCCTAAAACAAAAACATCAAGCTTTAAAATTTGTCAGATCAACCATGATGGTGACTATTTTGTTGCTTATATTAGCAGTCTGGGGTTCAGATGGGCTGGTTCAGCTGCTAGCTTCCAGCTCTATTATCACACACTGGGTCTTACTGTGATCATCATAACAAGATTCTATACTGATAAGTCAAAAGCTACCATTTACTATCAAAATTAGAAATCCTAAAAAATTATATTGTTTGTTTGTCCATCTGTAGTTTTCTACCTGGCAAAATCTAGATTACCAGCAAAGTAGAAAAGTTAGCTGGTGTTTGAAAACTGTTCTCTGAGCTCTGCCCAATGAATTCTTCCCACTAAATACTACAAATCTCTCTACCACTGTGTGTGTGTGTGAAAATGGATTGTTAATCAGTAACTAAGTTTGTCTTAGATGAGTCATTAGTGAAATATTCCTCTGCATCTGGCAGAATCTCTGTGAATTAAGAGTTTCATTTAGCCACCAGATTTTCTTCTGATCAGGGAGAGGTAGAATATATTTTTCCCAGTATACTAATTGTTACCTTTTCATTGACTCCCAAGCTAATGCTAGGGCAAAGCCACTGAGCCCTTGAATTGGACAGAGGCATATAAATTCTCCAGTCCCAAGAGCCCAGCGCAGAACTGTGTATCTTTTTTAATATAAGCTTATGTTTAATTTTTTCTTTTAATTCTCATTGTTAAAACAACTTATTTTGTATTTGAATACCCCTTGACTAATTTATAGAGAGTGAACTGCTGATTTATTCCCTTTAATTTACAAATTGCAATAACCTTTCTTTCTTTGGACTACCTGGAATAGAGTGAGCGTATCATCATTTTGAAAGCAGTCTTCAGTCCTAAAAATGCAGAATCTTTACAGTTCTTTGCCCAGCACTTGAGAGAGAATGTTTGTTCTGGATGTCAGGAATTATCCTCACATCCCATAATTCAATCATGGGAAAACACCACATTGTTACCCAAAATCAAGTCTTTGTTAGTATTGCATTCCCATTGTAAAACAGTTAAGAATTGTAGGATTTCTGAGATTTTAGCATTCTGAAATTTTTAGCAACCTGTTTCATTTTTACAAATGCTCTCGTGGAAATGAGACTTTCATTCTGAGACAGTGAACTTTGTCACTCACAGCAAAAGCAGCCAGGATTAAAATTTGTATCCATTCCCTAATCTCGGTTGAATACACAAAGTGAAATTTTGATGCCTACAGAAGCAGTGGGCTGTTAACATGAAGAAAGTTTAAGGCATGATAAAACACTAATTTTATTTGTATCTTTATGTATAATTTATTAGAATCACGTATTTATTTGTTTCTTTAACTAGGATAAGTATATCATGACTCAAGTTTACTTGCTGCAAAAACAACCATGAGAAATGTCATGGGAAATAGTGACCATTGACTTTCCATTTTTTCTTCCACTTTTATTGAGATATAATTGGCATAAAACACTGTGTAATTTTAGGTGCACAGGATAGTGATTTGATTTACAAGTATCATGAAATAAATTTCATTGCAACTTAAGGGAGTATTCATTATTTCATTTAGATAAAATTGTAAACAAATGCAATTTGTCTTTTGGTTTTTTTTTGAGAAATAATTTGGTCTACTCTCTTAACAACATTGATTTAGAACATAAAACAGTATTAATTTTAATTTTCATGTTTCTATGGGGCATCCCTAGGACACGATTATTTTACGGCTGGAGATTTCTGGCTTTTGAGTGCATTAATCAAATTCTCCATTCCCGAACCCTCCCTATGTTAACTACTAATCTAATTTTTTTCTGTATGTATGTTTGCTTGTTTTTGAAGTGTACTTTTATATATAACACTGTGTTAGTTTCTCTTACACAATATACTGTTTGCTGTTTTTAATACATTTCAAACTGATCACCAGAATATATCTAGTTATGATATGTTGCTATTTAAAAATATTTAATAGTTATTGGCTATTCCCCATACAGTACATTTCCTGTCCCTGACTCATTTAAATTGCAACTGGAAAATTTTCTCTCTTAATATCCTCAACTTTTTCTTTTCCTCACCACATCTCCCTCCTTCTTGTGAACAACCTGTTTCTTTCTATATGTATAAATCCTTTTCTATGTTGTTATGTTCATTTGTTATAAATTCTAAATATGAGTAAAATATTTCAGCATTTGTCATTCACTTTCTTAACTATTTCACTTAGCAAATTATCCGCTTGGTCAACCCATTTTTGCAAATGGCAAGAACTTATTCTTTTTAGAGCTGAGTAATAACCCATTGCTTTTTTATTTGTGTGTGTGCATATATATATATATATGTATATATATATAGTGCATATATATATATTTAAAATATATGTGTATATTTACATATACATAAGTCTGTACATAAGATGTGTAGGTATATAAACTATAAACAAACATCTTTATCCATCATCTAATGATGAGCAGTTAATTTGCTTCTATATCCTGTCTATTGTGGATAATGCTGCAGTGAATATAGGGTTGAATTTATCTTTTCTAATTAGTGTTGTTATTTTCTTGGAATAAGTATCCCGATATGTATATGTTGGGTTATATTTCATTTTTGATTTTAAGATAAAACTCCATGTTGTTTTCCACAATGGCATCACATATTTACATTCACTCCAGCAGTAGATCAGGGTTGTTTTTCTTACATCCTAACCAACAGTTATGTTTGTTATCTTTTTGATAATACTCATTCTGATAGGATTGACATAAAATCTCATTGTTTTTTTGGACTTGCATTTTTCTGATGGTAAGTGAGGTTCATCGGTTTCATGTTCCTGGTGGTTACCTTTCCCCCAGTGTACCATCATTTTTTGTAATGGGCTTAATGACCATATCTGTCTGATTTTATTTTCACATTCTGCTGTGTTCCATTATTATGTTTGTTCTGTGCCACTATCATATTCTTTTTAATACTGTAGCTTTGTATTCGTTTAAAACCTGGGACAGTGAAACATCCTCTTTGTTCTTTATTAAAGTTGTGTGTGTTTTTAGTTTGTTTGTATTCTTTCCTTTCTTTTTTTTTTAGTGATTTCATCTCTTTTGTGTTTACATGTAAATTTTAGAATTATTTATTGTAAGTGTCTGAAAATGCCCATGGTATTTTGATAGGCACTGAATTTAATTTGTGTATTTTGTTGGCTAATACTGTCATCTAAACAATATTTTATTCCTCATCTATGAACAAATTATACCCTTTCATCTGTTTGCATTAACTTCGATTTCTGTTATAAATATTTTATAGTTTTCTGAGTACAGGTCTTTTATCTCCTTGGTTGTATACATTTCTTGATTTTTTTTTTGTATTGCAACTGTAAATGTGACAGTTCCCTCAGTTTCTTTATGTGTTAGCTTGTTGTTAGTGTGTAGAAATGCAAGATTTCTGTATGTTAATTTTACATTCTGAAATTTTATCAAATGCATTGATAAGCCCTAGTAGTTTTGTGGCACCATTTTTAGGATATCTGTTTGAATTATGTCATCTGAAAACAGATACTTTTACTCCTTTTCTTAATTAGCTATATTTTGTTTCCTTTTATTTTGGATAGCTATGGCTAAAATTTCCAGATTATTCTGAATAAAAGTGGTAAGAGTGAGCATTCTTGTCTTCTTCCTGCTCTTATTTGAGATGCTTTCAGGTTTTAATCAGTGAGTGTCATGTTAGCTGAGTTCTTGTCATATATGACCATAACTATTTTGAGATATGTTTCATCATGCCCACTTTGAGGAGAAATATATTCATAAATAGATACTGAAATTCTCAAAATATTTTATGACTCTATTGAGGTGATCATATAATTTTTATTCTTCAGGTTGTTTGTGTGGTGTATCATACTGATTAATTTGTAGGTATTGAATCACATTTGCATCCCTGGAATAAAATGGACTTAACCATATTGTATAATCCTCTTAATGTATTGTTGGATTTGCTAACAATTTAGTGGTTATTTTTGCATCTATGCTTATCAGTAGTAATTTTTTGAGGTATTTCTTCCAGTTTTAGTAGTAGTGGGATACAGTAATGTGGGGTAGTAAGCCTCCATTCCTCTCGAAACTTTTGGAATATGCTGAGAAGTATAGGTGATAGCTCTTCTCTAAATGTTTGGTAGATATCACCTGTGAAGCTGTCTAGGCCTGAAATTTTGTTTCTTGGGTGACTTTTTTAAATACTTATTGAACTTCATTTGTGATAATCTATTCATATTATCTTTCACATTCGATTCTGCAGATTAAGTCTTTCTAAGAAATGGTCCATTTCTTCTAGGGTTTTCAATTTATTGACACAAAATTTGTTGTATCATTTTATGATGCATTGTATTTCTTTGATATAAGCTGCAACTTCACATTTATTTCTGAGCTTAGTAATCTGTAACTCTCTTTTTTGCTCATGTGTCTGGTTAAAGTTTATCAACTGTATTTATCTTTCAAAAGCCATTATTTAGTTTGATTAAATGTTTATATTTTTAATCATTATTTTATTTAAATATGTTCTGTCCTTTCAGCTGTCTTTCCTTCTACTAAGAAGTTTTTTATTATTTTTTTACATTTTTGGTAGCAAGAATATGTTATGAGACAAATGTTTCTTATTTGTATAAGTGGGATTATTTTGCTATAAGCATCCCTTTCAATACTGCTTTTGTTATACCCCATGGATTTTGTTTTTATTGTCATTATTCTTTATATATTTTTTTGATTTATACAGCAAACCATTTGTTGTTAATGCTGTATGTTTTCCCATCCACAATTTAGTATTTTTTACAGGTTTTTTCTTTCAGTAAATTTCTATTTTCACAGAATCCATGTTTCTTCACAAAACAAGGAGAAAAATTATACAATTTATACATACATCTGAAAGACCCAAATTTTCTAAAATTATTATGAAAAATGTAAAAAGCTGAGGGTATTATTCTCCCTGAATTTAAAACATGCTACAAAGCTGCAGTAATCAATACATCAAAATATGGCACTTAAAGAAACACATAGATCAATGGAACAAAATAACGATTCCAAAAATAAACCTACACACATATGGTCAATTAGTCTACAAAGAAGGAGGCAATAGTATACAATGAAAAAAAGGCAGTCTCTTCAACAAGTAGTTCTGAGAAAACAGGACAGTACATGTAAAAGGAAGATGTAAAAGCACTTCCTTCCTTAGTATAAAAAATGAGACAAAAATGGATTAATTTCCTAAATGTAAAGCCTGAAACTATACAATTTCTGACCAAGAACAGGAGCAGAACTGACTTTGAGATAAATCATAGCAATCTTTATTTTTGATCTCTATTCAAATTAGAAAAAAAGGGAAAACTAACAATTACAGTTTTTACTTTACTGAGGAAAATATAGATGTTATATGTGATACAGGGATTTTAATTCTTGTATAACTGTGAAGTGCAAAACTTTCTCAGAGCAAAGGAAACCTTCAACAAGACATATGATAAAAGACAGAATAGAAGGAAAAATTTCAGACAATGAGACCAACAAGAAGGTAATATCCATAATATTATATATATAGCATATTAGACTCAATATTTAAAAAATATAGACACCAACTTAAAAACAGTTGAAGGATCTTCATGGAAACTTTTCAAAAACAGACATGTGGATGATTTTCATGCACATGAAAAGAACCATAACGTTGCTATATATTACGAAAACATAAATCAAAACCAGAATGAAATATAAACTTAAAGCAACCAAAATGGCTATTAAGAAAATGTCTACAAATGACAAATATTAATAAGAATGTCGATAAGAGGGAACCCAGGTACACTGTTCGTGGAAAAATTAATTGATGCATCCACTATTATAAAAGTGTGGACAGTGCTCAGAAAACTAGAAATAGAAGCATTATTTGTTGCAGCAATTCCAGTTTCCAGTATAAATCTGAAAAAAAAGAAAAGATTATCTTAAAGGACATATTACCCCCAATGTTCATAACATCATTATTTACAGTAGCCAATGTTTGAAGCACAAATCAACTGCCCATCAACAGATGATTGGCTGAAGTAGATTGAGATATAGATAACATAATAAATACTAAGTCATTGTATATTAAAAAATAAATTTCTGCCACTTGGAACAATGTGACTGGACACAGAGTGTGTTGCACATAGGAAAATAAGTCATACAGAGAAAAACCACTCTACGTTGTCACTTAAATGAGGAAAATAAAGATATAAGTAAAATAATCATAAAAAAACAGAAAAAGAATCACATATATATGTATACTGTACCAAGTAGTGGTTACCTGTGGGGAAAGGGAAAAAGGATGGAGAAGACAGAAATGTGCAAGTTACTAGTAATAAATTAGAGAACCAAGAGGGCTATATTTACAGCACAGAGAATTATTTTAATAATTTAATTAATTTTAAAGAGAGTATAGGGATATATTTTAGTAAAATGTGCATGTAGCTGGGAAAAACATTGAAGAAAAGAACCCTTGAAAATCAAAATATTTTGTAGTACTATGATAAAAAGAGAGGTGATTTGTTCACTTTCTTTAGTGTTCTTATAATGTACTTAGTAGAATTTAAGCTTTTAATTGAAAAAGTATATACTTTTAAAAGTGACAAAAGTTTAAACTATTTTTGTCTCTCCCCTTACATCTACAGTCAGTAAAACATTCACATCTGAACAAAAATAACTACAACACAAAACAATACTCCAGAACACATGTGAACAGGTGAAGTACGGTGGAATAAAACACACAAAGGAGGCTGAACTGAGGGAAGAGCAGAGTTGGTGTCTACAACCAAGGTCTTCTGAATAGGATATCTGAGTCCACAATTTCAGAGAACCCAGAAGAAACAGGGTCTCAGTGGTTCACACAGTTTCCACCCCCAACTGCACCAGTACTCATAATCACAGGTAACTAGGAGGGAGCTACAATGGAGTCAGAAATTCCATCCTTCTGACACTCAGACATTCATGAAACTGTCCCTACTCCCCTTTCATAGTGGTGGAGACAAGCTACCTTGCAACACTGGACATGGCAAAGGCACTTGCCTGATTACAAATACCCACCTGCCTTTACACATTTCTTCAATGTGTACACTGATTCTCAAGGAATATAAGGAAAATGAAAGGGTTCGATCTCCCAGTGACAAGAGTGGCATTAAATACCAGAGAAGTCTAAGAAGTGACTATGAAAGCACATCTTTTATCCAGACATTAGCGACTGGAAAGTGCCATTTTGAAATATTATCAGAGGTATCTCAGGTAAGTAAAATCAAATATTGTGCAATAATGCAAGTTACCAGAAAACAAAAGCAAGGACTCCAACTCCCAATGTGTTATTTAGTATCATAAGAGCAATAATATTTCAAGATCATGATCAATCACAGTAACATTATAGGGCACGCACACACACAGATAGACACACACAGACACCAACACAGACACAGACACACATGCAAACGCACCTGCAGACACACACACAATGTCAACCCTGCAGCAAACAAACTTAAAGTCATGGTATATTGCCATATAACTAATAGAGAATCCAAATAGGTTTCACACAGAAACTCAATACAAAAAACAACACTAAGAAAGCAGTTAAGTGAGCTCAGGAATAAAATAAATGATGATAATAATACATTACCAAAGAGACTAAAACTATAAAATAACCAAATATTATTGGAGGACCAGGAGAACTTAATAAATGAGATGAAGAATGCAACAGAAAGCATTGGAAATAGATCGTCTTTGTGGAAGAGAAATTAGCAAACTCACCAATACAAAACTAGATATGATATGAGAGGGCAGAGATACAAGATATTAAAAAGTGAGGAAATTCAACAGTAGCCATTGGACTTCCACAGAAACTGCACATTAGTTTGGAATCCTTGAGGGAGAAGACAGTTAGAAGGCAGCTGATGATTTATTTAAAGAAGTAATAGTCGATAAATTCACAAACCTGTGTAAGGAACTGATATACAAGTCTGTGAGCCAACAAAACACTAATAAATTTAAGACTAAGGGACCTCCTTCAAGACACGTCATATGTAAATTGGCATGTCAAAGACAGAGTAAAATTTTAAAGGCAGTCAAAAATAGTTATGATAATCTGCAAAGGAACCCCCAGTAGGCTCTCAGCAGAATTCTGAGCCAAAAACATACGCCAAGGGTAAATAAAATTATATTTTCAAACTTCTGAAATAAGAAATCACCCACTCAATAATACTTAAAATGTTATCAATTAGATATAAAGTGAAAGTAAGGACATTAACAGAAAAATGAAACCTGTATGGCATGAAAAAACAAAACTGAGACACCTTGTAAGAGGTGTAGAAAAGAAGTCTTCTAAGAAATATAAAATTGCAAACATAAGCAAAACATTGAACAAAATGCTAAGGAGAGACCACGAGAAAGATGCAACAGTTTTTTTGTGTATGTTCTTATATGGTACTATACTTTATGGATTAAAGAGAGAAAAATAGGAAATCAGGGGCAATAAATATAGATACTTCAAACTGGTATAATGTTCACAATAGTAATAGAAATAATTTGAAACAGTAATCATAAAAAGTAAAGAGTAAAATTAAACAATATTTAAGAAAGATGCTATCAGCAGAAAAAGGACTAAATTATACATATGTGTTATTTTTAATTGAAGTAGAGTAGATGTACAATATTGTGCAGTTTCAGATGTACAGCATAGTGATTCCAACCACTTTGTAGATTATATTGCATTATGTATTATTACAATAATTGTAACATACAATTATTTTAAGATATTGTGTATAATTCCCTAATCTATACAGATAATCCTTGTTGCTTCTTTACTTAATGTATACTAGTTTGTATCTGTCAATGTCCTACCATTAAATTCTCTTTCCCTTCCACTTTGGTAAACATAAATTTTTTCCCAAATCTTTGAGTCTGCTTAAGTCTTGTCTATCTAATCTCTTTACCTCTCCATCATTTCTCTATCTATCTATCTATCTATTGATCTATCTATCTATCTATCTATCTATCTAACTATCTATTGATATATCATGTATGTATATATCTATCCTTCTATTTATTTATCTGTCATCTATCAAAAGTTAGCTATACATAGATGTACACAGATATTTGTTATTCTTTATATTCCACATATAAATTATACTATATACTTTGTCTTTGTCTAAGTTCCTTCACTAAGCAGAATATTTACTTAGTCTTTCATGATG
Source organism: Vicugna pacos (assembly GCF_048564905.1). Lineage (NCBI taxonomy): Eukaryota > Metazoa > Chordata > Mammalia > Artiodactyla > Camelidae > Vicugna > Vicugna pacos. Next base: position 34,271,051 of record NW_027328741.1, on the reverse strand, counting down.
CTGAAATAGCAATGTGTTATACTTTTTCATGGCTGAGTAATATTCCATTTCTTATTTATAGAAACATCATATCTTCTTAAGTCCATAGTCTACTGTGGACTCTTGGATTGCTCCCATGTCTTGCATATTATAAACAGTGATTTTGTGATTATATGCTCTTCTCAATTTAGGGTGTTTTCCCCAGATTTTTCCTAGGAGAGGTATTACTGGGTTATAAGGTAGTTAGCTTTTTAGTTTTTAAACAAATCTGAATACTCTTTTCCTTAGAAGTTGTACCAATTTACATCCCTACCAAGAGTATACAAGAGAATTCTTACCTCCACATCATCTCCAACTCTTACTATTTGTAGACTAATTGATAATAGCCATTTGACCATTGTGAAGTGATACATCATTGTGGTTTTGATTTGCAATTACCTAATAATTAGTAATGTTGAGAAATTTTATCACTTTCCTGTTACTCATCTGAATATTTACTTTGGAAAAATATTAACTCAGGTACTCTGCTGTTGTTTTTGATTGGGTTTTTGTTTTTCACATTGAGTTGTGTAATCTATATCCATGTTACATCTATTAACCTACATCTATTAACCCCTGGTCACTTGCATTGTTTGCAAATATGTCCTCCAATTACACAGGCAGTGTTTTCATTTCTTTGGAAGTGTCCTTAGCTGTGCAGAAATTTTCAAGTTTGTTTAGGTCCCACTTGCTTATTTTTGCTTTTATTTCTTTTGCTTTAGGAGACTGATATAAGAAAATATTCCTATGATGTATATCCAATAGTGTATCACCTATATTCCCTTCTAGCAGTTTTACAGTATCAGGTCTTACATTTATGTCCTTAATACACCTGGAGTTTATTTTTGTATATGATGTCAGGGAATGCTCTCATTTCACTGTTTTACATGTAGATGTTCAGCTTTCCCAACACCATCCATTGTCGAGACTGTCTTTTCTCTAATGTGAACTCTTGCCTCTTTTATTATAGATTCATTGCTCATAGGGGTGTGGAAGTATTTCTAGGCTCTCTATCTGTTTTTTTGATTATATCTCTGTGACAATGCCATACTCTTTTTATTATTGTAGGTTTGTAGTATAGTAAGTTATCCAGGACGGTTATACCTCCAGATTTGTTGTTTTTCCTCAAGGCTAACTTGGAAATTTTATTGGTTTCATGTAAAACTTAGAGTTCTTTATTTTCTGGTTCTGTGGAAAATACTTCAGCTTCATAAAAGGAATTTCACTAAATCCTTAGGTTTCTTTGTGCAGTGTGGCCATGTTAACAATATGAAATCTTTCAATCCAAGACCACAAGACATCTTTCCATTTCTTTGAATCATTTTAATTTCTTTGTCAATTTTTTTTTATTTTCAGTGTGTAGATCTTTCACATATGTGGTTACATTTATTCCTAGATATATGGGGGAATGGGGTTTTAAATATTATTGCTTTCAATGTCCATTATATGGTATCTCATGATTAATGTGTACAAATGCAAGAGACATCTTTACATTGATCTTGTACCCTGCTCCCTTGATGAAATTATTTATTGTTCATAATAGTCAGTTTGGAGCCCTTTGGACTCTCTGTGTAGATTTGTATTCCTTCATTACTGGTGACAATTTTGCCTCTTTCTTTCCATTTGTGTTTCTTTTACATCATTTTCTTTTCCTTTTCCTTTCTTCTAATATTATTGAACAGAAGTGGTGTGATTAGGAATCCTTGACTTGTTCCTGAATTTACCCAAAAGACTTTCAGTCTTTCCCTTGAGTATTATAAATTGTTATAAATGGCCTTTTGTATCTTGAGAAATGTCACATTGTACTCACTTTCATGAGAGTTCTGATGATGAAAGTATATTGAATTTTGTCAAATGTTTTTTCTTTGTGTATAGACATGGTCTTGTGAATTTTGTCCTTCCTTTATTAGATATGTATCAAGCTGCTTAGCTTCTGTATTTTGAACCATCCTTGTAACTCTGGAAGAAATCAAACTGATCATCGTTTATAATCCTTTCTATGTATTGCTGGATTAATTTGTTGAAGTTCTTCGAGGATTTTTGAATCTATATTCATCAAGGATATTGGATTTTCATTTTCATTTCTTTTTTTTTTTGGTAGTGTCTTTGACTGGTTTTGTTACAATGGTAATGGTGGCCTCATGGAATAACTTTGGGAATTTTCCTTCCTCCTTCATTTTTTAAAATAGTTGGGGGTAAAGAGGTTTCAATATAGGAATCTAGTGATTTTGTTCAAGGGGTGTTTTTAAAATTGTACATTTTATTTAACTTATACTGATTGTTCTATTCAAGTTCTCAGTTTTCTCTTTATTCAGTCTTGACAGGATGTACGTTTTTAGAAATTTGTCCATTTCTTTCTGGTCGTCCAGTTGGTTGTCATGTAAAAGCTCAAAGTGCTTTCATAATCTTTTATTTCATTTCTGTAATATCAGATATTATTTCTACTGTTTCATTTCATATTTCGTTTGGGTCCAGTCTCTGTATTTCTTAATAAGCCTGGCTAAATGCTTTCCTGTTTGTTACTATTTTAAGAAAAATTAAAGCTGTTGATTTTATGATTTGCAATTTATTTTTCAAATTTTATTTTATTTATTTTCAACCTAATCATTAAAGATTTCTCATTCTACTGCCATGGGTTTTGTTTGTTCTTATTTCTTGTTATTTTGGGTGGTATGCTTGGTCCTTTATGTTAGATTTTTCTTGTTCATTGTAGAAGACCTTAATTGTTCTAAACTTACCTTGTAGATTTGTCTTTCATGCATCCCATACATTTTATGAAGCTATGTTTTTATTGTAATTTGTCTCCAGGTGTGATTTTATTACTTCTTTGATTTCATCATTGACCTTGTTTTATTGTATTTTTTTAAAAGATGTGGTTTGACTTCATGTTTGTGCTTTTCCTATTCTTCTTTCAGGAGTTGATGCATAGTTTCATACTTTTGTGTATGGAAAATACTTGCTGAAATCTATATTTGCTTAAAGTTCCTGAGGCTTATTTCATGACATAATATGTGGTTAATTCCTTAGTTAACATCCTGTACACACTTGAATAGTTTATATGTTCTGCTTTTCTAATGCAGTGTCCAATATTTCACTTAGGATCAATTGATCTAACATGCTATTAAGACCTCTGTTTCCTTACAGATATTCTTTCTGGATGATCTGATCATCACAATAGTGTGGTGTTATACTCGTCTACTATTATTTTTTCATAATGAATTAATTCTTTCATGTCTACTAAAATTTCTTTTTATATTTAGGCTCTATAGTGTTGCACCACATATAATTTAATGAGTGTAATTCCCACTTTTATTTTATCAATCTCTTTTTCTTAATATAATCTCATATTTCTTTCATTTTGGCCCTTATTTTCAAACGTATTTTGTATGAGTTGACCTTTGCAATCTGCACTTTCTTGTCATTTCTATGGAATACCTTTTCCATTTATTTCCAGACTATGTTTTCTTTCACCATAAACTGAGCCTTTTTGGGGGGGAGGCAAAGAGAGTGGAGAATAATGATACTCATAGCTCAACATTTCCCATGAATGCATAAAGTCTCACATCCACAGAGACACTCAGCTAACCAGAGAACCTGCAGAACTGTGACAGAGCCTTGTCCTCTTCAATAGATAAAGATACGAGAAATCTGGTAGTAGAAAGGGAAGAAGAAGAAGAAAAGGCAAAACAGAGTGGGACAGATACCAAGGGGAAGGAGCAGCAAAGAAGGACTGGTGCTCATTCACTGTGTCTCCCCTCTCCAACTGAGAGTTTGGCAGGAGGGAGGGGGAGCCTCCAAGGCTTGGACCTGTACAAAGTATAAGTTGACTGACAGAACTAAGTTAAACAGGTACAGAGGATCCCTGTGAGACACAGCAAATGATGCAGCCTGGAAGCTGGGGGAGGGCCATGCTGCCCGAGCTGGGTGGTAGATGGGGATGGCTGCACAGTGGCAGCCCGGGGGAATTGATTGGTCTTTGTACCATGGCTGTTGGTGCACAGGGCAGAACAACCTGTGCCCTACATAAAACAACAGGGCAGATGTGCCCTGTGGGGGGAAGTGTGCATTCCCCATCTCTGAAAATCCACAAAAGTTTCTAGGTGAAGAGAGCTTTGGCTCAGACACAGCCACCATACCCTCTGGTGCTTTGCATCCAGGTGGCAGTGCGGGCAAAAACTGCATCTACACCTATGGACTTAGCAGCCTCAAGGGCCAGAGGGAGACTTGTCTATAGCCTGATGCAGATAGGATCCTACTGTAATGGTTCCTCAGGGAACTTGTCCACGAAGACAAACAAGGAGCTGGATTTTGGCCCAGAACAGGGACAGGGCTGTTCCTCAGTATTCTCTGAGACCACTGCCGGTGTGCAAACCCAAGGCAGAGCGTACAGTGGCACAGAGCAGCAGAGTGATAGGCACACTGAGGGGGCATGTGGCCCCCCACCTTTTGGGCTGGAATTCAGCCACTGACCATGGTGCTGGGAAAAGACATGATGCCCAATCCTGCCTGGTCAGTCTGCAACATCAGACTGCAGCATCAGGCAGGGCAGTGACAAGCCAGCCCAGAGTAAAGAGAGCTGCACCTGACCCAGTGTTGGATGTAGAAACGATCTGCTTGCTGACATGCCCTGGGAGTAGCACAGATGATGGCTCCAATGGAGGGCTTCTGGAAACAGTAAGCTGAGCTTCCAAAACAGGAAGAATACAGAAAGAGTTCACATTAAAATACAAAGTTTCCAGGAGGACACTGACCACCCCCATGTTTTAATCTGTTTTTACCAGTTCCATTTTCTATTATCCCCCTAATTTCTACTTCTTATGCAATTATATATACCCTAATATTAATCCCTTTGAAATTTTTAAAAATATTTTTATTATTATTATTTTTCAAAACTCTGCTTCAATTTGCTTTTCTATTATTCATTATACAATGTCTTCAAACATTTTTTATCCCTTCTTTAAAATTCTTCACCCCTCACTCCCTTTTCTCTTTTCTATGTTGTATTACTACATAAGAATTAGGTAGATAAACTCCTTTAGGACCACAGTAGATAACTGATACTCCAAAAACCACAGTGCCTGAGAGGTAGGATCAAGACGAAGGAACAGAGAAACCATTCCCAATTAAATGCACAGGAGAAATCCCCTGAAAGAATGATCAGTGAAATAGACAGTGATATCCAACTAGATCAAGATTTCAAAAAAGGAGTGATCAAAGTAGTGATGGAAATAAAAGAGATAGTGTTTAGAGATATAAAATATGTCAAAAATGAAATGGAAGCTTTAAAGAAGAGCCGAATAGTATAGGTAAACAAGTGCACTGAGAAGAATAATGATGTAAAGGTGTCACAAAGCTGACTAGATAACAAATATGAATGAATTACTAACTTAGAAGACAGGACAATGGAAAGCACCCAATCAGAAGAGCTACAAGAGAAACAATGAGAAACAAATGAAAAAAGCATAAGGGACCTATGGGATAATAGAAAGCATGCCAATCTTGGCGTGATAGAAGTCCCAGAAGGGGAGGCAAGATCAAAGGGGATTGCAAAGTTGTTTTAAGATATCATGACTGACAATTTCCCAAACTTAAAGAAGGAATCAGATATCCAAGTACAGTAAGCTCAGAGTGTCCCAAACAAGAAGAATGCAAATATAACTACCAAAATTATATAATTAAGATGGCCAGAGTCAAGGATAAAAAAATCATCCTAAAGGCAACAAGAGCATAGCAAAGAGTGAGTTACAAGGTAATCCCCATAAGGCTCACAGCTGATTTCACTACACAAATACTACAGGTCAGAAGGGAGTGGAAAGATATATTCAATGTCCTGAATGAAACAAATGATATACCGAAGGATATTATGACCAGCAAGGCTATCCTTTATGTTAGAAGGAGACATAAGAATTTCACAGACTAGAAAAACCTTCAAGAGTTTAGCAACACTAGACCCATGCTTAAAGAAATATTGAAAGGTGTTCTCTAAAAAGAATAGAAGCAGGATGCTACAGAAATATGAAACTCACAGCTGGAAAGGTGATAACTCATGAACTACAAATAAAATAATCACTTAATTTTAAAACAAGACATACAAATCTTTGAGAGTGGGAGAGGGAGGCAGGAAAATAGAGAATTTTTTTTTGGTCTTTCATTTTAAAATTTTTTGTTCTCAGTAGGATGGGTCTGAGATCATGTTACTATGATTTTAATAAAAGCAGTTATAATAATGGTCTAAAAGACATAAAAAGGGTAACAAGAAGACAAAAAGTTATCAGAGAGTCACTAAAACTATCTAAAATTCATGATAATACAAAGGAAAAATTACCAAACTATAAAACGAAAATGAAAGGAACAATGAGGAAATACTAAATCAACTGGAAAATAAGGTGAAAATGGCAATAAACTCACATCTATCATTGATTAATGTAAATGTTAATTGACTAAATGCTCCAGTCCAAAGTCATAGGGTGGCATGCTGGATAAGAAAGCAAGAACCTTCAATATGCTGTATAAAAGGACCCACTTCAGAGAAAAGGACACATGTAAATTGAGAGTGAAAGGATAGAAAAAGGTTTTCCATACAATTGGAAAAGCCAAAAAAGCAGGTGTTGCAGTACTGATTGCAGACAAAATAGTTTTTTAAACAAAGGCCATAAAGTAAGATAAAGAAGGACATTTTATAATGATTGAAGCAGTGATACAATATGAGGATAGCACACACGTTACTACATACACACCAAATACAGGAGCACTTAAGTACATAAAATAATTACTAACAGATTTAAAGGGGGATTTATATTTGGAGACTTCAACACTGCATTAACATCACTGGACAGATCATCGATACAGAAAATAAATTTGGCAAAAGAGAAGTTAAATAACACAACACAAATATTACACTTGGTGGATATTTTCAGAGCATTGCAATACCCAAAATAGGATATACATTCTTTTGAAGTGCACGTGGAATATTTTCCAGGATTCATAATGTACTTGGGCACAAAAGAAACCTCAGCAATTTTAAGAATTTTTAAATTACCTTAAGCAACTTTACTGAACACAATGCCATTAAGCTAGAAATGAACAACAGAGAAACAAAGGAGAACAAAAGGAAAACATGGAGATTAATCAATATGTTATTAAAAAACCAATGGTTCAATGAAGAAATCAAAGCTGAAATGAAAAAATACCTTGAGACAAAATAAAATGAAAGCAAAACCACACAAAATTTATGGGACACAGCAGAAGCAGTGCTGAGAGGGTAGTTTATAGTGATACAGGCCTTCCTCAAAAAAGAAGAACAATCACAAATAAACAATTTAACCCACCAGCAGAATGCACTAGAAAAAGAAGAACAAAAAACCACAAAAGGCAGCAAAAAAAGGAAATCATAAATATTGGGGAGGAAATAAATAAAACAGATATTAAAAACACCATAGGGAATAATTCAACGAAACCAAATGCTGGTTTCTCTATAAAGTATGTAAAATCAACAAACCTCTGTCCAAACTCAATTAAAAGAAAAGACAGAGAGCACTAAGAGCAAAATAAGGAAGGAGAATGGAGAAATTACAACAAATTAAAAAGAAATACAGAATATCATTCAAAAATATTATTAAAAGTATATGGAAATAAACTGGAAAACCTAGAGGAGATGGACAAGTTTCTGGAAACATACTGTCCACCAGAATCAAGAAGAAACTGACCCCTTAAACAAGCAGAGCACTAGAAATGAAATCAAAATAGCAATATAAAACTTCCTTACAAAAAGCAGTCTAGGACCGGACGGATTCACGGAGGAATTCTACAAAAGATACAAAGAAGAACTCATACCAGTCTTTCTCAAACTCTTCCAGAAGATTGCAAAGGAAGGAATACTCCCAAAGTCATTCTATGAAGTCACAATCACCCTGATACCACAACCAGGCAAAGACACTACCAAAAATAGAATTATAGACCAATATCACTTATGAACACAGACGCCAAAATCCTCACCAAAATAGTAGCAAATAGAATCCAACAACACAGATAAAAGATTATACATCATGACCAATTGGTGATTATGCCAGGAACACAGGGGTGGTTCAACATAAGCAAATCAATCAGTGTAATACAGCACATCAACAAGAGAAAGGACCAAAACCACATGATCATCTCAATAGATGCAGGAAAAGCATTTGTTAAAATTCAAACTCCACGTATGATAAAAATTCTCACCAAAGTGGACATAGACGGAACATATATCAGCATCATGAAAACTATAGAAAACAAACCTACAGCCAACATAGTACTCAATGGTAAGAAAGTCAAAATTTTCCAACTAAAATCTGGGACAAGACAAGGATTCACAAAATCACCACTCCAACTCAATATAATCTTGGAAGTCCTAGCCACGGCAATCAAACAAGAGAGAGAATTAAAACGGATGCAAACTGGAAAGGAAGAGGTAAAAGTCTCATTATATACAGATAATAGGTTATTATATATAGAAAACCCTGCAAAATCCAGACAAAAACATCTAGAGCTGACCGAAAAATTCAGCAAAGTAGCAGGTTACAAAATTAAGGTTGAAAAATCAGTGGCATATATTTATGCTAACAATTCAGATAATAGTATAGAGCTACAGTCAACATGACAGCACTGTATTGGTAGGAAAACAGACATGTAAGCCAAAGGAACAGAATAGAGAGTGCAGAAATGAACCCAGAAACTTTTGGTCAATTAATCTTTGACAAAGTAGACAAGAAAATACAATGGAATTGGGACAGTCTCTTCAGCAAATGGTGTTGGGAAAACTAGACAACAGCATGGAAATTAATGAAGCAAGAACACTCCCAATGAAGCTAGAACACCATAGACAAAAATACTCAGAATGGATCAAAGATTTAAACATAAGCCAAGATAAAACCAACCTCCTTGTGGAAAATAAAGGCAAAACGTTATCTGACATACGTATCGAAAATCATCTTGTAGAAGAAATGCAAACAATTATAAACAAATGAGACATAATGAAACTTACAAGCTTCTGCACAGTACAGAAACCGGAAGTGAAACAGAAAGACAACCTACAGAATGGGAAAAAAATTGCATATGAAACCGGCAAAGGCTTGATCTTCAGAGTATATAAGCAGCTCATCCTACTGAGTAAGAAAAAATAAACAACACAATCCAAAATTGGGCAGAAAATCTAAACAAGCCTTTCTCCAAGTAAGAGATACAAATGATCAAAAGACACATCAGAAAATGTTTAATATCACTGATTATCAGAGAAATGCAAATCAAAACTACAGTGAGGTATCACCTCACACTAGTCAGAATGGCCATCATTCAAAAATCCACAAATGACAAATGCTGAAGAGGTTGTGGAGGAAAGGGAACTGTCCTTCACTGCTGGTGGCAATAAAGTTCGGTGCAGCCACTGTGGAAAACAGAATGGAGATCCTTCAAAAGCCTAGGAATAGACTTAACATTTGACTCAGGTGTCCCGCTTCTGGGCATAAATCCAGAAGAAACCCTATTTCAGGATGACACTTGAAACCCAGTATTCATAGCCAGCAATATTTACATTAGCCAAGACATGGAAACAGCCTAAATGTCCATCAACAGTTGACTAGATAAAGAAGAGGTGGTATATTTATACAATGGAATACTATTCAGCGATATAAAATGTCAACATAATGCCATTTTCAGGAACATGGTTGCTCCTGGAGAAAATCAGTCTAAGTGAAGTAAGCCAGAAAGAGAAAGAAAAATACCATATGAGATGGCTCATCAGTGAAATCTAAAAATAAAATAAAACAAAACAAAAAAAGCCCAAATTCAAAACAGAAATAGACTCGCAGATATAGAATACAATGTTTTGGTTGCCAAGGGGCGGAGGGCAGGGAGAGATACACTGGGAGGCCAAAATTGTAGAATAGATAAACAGGATTGTACTGTATAGCACAGGGAAATATACAAAAGATCTTACAGCAGCTCAAAGAAGGAAAAATGGGACAACAAATGTATATATATTCATTGTAACTGAAAAATTGTGCTCTGCGTTGGAATTGGAGACAACTTTCTAAAATGACTCTAAACCAATAAAAAAAGTACAAAAAAGAAAAAAATATGATTCTAAATATTACAGGTGCAAATATAAATTACAGAGAAAAAAATATGCAAAAGTGTATTAAAACCAAAGATTTTGTTTTATATTTTCATTTTAAGATAAGCAAAATCAAAAAACTTCTAGCCAGGTGCATTATAAATAAAAGAGAGATGCACAAAAGAAATAAAGTCACAAATAAAAGTGGAGAAATAACAATTGTTGCCTCAGTTATAGAAAAGGGTGTTCATTTTCTCAACACTTATATGCCAATAAACTGGACAAATTAGAAGAAATAAACAAATGTCTAGAAGGAGACAGGGATAAGGAGAAACAAATAATTTTAACAAACTGATTACTAGAAGAAAGATAGAATCTGCATTTAAAAAAATCTTTAAAAAATAGGGCAGATTTAAACAGCTCCCGTGGAGAACTGTGCAAAAATACAAAGCAGGACTTATACTCTTCAAACTATTCAAAAATATTGAAGATGAGGGAAACTCCCAAATTAATTCTATGAAGATTTCATTACCCTGACAGCAAAGCCAACAAACAAAGTATGGTCAAAGGGATATTCAAGCCAATATACTTGATTGATTTTGATGCAAATATTCAACAAAATATTATTAGCAAACTAAATCCAGCAATAACAAAAATGAATCATACAGCAAAATCAACTTGGTTTCATTGTAGGGCCACAACAGAGGTTCAACATACACAAATAAATAAGTTTGATACACCACATAAACAAAAGAAAAAGAGAAAATGACGTGGCTATCCCAATAAATCAATCAAAAGCATTTCACAAAATTCAAAATTTATTCATTAGAACAGCAACAATGGCAACAACAGCAACAAAAACAACAAAACCAACAACAAAAATAGAAACCTCTTACCAAAGTAAGATTCGGGAAATATATCTCAACAAAACTAAAGTCATTTATTACATTACCACAGACAAAATAATATGCAATAGTGAAAAACTAAAAGCCAAATTAAGGAATATGACAAGAATGCTCACTCTCACCATTTCCATTAAACACATTATGGGAAATACTAACAACAGCAATCGGAATAGAAAAAAATTTATTCAAGTTGGATTGAATGAAGTAAAACTGTTATTATTTTAATGACCTAATAATCTATATAGAGAAACCTAAAGATTCTCCACACAAGACCAACTAAATGTAATGAAGACATATAACAAAGTTGCATGATTCATGATTAATATACAAAAACTGTCACATTTCTTTACACTAACAATTAAATATTCCATTATTTTAAAAAATCCATATGAAATCAGATCAAAAAATGAAAAACCTATGAAAAAAACAAGATAATAATATCGAAAGGACACTGATAAAGAAATTTGAAGATGATGCAAAGAAATGGAAAGAAATCTCAAGGTCTTAGTTTAGAGGAATTAATATTGTTAAAATATACATACTACAAATATGTCTACAGAAATAAAGTAATTCAGATCTACATGATATTTTTCACAGAAATTTAAACAATCCTCAGATTTGTATGGAACTGCAAAAGTACCAGAACTGCAAAAGGAACAATGAGGAAAAAGGACAAAGCTGGAGACATAAAGCATAACCATCCCAGATCTCAGAATATATTACAAAAATACAGTTATCAAAACAGCATAATACTGGAAAACAAACAAACATCTTTATCACCTGAACAGAACACAGAGGCAGAAATAAAACACCACACATATGGTCAACTAAACTATGACAAAAGAAACAAAAATATACAATGCCAAAATTACAGACATCAGCAAGTGATGTTGAGAAAGTTAGACATCTACATATAAATCAATGAAATAAGAACACTCATCACACTGTGCAAAAATAAACTCAAAATGTTTTAAGTATCTGAATCTAATACATGACAAAATAAAACACATGGAAACTAACATAGGCAAAACAATAGATAAATTGTAGTAAAATTTTCCTATATCATTTTCCCAAGCTGAAAACAATTAAAGCAAAATAATCATATATGTCCTAATTAAACTTAAAACTTCTACACAGCAAAATAAACAGAATCAATAGATGAGCTTCCAAATGGGAGAAAACATTAGGAAACAATGCAATCAACAAGAGGCTAATTTCTAAAATACACACATCATTCATACAACTCCATTACAAAAATCTACAAACAACTCAGCCAGAAAATGAGCAGAAGACTACTCTCTAAAAAAGGCACACAGATTTCAGACAGCAACATAAAAACTTGCTCACATTGCTAATCATTATACAAAGGCAAGACAAAAATAAAATAATGTTTTATCTCACACTATTGAGAAGGGTTGTCATCAAAATGTCTACAAATAATAAAGACTGTGGAGGCTGTAGAGAGAAAGGGACACTCCAACACTCTTGGTGGTAATGAAAATTGGTGCAACCACTTTGGAAACAGTATGGATTTTCCTTCAAATAATAAAAATAGGCCTATCATATGACACAGCAATCCCACTCCTGGGCATATAAATCATAAACCCTGAAGACAAAGAATCCTAGGGTAAATCATAAGAAGTACACTTGACTTAATATGATTCTTCATATGTCTCCTCTGGCAAGGGAAGCAGAAGCAAAACTAACAAAATATGATTGTATCAGTCTACACAGATTTACACTGCAGAAGAAATGACCAGTAAAAGGAAAACTCAACCAACACAATGGGAGAATATATTTGCAAGTGATATTTTCCTATCAAGTGTTAATATCCAAAATACAGGGCAAATTCACACAACAAAAACAAAAAAGACTAAACAATCCATTAAAAAAAATGTCCATTGGAACTGAATAGATAGATCTGAATCAATTATCTGTAGAAAACTTAGAGTTGGCTAAATGACACATGAATATATGTTCAGAGTTATAAATTTTTAAGAAAGTTATAAACCAAAAATGAGACAAGACCTCACACTTGTCAGAAGGCTCTCATCCAAAAGAAAAGAAATATATGTTGGTGAGATTGTGGAGAAAAGATTACACCGTGGACACTGTTGATAGAAATGCAAAGTATTGATTCCATTGCATATATACATCAAATTTTCTTCATCCATTTTTCTGTCAAGGGATGTTGGGTTTGTAGGCCCCTGTCTGAAGGCACTAGAGAATAAGCCCATGGGCTGAACTGATAAACAAACTGTGAGGAATGTCACATATCCAGGCTGGATAAGAAATGGCCTACTCAATGTATCCAGTATGGATGGCTGGATAGTCTATGCTGGATAAGATCCTCAGAAGAGGACAACGTAAGACAGGCACAGCCAGCTGGATAAGAGATGGCCTACTTAATGAAGTTCCGTGATGAACTTTAAAGCAATCCTTTATCATTTAACTTTCTGTGCTTATGCGGGAGCATGGGGACAAAAACAGCTTAAGATTATTAACATTGTTATAACTTAGATGATATGTGAGGCATTGTGCAAGTCCTATATAAATCCTTTTTCTAAGAATCAATAAAGAGAGAACTGCTTCGCTTCTCTTCACACAGTGCTTGTGTGTATATGATATCGTGCCACTGACAGGGTTAATTAATTTATTTTGAGTACCTTAAAAGGATGTTGCATTATGTATAATACTATTTCTGCACCTATTGAGATGATTATGTGAGTTTTATTTCTCATTCTACTAGTGTGACGTGTCACCTTTATTGAGTTGAATATTTTGAAGTATCCTTAAACCCAGGGATAAATCCCTTTACTCATGTATGTGTATGATACTTTAAATGTGTTGTTGAATTCATTTTGCTTGTATTTTGTTGAGAATTTTGGTACATATGTACATCAGGGAAAATATTCTATATTTTGCTTATAATGTCCTTTCTAGCATTTTCATGCAAATAAAGCTGGCACCATTAAACAAATTTGGATACTTTCATCCCCTTCAAATTCTTGGAAGATTTGGGGAAGAATTGGTGAGAAATTTTCTTCAAATGTATGACAGAATTTACCAGTGAAGTCATCTTGTAAATATTTTCTGGTTTGAGAGGTTTGGATAACTGATTTACTCATACACACTTTTGCTATATTTAACTTTCTAATTTCTTCTTGATTCAGTATTGGAAGAGATATGTTTCTGGGAATTTGTCTTTTGTTCTAGGTCTTTCAAATTGTTGGCTAGTGGTAATTCCTTATGATGCTGTGCATCACTACATCAGTTGTAATATCTTCTCTTTTATTTCTAATTTTATTTGAGTCTTTATTTTCTTAGCCAAACTAAATGTTTGTCCAATTTATGTTTAAAACAAACAGACTTAGGTATTTTTTTCTTATCTTTTCAATTGTTTTTCTTGTTATTTGCCTTAATCTCATTCATTCAGTTTTCTTTTTTATTCTTTCTGTTTTCTCCTAGATTCTTGATATGTAAAGATAAGTAGTGTGAATCTTTGTATTTCTTTTATTATTAAATACTATTTATTTATTTATTTATTTAATTTAAATTACTTATTTACTTATTTATTCATTTGTTTATCATTGAAGTACTGCCAATTACAATGTGTCAATCTTTGGTGTATAGCACAGTGTCCCACTTCATGCATATGTTTATGTGCCCATTAAATTTAACTTCACAATATTTAACATACTGCCCTGTGTCATACAAAAGACATTTTGATTAAATCTATTTTTATACATAAAGGATAACATTTATAATTCTACAGCTCTAAAATATATCCTCTCCTTGCCCCTTTCAGCAGTAACCATAGGATGATTAAGTAGATCTGCAAATGTGTTTCAGTTTTGTAGATGAAATCATAGTGTTCTCATTCAAAATTTTTTTTAAGGTTCTACATACTTCATGTCATGTATTATTTTTCTTTCTCTTTCTGGCTTACTTCAATTTGATAAACACATTATGGGGACATCCATTTTGCTGCAAACATAATTGTTTTATCATTTTTTCTGGCAGAATATTATTCCATTGTGTAAATATGGCATAAATTCTGTATACTGTTATCTGTTGATGGACAATTAGGGTGCTTCCATTTCGTGGCTGTTGTATATAGCACTACTTAAAATATTGGGGTGCAGGGGACATTTTGAATCAGGGTTCTCTTTCATATATACCCAGAAGTGGGATTGCTGGATCTTATCTTAAGTCTATTTTTATTCTTTTGAGGAATCCCCATATTGTTTTCCACAGTGACTGCACCAAACTACATTCCTACCAACAGTCTAGGAGGTTTCACTTTCTCTGCAGCTTCCTCAGCATTTATTGTCAGTGGACTTTTGAATGATGGCCATTTTGACTATTGTGAGGTGATACTTCATCAGAGTTTTGAATTGCCCTTCTCTGATAATGATAGTGAGCAATTTTTTTTCATATATCTGTGTGCCATTTGTATGTCTCTACTGGAGAATTTCTTGTTTAGGGCTTCTGCCCATTTTCAGATTGGGTTTCTTCTTTTTTAAGTATTTTTATTAGGTTGTTTGAAGTCTTTATATTTTGGAAATTTAGCCTTTGTCAGTTGCATCACTTCTAAATATTTTCTTTAATCCTGTAGGTTGTCATTTTACTTTGTTTATGTTTCCATTTGCTGTGCAAAAGCTTATAAGTTTAATTAGGTCCTATTTATTAATTTTGCTCTTACTTCCATTACCTGGGTAGGCTGTTCTAGGAGATCATTGCTGCGATTTATCTCAGAGTGTTTTGCATATGTTTTCTCCTAGGATTTTACTGTGTCTTGCCTTACATTTAAGTCTTCAAGTCATTTTGAGATTATTCTTGTGTATGGAGTGAAGGAGTGTTCTAACTCCATTACTCTGCATGCTGGTATCCACTTTTCTCAACACCAGTTGGTGAAGAGATGGCCTTTTCTGTGTCATATTTTTGGCTACTCGGTCAAAGATTAATTCAACATAGGCCTGCACATTTATTCGTAGGCTCTCTATTCTGTTCCATTGATCCATAAGCCTGTTTTGGTACCAATATCATGTCATTTTGATTATTGTAGCTCTGCAAAAGTGTATGGAGACCAGGCAGGTTATTGCTCCAGCCTCTTACTTTGTCTTCAATATTGATTTGGAAATTATGGATCTTTATTTTATGTATATAATTCTTATGATCATTTGTTTCAGTCCTAAAAAGAAATGTTTGTATTAATTTGATAGGAACTCAGATTAAGTCTGTGAATTGCCTAGGGTAGTATGGCCATTTTAGCAATATTATTTCTTCCATTATGAGACCTTTGGGTATCTTTTCAATTCTTCAAATCTTTCTTGATTTCCTCAATCAATATTTTCTTGTTCTCCAAGTACAAGTCATTCACCTCCTTGGTCAGAGTTATTCTTAAGCATTTTAAAATTTTGGGTGCAGTAATAAAATGGGTTGTTTCTATACTTTGTTTTCCTGTTGATTCAATGGTAGTGTAAAGAAATGTATTTGGTTTTTGTACATTAATCTGGCTACCTTGCCCAGTTCCTTTTTTAGTCTAAGTATTTATTGTGAAGCTTTTACAGTTTTCTATATATAGTGTCATGTCTGCATATCGTGACAATTTTACCTCTTCTTTTCCAGTCTGAATCCTTTTATTTGCTTTTCTTGCTTGATCGTAGTGGCTAGGAATTCCAAGACTATATTGAATTGAAATTGTGAGAATGGGCATCCTTGTCTTGTCTCAGGTTTTTGTGGGAAGGGTTCCAGTTTTTCAACACTGAGTATTTTGCTGGGTATATGTTTGTCATAAATAGCTTTCATTATGTTGAGATGTGGTCCTTACATGCCCACTGTGATAAGAACTTTTATTGCAAATAGATGTTAAATTTTGTCAAATGCTTTTTCTGCATCTACTGATATGATCATATCATTTTTGTCTTCTCTTTTGTTGATATTCACAATTGATTGATTGATTTGCATATGTTCAACCATCCTTGTGTTCCTGGGATGAACCTAACTTGTCGATGGTTCATGGTCTTTTTTTTACATGCGTTTGGATTCTGTTTGTTAATAATTTCTCAAGGATTTTTCTTCTATGTTTATCAATGATATTGGCCTATAGTTTTTTTTTTGGGTAGTGTCTTTGGTTTTGGTATCAAGTTGCTCTTGGCCTTATGGTGTGAGTTTGGGAGTACTATCTCCCTATCAATCATTTGGAAGAGTTTGAGGAGGACTGGTATGGATTTTTCTTTGTATGTTTCATCAAAATCACCGTTGAAGCTATTTGGGTTTGAATTTTGTTTGCAGGGATTTAATTTTTTTTATTGATAAGTCTATTCCAATTCTGGTGATCTGTGTGTTCAAATGTGTAATTTCTCCTTGATGCAATATTGGTGGGCTGAATGTTTCCAAAAACTTCTCCATTTCTTCCTGGGTATCCAGTTTGTTTGCATACAGTTGCTCATGGTATTCCCTTATGATTTTTTGTAAATTTGTTGTATTCTTCATAGTTTTTCCATTGTCATTTCTAATTTATTTGTGTTCTCTCTCTTTCTTGTTACTGAGCCTGTCCAGAGATTTGTCAATTTTGTTTACTATTTCAAAATAGAGATTGATTGATTTTTTCTATTTTTTATTTCAATTATTTCTTCCTTGATCTTTACTTGTTCCCTCTTTCTGTTGACTTTTGGTTTTGTTTGCTCTTCTTTTCTTGATTAGTTTACCTAGAATGTCAGATTATTTACTTGAAATTGTGGTTCTACTTTGAGGAGGGCCTTGTCACTATGAACTTCCCTCTAAACCTGCTTTAACAGTATTCCATAGAATTTGTGCAGTGTTTTGTCATATTTCTGAAGATATTTTTTAATTTCTACTTTTATTTCATCACCTCCCCCCCTTGTTTCTGTGTCATGTTTTTTAATCTGGATGCTGTCATTTTTTCTCCCTGTTTTTCTGTGATTGAATTTTAATTTCATGGTATTATACTCTGAAAAGAAGCTTGAAATAATTTTTATCTTCTTTAATTTGTTGAGACTTCTTAAGTGCCTGAGTACATAATCTTTCATAGGAAATGTTCCTTGTGCACAGGAAAAGAATGTATATTCTGTTTTGGGGAGAAGTACTGTTTTGAAATTATCAAACACCTCCAATTATTTTATAATTTATTATAGTATCTTTGATCTCTTTTTAATTTCCTGTGTGAAAGACCAGTCCAGTGATGGTAATGGGGAGTTATAGTCTCCTACTTTGATTGTGTTCCTAGGGATTTCTCTATTTTTATCTATTAATGTTTGCTTTATGTATTTAATTGCTCCTATATTGAGTGCATATATCTTAATGAGTATAATACCCTCATTTTGATTTGCTCCTTTTATCATTATATCATGTCCTTGTTCATCTTTCTCTATGGTCAGTTTGTAAAGTCTCTTTTTGTGAAGTCAATACTGCTAGTCCTGCTTTCTTGTCATGTGCATTTGCATGTAATATATTTTTCCACCTTCTGACTTTCAATGGATGTGTGTTCCTCTTACTAAAGTGGGTCTCCTCTATGCTTCATAATGTAGGGTCTTGTTATATTAACACATCTGACTATATATCTTTTGTTTGAAGCACTAAGTTCATTAACAATTTTGATAATTATTGATAGACTGGTGTTTATTTCCATATTGAACTTCATTCTCCAGTTGATTTGATATTTTCTTTTTGTTCATTTCTTTTTGTTTTTGTGGCTTGATCAGTTTCATTTTATTACCTTGGTTTCTTTATGTCTTTGTGACTTCATTGTAAGCTTTTGACTTATCATTACCTTGTTTTGTATGTATATTGACACGTACTATATTTCTTTATTTTAACTGATAAGAATACAAACTCAAACCCATCTTACAGAGAACAGAAACAAGACAAAAAACAATCTGTATGTTCCTGTTTCACACTTTGACCCTTAAAAATTTTGATGTCCTTTTTTACAACGTCATATTTTTTCTGTTGTAAGTCATTGTAGATATTGCCTTTCTAATTATGCCTTTCTCTTTTCTATAGCATCCTGCTTCTTTATTATTTAGAGTAGATCTTTCTTTATTTCTTTTCTCTTGCTAAATTCTTTAAGTATTTGCTTGTGTAGAAGTTATTTATCTCTCCTTCTATTCTAAAAGATAGCCGTGCTTGATTAAGTATCTTAGATTACAGCTTTCTTTCATTCTGGACTTTGAATATGTCTTGCCACTGTCTTCTGCCTGCTGTTTTTGTGTAGGAAAAGAGTTTACAAATATGTATATAATTATATATAAATGTAAAGAACACCTATAAATGAAGATAACAAATATGGTGAAATCTTATACGTTAAAAAACAGAAAACATTCATAAAGGAAATTAAAACTGGTCTAAAGAAATGAAATGATCTCTTAAGTTAAAGCTGTGAAACAATGTGTTTGAAACAACTATACTACACAAAGCAATCTACGTTTAGTGTGATTCATGTCAAAATACCCATGAGATTTTCCAATATATAGAACAAATAATTTTAAAGTTTATATGTAACCACAATGATCATGGGTTGCCAAAATAATCTTGAAAAAGTGTATTAAATGTAATGGTGTAAACCTCTCCCATGTTAAACAGTCCTACAAAGCTTTAGTAATTAAAACAACATGATACTGGCTCAAAAACAGACACCAATCAATAGAAGATTATAGAGCAACCAGATATAATCCCTCACACGAATGATCAATTAACCCATAAAAAAGGAAGCAAGAGTATAAAATGAAGAAAAGACATTCTCCTCAATATGTAGTGCTGGGGAGATTGAACATGTGAAAGATAGATTAAAGTATTTCCTCACATTATATACAATCAATGAGCACAGAATATCTTTTATTTATTTGGTTTACTTATATTTCTTGCACCTTTAATTTATAAATCTATGTTTAGATATTTTATTTCACTTACCAAATGTATTCCTCTTTTATTATTTTTAGTATAAATTTACACACAATAGATTTCCTAATTTCTCTCCCTGATAATGTGTTGTTACTATACAAAAATGCAACAGATATTTGTATATTGATTTTGTGTTCTGCAAGTTTACTAAGTTTGTTCATTATTTCAAACAGTCACTGGAGGAGTCTATGGAGTTTTCTATCTATGCATAATTATGTCATCTGTAAAAACTTCACTGCTTTACTACACGTTGGATGAATTTTATATTTTTTCTTGACTAGTTGTTCTGGCTAGGACTACTAGTAGTGTAATTTAGGACTTGTGAAAATGAGCTACTTTTTCTTATTACTGGACCAGAGGAAAACCTTCCTGCATGTTAACATTGAAATTGATATGTCATGGATTTTTCATATATGGCTTATATTATGCTTAGTTACATTCTATCTAGAGTGAATTTAAGAATATTTTTATAAAAAGTCAAGATGAGATCTGTCAATAATTTTCTGACATATTTTAAGATTGTTATTTTTGAATTCTTTGTTTTTTAAAGGGATGGTATCACATATATTCATTTGTATATGTTAAATAATATTTATGAATCAGGACTAAAACCAACTTAACAATAGTTTATGCTACATATAATATGCCATTAATTCAGGTTGCTAATATTTATTTAGAATGAAATTTACAGATACTGAAGGAAAACTTTACATTGTAGCTTGAAGGTACATTTATTTATTTAAAAATTATATCTCTCATTTTGAATTTGGTTTAATTTTAATGGAATTTATTTCTAAATAAATATATAATTTTGGTAGAACTGGATTTACTACAGTTAACTGATTCAGAACATAGCTATTATTTACAATTAGTGCACAAAACACTTGCCTTAAAATGCCGTATTATACTAACAATGTCAACTATTTCAGGACTGAGAAACATATTGCTTCCTAAAATGCAAGACCAGGTCTTGTCCACCACAAACGACATATAGTGTTACATCTTTGTTTTTTGATTGTTTGTTTGCCCCAAAATTGAGGCAATGTTTATTGAACCAAGGATCTTTTGCATAAGTCTATTTTTCAATATGATTCTGGAACACTTAACAGAAACCCCAAGAGTATGTACTACAAAGATGCCAAGAAAATTTATTATTTCAAGAGACTGATAAACTTCTGAGTGAAAGAATGTTAAACAAAAAAACATTTGTAAATATACAATAAGATTGTCTCTTTTGCATTTTTAATGTTGAATATTAAATTACATTGGTTTCAATTATAGCACTGAATTACAATTTAAAACAAAATTTCCCCCTTTGGGATTTTTAAATTTGATTGATTAGTTTAATCTAAATTTATTTCATAAATATTAACCATTTATTTATAAACATAACACATAAACTGATATTTATTCATCTCATGTTTTCAATATAGAGCTACGTATTGTAAAGTACACAGATAAATACCTACTTCCATTTCCAAATTAAATTATGTTTCAGTTTATTTACAAATGATGATGAAATAGTTATACATATTCTGTACAGGTTATACACAAATTTCACTCTAAATTCCAAAACTTTAAAATTATTTTATATATTTTCTGCATTATTTATTCTCTGTTTACCAATCTGTTATAAATTTGTGTACAAATGGATGGAGATAGATTTTACTTAATAGACCGAAAAATTAAATTATTTAAAAAGATTTTGTGGGGTAAAATTTGCAGATCAAAGTGTAAAAATAAGCATCATATATGCTTCATTTTAACTGGATGAATGAGAAGTAAACACTGGCTGAATGTTACACTTGAGTTGCTAGGAGACCAGTCGTTTTGTGATCTCACAGCTACTCAGGATGAGAACAATTATAATGGCCAAGCAGTTTATCTGTGCAGGCCTGCCAAAGCAGCATTTGAAGCTGCAGTGCTCAAAATCATGCAGATTAGAAAAGTAGCTGCAGAAAAATTTATATGTAATGGCACATATTTCTTCAGAAATTCAAGATGTGTCACGTAAAGATGGACCAAGTGGTTCAGGAAATTCCGGTTGATCTCTATTGTGTGATCAAACAATCTCTGGGGACTTGGACTTGAGATCTATGATTGAAGAAAATGCTTTTCAGACTTTGTCTGAAGAATCCTTGATAAAAAGGCCATTTTACACAAATTCTGTCTCTGAATCAGATGAAGATAATGATTTTCGTTCTCTGACATTTCCAAGAAAACTCTGGAAAATGGCTGGGATTGACCAATTTAAATCCGTCTGGTGGGATGATAATGGAACTTCCATAGTGATTGATGAAGTTGTCTTTAAGAAGGAAGTTTTGGAAAGAAAGGCCCCTTTCAGAGTATTTGAAACTGGAAGTATGAAAAGTTTAGTTAGACAGCTTAAACTTTATGGGTTTAATAAATTGCAGCAGAATTTTCAAAGATCTGCTTGTTTAGCAGACTTTCTGGCAGAAGAAAATAAGTCTCTGTTTTAAGCAAAGTATTCAGAAACTTTAGTTACCACATGGTAACTTATATATAAAATTTTATTTTGTACATCATTCTATGGTAATATAAATGTAAAGATAAATTTTGAAAATTATATAAAACTACTAAGGCTAAATTCCTTTATTTTTTCTAAAAAATTAGGACAGTGGCTAAAGCATTCAGATGATAAACTTTGCTGGCAACTATGAATCTTATCAGAAATCTAAATAAAGGTATCAAAGCTGCTTTTCAAAAGTGGCATTCACTGTTACTGCAAATGCTAATCCTTTAATTTAATGACATTACTATTTAAATGTGTATTTTCCAAAAAGGATCTTCAAAATCATCAGCAATACTCATATTTTGATGATAATATCTCTACATAGTAAACATGAAATCTGAGGTTTTATAAGTTAGGCTTATTGTAGTGTTGTATTTTGGTTTAAACAATTACTTAAATCTTTCTACTTTGGTTGTAGCAGCAGTTCTATCATAATACAAATTTTAAACGAGGCTGTCCCCAGATTTTAGTGAGAATAAAAAGAAAAGTAGGGATTAAAAATGCCTCTCTGGTATGTTCATTGGCTGAAGATTTCAACAAGAAGTACTATAAAGCAGTGGGTAATGTGGATAAACATATTTCTGGTATTGTGTCTTACACTAGTGGAGAAAGTGCATTTTTACCTTCTGCAAATTTAAACATGCCTCTAATAATAAAGCCCTCTACTAGCCACAGAAATGGTGATGCAAGTAACCTGATGAGAGGTGATTTTTCTCCTCCATCATCAATGTCAGTTAGACCACCAGAACAAATTGCATTGGATCAACGTGCTATTTTAAATCAGCTGACCACTGTCCACGGGCACTCTCAAAGCAGCTACACTGAAACAAATGGCCGTGTTTTGAACTTCATTACAATTACAAATTCTAATTCTCAGTACACCGTCTTGTCTCCATACAGAGGAATTATTTTGGACACATGGTGGAGCCTTGTTTTTTTCCAAATAGATATCACAACATATCTGCCAATTAAAGTCGATTTTCTAAACTTAAACCAGGGATCAACCCATGGTTTCCATGCCAGTGATAGTTGATACATCAGCTCTCTTTCAAGGCCAACTCATTAGACATCTTCAGTTTATGAAAGTCATCCTAATTACAACTGATCTACCAGAGGACTAACAGATTATGCAGGAAAACAAAGATTAAAATTGATGTTGGCAAATGTCGACAAATATCTGCAATTTTCTTATTTGAACAATAAACATAGATGTGTACCTGTATTTATCTTATTTTTTTAAATAGTGTTAAGAGTTAAATGGGAGACAAAGTTACTATTTAAATAAAAAAGAGATATTTGATTGATATGATCATTTGATGGAACAGTATGGGAGTTAATTTAAATAATTTCTTGTAAGGAAAAAGAAAAAATGGAAGAATTTGGAGAAAGACTAATACATGGAGAGAGGGAAAAGTACTTAGTGGTTCCTGGTTCATCCTGGAAAGGATTAAAAGTGTTAAGTTAGGATAGGTTGGAACAGAAGATAAATGCAGGAACCAGCCCAGGGATCATGGTCTCTCTTATATCATGCCTGGAATCATAAAGGTCACATGATATAGCCTCAGATGGCACTTTCAGCATATAGTAAAATTTAAGAAGTAATTTTATTTATGGTCTTCTTTGTGCTGTCCTAAAAGCATTCAAATTGGTTCTTTCATTTCATGCCTTCAAGAGTCTATGCTATAATTTCTAGTCGATAATTAACGTTGCTTTTATGTTCCAGCCAAAGACAAACTTACGTCCTCAGTGTGGCACTTAATGCCTTTCCAAATCTAAGCACACAATCTCAACTTAGTTTAGTCATTTCTTTATAAATCTGGCATCTGACTTCCTTGGCATATCTTTATGTTTCACTGTATCTGGAGATAAATCCAGACAAATGCTTGTCAAATATTTTAGCTGCTACCTCACCACTATTGATTCAGCTCATCATTGGACTTTGTGTGTCCTCCTTTTACCAACTTAGACTTTCCCAGTCTCAGCTCAGAAACTAACTCCTTCAGATGTTTTCTGTCTATCCGCCTTTCCTTGTCTAACTTGGATACCAGCACAGTAAGCACAGCATACGCCGCAGGATGCATTTTAGTATTTAGTGAATGAAAAATACATGTTGACTTTAAGCAAAATCTACTTTCCTGAAACAACAAAACTCTCATGGTTTTCAAACTATTTCGTTATGGTCTTTACTCTTCACCACAAACTAGCTATTTTCATAGCCCAAGGACTAGTCACTCAAGACAGTAAGTGGAGGTAAGTACAGGAGACAAAGTATTATTTTCTTCTTAATTCATGCCTCCAGAGGCCTAAAGCATTCCATTTTGACTTGCTGCGTTTTTTCCTGTCTCTTCATCACCCACCCACCGCAGAATAGCTGATTATCTTCCCCACACCAATAACTATACTGACTTCTAATTAATTTACTTCTTAGACTCAGAACTTTGTCCATAAGAGACACTGCTATTGCAAACATTTAATGTAGGTTTATGCACCCCACATAACTTGTGCTCATTCTAACATTCACACATGTAGTATCTAAGAGGTACTAGAAACTTGGTTGGGGTGGTCATATTCAGCAACCAAATTGCAATCTAAAACGTGTGGACTAGAAAGAGGTGAGGCTTGTGGAATTAAAAATTTGTCCAACTGCAAGAATACCAAATTTCTGCAGACATTAGGAAATATAAAATATTCATGGAAGAATTTGACAATTTCCCATTAATTTAAAATAAAATTTGAAGCATTTTCAGAATGTGAAATGACCTGTAGTGCTGGAAAAATTATAGGCAAGTTCAGGGTGTCTAAGGCTTCTGCTCATAATCATGCAGCCAATGTCAGTGGATAAGAATGGAATGGCAACATTGGGTCCTGAAAACATGTCACCAGTTGTGAAGAAAGCCTTTGATAATCTGGAGAAAGGGAAAATGGTCCAGGGTAAGCTCTTGCAACATCCCATCAATATGTCCTTTACCAAGAGAAGAAAAGAGACCACTTGCAGCAGGAGATATGTCTCTGGACATCAGTGGTTTATCCTACAACAGAAACATCAAGTTTTAAATTTGTCAGCTCAACTCTGATGGTGGCTATATTGTTGCTTACATTAGCAATCTGGAGTTCAGATGGGCTGGTTCAGCAGCTAGTTACCAGCTCTCTTATCAGACAGTGGATTTTACCGTGTTCATCTGAACAAGGTTCTATAATGATAAGTCAAAAGCTACAGTTTACTTTAAAAATTAGAAATCCTAAAGAAGAATATTGCTTGTTTGTCCATCTGTAGTTTTCTACCGGAAAAAATCTAGACTATTGGCAAAAGTACAAAAGTTGGCTGGTGCTTTGAAAACTATTCTCTGAGCTCTGTACACAAAACTCTTCCCACTAAATACTACAAATCTGTCTACCACTGTGTGTGTGTGTGAAGATGGATTGTTAAGCAGTAACTACGTTTTTCTTAGTTGAGTCATCATTAAATTATTCTTCTGCATCTGGCAGAATATCTGTGAATTAAGAGGTTCATTGAGCCACCAGATTTTCTTCCAGTCAGGGAGAGGTATATTATATTTCTCCCAGTATACAAATTGTTACCTGTTCATTGAATCCCGAGCTGATGCGAGGGCCAAGCCACTGAACCTTGAATTGGACAGAGGCATATACATTCTCAATTCCCCAGAGCCCAGCACAGGACTGTGTCTCATTTTTAATTTAAGCTTATGTCTAATTTCTTTTTTCTTCTCATTCTCATTGTTGACACAGCTTATTTTGGCTTTGAACACCGTTGACTAATTTATAGTGACTGAACAACTGACTTATTCCCTTTCACCTAGAAATTGCGAAAACTTTTTTTCCTTGTACTACCTGGAATAGAGTGAGCATAGTCATCATTTTGAAAGCAGTCCTCAGTCCTAATAATGCTGAACCTCTATACTTCTTTGCCCAGCACTTTAGTAAGAATGTTTGTTGTGGATCTCAGTGATTATCCTCACATCCCATAATGCAACCATGAGAAAACACCACAGTGTTATCTAAAATCAAGTTTTTGTCAGTATTGGATTCCCATTGTAAAACAGTTAAGAATTTTAGGAGTTCTGAGATTTTACCATACTGAGATATTTAGCAAACTAGTATGTTCATTTCTTACAGATGCTTTCGGGGAGATGAAACCATCGGTCAGAGATAGTGAACTTTATCTCTCAGAGCAAGAGTAGCCAGTTTTAAATTTGTATCCATTCCCTAATCTCAGATGAATACACAGAGTGAAATTTTGATGCCTACAGAAGCAGTAGGCTAACATGAAGGAAGTTTAAGGCATGGTAAAACACTAATTTTATTAGTATCTTTATGTATTATTTATTAGAATCACTTATTTATTAGTATCTTTACCTTGGATAAGTATATCATGACTCAAGTTTACTTGCTGCAGAAGCAATCATGAGAAATGTTATGGGAATAATTCAATATTGACTTTCCATTTTTCCTTCTGATTCTATTGAGATATAATTTGTGTAGAATATTGTGTAAGTTTAGGTGAACAGGATAGTGATTTGATTTACAAGTTTCATGAAATAAATATCATAGCAACTTTAGGGAGAATTCATTGTCTCATTTAGATACAATATTAAAGAGATACGATTTGCCTTTTTGTTGTGATGAGAAAACATATGGTCTAGTCCCTTAACATTCATATATAACATAAAGCAGAATTAATTGTAATTTTCATGTTAATTTGGGGCATCCCTAGGACACATTTCTTTTACAGCTGGTGGTTTGTGGCTTTTGAGTGCATTAATCAAATACACCATTCCCAACACCTGCCTCTGTTAACTACAAATCTAATTTTTTCTCTAAAAGAATGTTAGTTTTTGAAGTGTACTTTAATTTATAAACTGTTTTAGTTCCACTTACACAACATACTGTTTGCTATATTTAGTAAATTTCAAACTGAGCACAAGAATATATCTAGTTATGATATGTTGCTATATAAAGATACTTCATATTTATTTACTATTCCCCATACAGCACATTTCTTGCCCCTGACTCATTTAATTTGCAACTGGAAAATTTTCTCTCTTAATTTTCATCAAATATTTCTTTTTCCTCACACCCTTTTCCTCCTTCTTGTGAACAACCTGTTTCTTTGTATATCTATATCTTCTTTTCTTTTGTGTTATGTTCATTTCTTTTAAATTCCAATAAGAGTAAAATCATACAGCATTTGTCATTCTCTTTCTGAATTATTTCACTTAGCATATTACCCTCTTGGTTTACCCTTTTCTTGCAAATGAAGAACTTATTCTTTTCATAGCTGAGTAATAACCCAAAGTATATTTGTCTGTGTGTGCATATATATATATACATAAATATAGATAAGTCTTTAAAATATAAAAATAAAAATTATAGATTGGTAGATATATATACTATAAACACACGTTTTCTTTATCCATTATCTGTTGATGAACAATTAATTTGCTTCTATATCCTCTCTATTGTAAATAATGCTGTAGTGAATATAGGTTTAAATATATCTTTTCTAGTTTTTGTTTTTATTTTCTTGGAATAAGTATCCAGATATGGAAATGTTGGATTATATTTCATTTTTAATTTTTAGTTAAAACTGCATACTGTTTTCCACAGTGGCAGCACAAATTTACATTCAATCCAGCAGTGCATCAGGGTTGTTTTTCTTTCATCCTCACCAACATATTTATGTGTAATATTTTCAATAATATTCATTCTGACAGGACTGACATACAATCTTTTTGTGCCTTGGACTTGCATTTTTCTGATGGTTAGTGATGTTGACCATTTTCATATTCCTGTTTATTACCTTTCCCCACTCTATATTAATTTTTAGTAATGGGCTAAATGACCATAACTGTCTGATTTCATTTTCAGGCATTATTTGTGTTCCATTATTTTCTTTGTTCTGTGCCACTACCATATCCTTTTTATTACTGTAGCTTTTTATTATAGTTTTAAATTAGGGAAAGTGATACATCTTCTCTGTTCTTTGTCAAATATGTTTGCATTTATTGTTTGTTTTCTTTCTTTTCTTTTTTTTTAGTGACTTCAACTCTTTTGTGTTTAAATGTAAGTTTTAAAATTATTTATTATAAATTCTGAAAATGTCCTTGGTATTTTGATAGGCACTGGATTTAATTAATATATTTTCTTGGCTAGTACTGTCATTTAAACAATATTTTTTTCTTCATCAATGAACACAGTATATCCTTTAGCCTGTTTGCATTATCTTCAATTTCTGTTATAAATATTTTATAGTTTTCTGTGTACAGGTCTTTTACCTCCTTGGTTCAATATATTTCTAGAATTTTTTTTGTAATGCAACTGTAATTGAGACAGTTCCCTCACTTTCTCTGTTAGCTAGTTGCTTGTGTGCAGAAATGCAAAATGTCTGTATGTTGATTTCACAATCTGAAATGTAACCAAATGCATTGATAAGGCCTAGTAGTTTTGAGGTGCCATCTATAGGATTTCTGTTTAACATATGTCATCTGCAAACAGATACTTTTACTTCTATTCTTAATTAGCTATATTATATTTCCTTTTATTTTGGATAGCTATGACTAGAATTTCCAATACTATACTGAATAAAAGTGGTAAGGGTGAGCATTCTTGTCTTCTTACTGCTCTAACAGGAGATGCTTTCAGCTTTTAATCAGTGACTGTCATGTTAGATGACGTCTTGTCATATTATGACCTTAACTGTTTTGAGGTATGTTTCCTCATGCCCAATTTGAGGAAAAATATAATCTTCAATAGTTAATGAATTGTCAAAACATTTTATGACTCTATTGATGTGACTATAAAATTTTATTCTTAAATTTGTTAGTGTGGTATATCATATTGATTATTTTGCAGGTAATGAATCACTTTTGCATCCCTGGATTAAAATGGACTTAATCATAATATATAATCCTGTTAATGTATTTTTTGCTTTGCAAACATTTCAGTGATGATTTTTACATCAATACTTATCAGTAGTATTTTACCTGTAATTTTATCAGATATTTGTTCCAGTTTTAGTAGTAGTGTGATACAGAAAGGTGGGGTAGGAAGCCTTCATTCCTCTCCAAATTTTTGGAATTCTCTGAGAAGTATAGGTGATAGCTCTTCTCTAAATGTTTGGCAAAATTCACCTGTGAAGCTGTCTAGGCCTGGAATTTTGTTTGTTGAGAGATTTTGTTTAATGACATATTCAATTTCATTAGTGCTAATCTATTCAAATTTTCTATTTCTCATTCATCCTGGAGATTATGTCTTTCTCAGAAATTGTATATTTCTTCTAGGGTTTATGTTTTATTTACATAAAATTTGTTGAATCTTCATATGATGTTTTATATTTCTATGATATAAGCTGTAACTTCTCATTTATTTCTGAGCTTATTAATCTGTACTCTTTTTTTCTCATGAGTCTGTTTAAAGTTTATGAATTTTATTTATCTATCAAAAGCCATTATTTAGTTTGATTGAATGTTTCTATTTTTAATCATTACTTTATTTATGTTCTGAACTTTCAACTGTCTTTCGTTCTACTAACAATTTTTTTCCTATTTTGCTATATCTTTGTAAGATTATAAGAGAGAGATGTTTCTTATTTGTATAAGTGAGATTATTTGCTATAAGAATCGCTATTATTACTGCTTTTGCTATACCCCATGGACTTTGTTTTTGTTGTCATTTTTCTTTATATATATTTCCTTTGATTTTTACAGCAATCCATATGTTCTTTAATATTGTATGATTTATCCTCCACATTTTACTATTTTTCTTAGGTTTTTACTTTTAATAAACTTCTATTCTCACAGAATCTATATGTTTCTTCTCAAAACAAGTAGAAAAAAAATAAAATCTATACAAAAATAGGAAAAAACTAAATTTTCTAAAATTAACTTTGAAAAATGAACAAAGCTTTGGATATTATCCTCCCTGAATTTATAACATACTACAAAGCTAGAGTAATCAAAACATCAATATATATCACTAAAAGAGACATATATATCAATGGAACAAAATAAAGAGTCCAAAAATAAACCCACACACATATGGTCAATTAGTCTACAATGAAGGAGGCAAGAGTATACAATGGAAAAAAGGCAGTCTCTTCAACAAGTAGTTCTGGGAAAACTGGACAGTACATGTAAAAGGAAGATTTATGAGCACTTCCTTCCATAGAATACAGAATAAGATAACAATGGATTAATTTCCTACATGTAAAACCTGAAACTATACAATTTCTGACCAAAAACATGAGGAGAATGGACTTTAAGATAAATCATAGCAATATTTATTGGTGATCTGTCTCCCAAGTAAAAAAAGGAAAAGAAAATTTTCAATAACAGTTTTAAGTTTATGTAGGAAAAATTTGATTTATTTCGTGATACAGGGATTCTACTTCTTGTATAAGTGTGAAGTGCAAAACCTTTTGCAGAGCAAAGGAAACTTTCTACAAGACATATGACAACACACAGAATAGAAGGAAATAATTTCAGACTATGAGACCAACAAGGTGTTAATATCCATAATACATATGTAGCATATTAGATTAAGTATTTTAAAACACAGTCCCCAACTTTAAAACAGTTAAGGATCTTCACGGAAACTTTTCAAAAACAGACATGTGGATGATTTTCATTCACATAAAAAGAAACATAACGTTGCTATCCATTAGGAAATCTTAAATTAAAACCAGAATGAAATATAATCTCACAGCAACCAAAATGGCTATTAAAAAAGGCTTCAAATGACAAACATTAATAAGAATGTCGATAAAAGGGAACCCAGGTACACTTTTTGTGGAAATATAAATTGATGCATCCACTACTATAAAAGTGTAAACAGTGCACAGAAAACTAGAAATAAAAGCAATATATGTTGCAGCTATACCAGTTTTTGATATAAATCTGTAAAAACAAGAAAACATTAACTTTTAAGGATATATTACCCCCATTGTTCTTAACATAATCATCATTTATAATAGCCAAGGATAGATGCACAATTCAACTGCCCATCAACAGATGATTGACTAAAGTAGATGTGAGATATAGATAACATAATAAATACTTAGTCACTGTCATATTAAAAAATAAAATTCTTCCATTTGGAAAAATGTGACTGGACTCAGAAAGTGTTGTACATATGAAAATAAGTCATACAGAGAAAAACACTCCAAGTTATCACTTATATGAGGAAACTAAAGATATAAGAGAAATAATCATAAAGAAACAGGAACAGAATCACATATATATGTGTAGTGTACCAAGTAGTGGTTTCCTTTTGGGACAGACAAGAAGGATGGTGAAGACAGAAATATGCAAGATACCAGTTATAAATTAGAGGAGCAACAGGGCTATATTTACAACACAGAGAAATATTTTAATAATTTAAATGATTTTAAAGAGATTATAGGCATATATTTTAGTAAAATGTACATGTATTTGGGGAAAACAATGAAGGAAATAACCCAGGAAAATCAAAATATTTTGTAGTACTATGACATTAAGCGAGGTGATTTATTCACTTTCTTTACGTTTCTTATAATGTCCTAATTAGAATTTAAGCTTTTAAATGAAAAAGTTTATTCTGTGAAAAAAGTGACATAAGTTTAAACAATTTTTGTCTCTCCCCTTAAATCTACAGTAAGTAAAACATTCATATCTCAACAAAAATAACTAGAACACAAAACAATACTCCAGAACGCATGTGTAAAGCTGAAGTTTGGTGGGCTAAAACACACAACGGAGGCTCAAATGAGGGAATAGCAGATTAGGCGCCTACAACCAAGGCCCAATTACTAGAGTATCTGAGCCCACAGGCTCAGAGATCCCAGTAGGAACAGAGTCTCAGTGGTTCACACAGCTTCGGCCTCCAAATGCACCAGCACTCATGGTCACAAGTAACTAGGAGGGAGCAACAATGGAGACAGAAATTCCATCTTTTGGACACTCAGACATTCATGACACTGTCCTAACTCCCCATTCATATTGGTGGAGACAAGTTACCTTGCAACACTGGACATGGGAAAGGCACTTGCCTGATTCCAACTACCCACCTGTCTTTACACGTTTCCTCAATGTGTAAACTGAGTCTCAAAGGATATCAGATAAAAGGAAGGGTTCACCATACCAGTGACAAGAGTGGCATTAACTACCAGAGAAGTCTAAAAAGGGACAATGAAACACATCTTTTATCCAGACAGTAGTAAGTGGAATGTGCCATTTTGAAATATTATCAAAGGTAACTCAGGTAAGTATAACCGAAAATTGTGCAATATTGCAAACTACCAGGAAACAAAAGCAAGGGCCCCAACTCCAAAACGGTTATCTAGTGTCATCAGAGCAATAATTTACCAAGATCATGACCAATCACAGTAACATTATAGTGCATTCACACACAGGTACACAAACACAGACACCGAAAAAGACACAGACACACACGAATACGCACACACACACACACACATAATGTCAACCCTGCAGCAAACAAACTTAAAGTCATGGTATCTTGCCATATAATTAATAGAGAATCCAAACAGGTGTCATACAGAAACTCAATACAAAAACAAAACTCGGATAGCAGTTTAGTGAGTTTATGAATAAATTAAATGCTGATAAGGAATACATTACCAAAGAGATTGAAACTAAAAAATATCCAAACGTTTTTGGAGGACCAGATGAACTTAATATCTGAGATGAAGAATGCAACAGAAAGCATTGGGAACAGTCTATCTTTGTGGAAGAGAGTTTAGCAAACTCTCCAATACAAAACTAGAAATGATAGAGGAGCGCAGAGATACAAGATATTAAAAAGTGAGGAAATTCTACATTAGCCATCAGACTTCTTCAGGAAGTGCACTTTAGAGTGAAATCCTGGAGGGAGGAGAAAGTTAGAAGGTAGCTGTTGGTTTATTTAAAGAAGTAATAGTTGATAACTTCCTGAACCTGTGTAAGGAACTGATATACAAGTACGTGAGCCAAAAAAACACCAATAACTTTAAGGCAAAGAGACCTCCTTCAAGATACGTCATATGCAAATTGGCTAGTCAATGACAGTGTAAAATTTTAAAGACAGTCAAAAAATATTATGATAATCTACAAATGATCCCCCATTAGACTTTCAGCAAATTTCTCAGCAGAAAACTTTGGCCAAGGGTAAATTAAATGGTATTTTCAAACTACTGAAATATGAAATCTCTCACCTAAGAATACTCTACCTTCCACAGTTATCACTTAGATATAAAGTGAAAATAAAGACATTACCAGACAAACAAATCCTGAATGACATGAGAAAAACAAAACTGAGACACCTTACACGGGTGCAGAAAAGAAGTCTTCTAAGAAATATAAAATGGCAAAAATATGCAAACATTGAACAAAATGCTAAGCAGACACCACGAGAAATTGCAACTTTTTCTTTGGATATGTTCTTAAATGCTACTATACTCTATGGATTAAAGATAGAAAAATAGGAAATCAGGGGCAATAATTATATATACATCATGTTCACAAGAGTAAAAGAAATAATTTGAGACAGTAATCATAAAAGGTAAAAAGTAAATCAATATTAAAGGAACTGCTATCAGCGGAAAAAGGACTAAATTTTACATGAGATGTTTTATTTTTAATTGAAGCACAGTAGATGTACTGTATTTTGTAGTTTCAGATGTACAGCATATAGATTCCAACCACTCTGTGGATTATATTGCATTATAAATTATTACAGTACTTTTAACATTCAATTATTATAAGTTATTGTGTATAATTCCCTGATCTATACAGATTATACTTGTTGCTTATTTCCTTTATTTATACTACATTATATCTCTCAATATTGTACCATAAAATTGTCCTTCCTTTCCACTTTGTTAAACATAAATTTTTTCCCATATCTTTCAGTCTGTTTCAGTCTTGTGTATCTAAACTCTCTATCTCTCTTCCATGTCTCTTGTCAATAAAACAATCTGTCTATCTATTGATCTATCTATCTATCTTTTTATCTACCATGTATCTATGTATCTATCCTTCTATTTATCTGTTGTTTATCAATAGATAGCTATAGATAGAAGTACATAGATATTTGTTATTCTTTAGATTCCACATATAAAATATATGATATACTTTTGTCTTTGTCTAAGTTTCTTCACTAAGCACAATATTTAATAGGTCCATTTAGGATGCTGAAATAGCAATGTGTTATACTTTTTCATGGCTGACTAATGTTCCATTGCATATTTATAGAATCATCATATCTTATTAAGTCCATACTCTACTGTGGACTCTTGGATTGCTTCAAAGTCTTGCATGTTTAAAACAGTGCTGTTGTGAACATTGGTTCTTTTCAATTTAGGGTTTTTTCCCCAGATTTTTCCAAGAGAGGTCTTACTGTTTCATATGGTAGTTCTGTTTTAGTTTTTAAAGATATATGAATACTGTTTTCCATAGAAAATCTACCAATTTATATTCCTACCATGTGTATACAAGAGATTTCTTACCTCCACATCGTCTCCAACACTTTCCATTTGTAGACTTTTTTATAATAGCCACTTGAACAGTGTGAAGTGATACCTCATTGTGGTTTTGATTTGCAATTACCTAATAAATAGTAATGTTGAGCATTTTTATCATCTGCCCGTTACTCATCTGTAAGTTTTCTTTGGGAAAAGTATTAACTCAGTTACTCTGCTCTTGTTTTTGATTGGGTTTTTACTTTTCACATTGACTTGTGTAACCTAAATCCATGTTACATCTATTAACCTACATCTATTAACCCCTGGTCACTTGTATTATTTGCCTATATATTCTCCAATTACACAGGCAGTGTTTTCATTTCATTGATTGTGTCCTTAGCTGTGCAGAAATTTTCAAGTTTGTTTAGGTCTCACTTGCTTATTTTTGCTTTTATATGTTTTGCCTTAGGAGACTGATATAAGAAAATATTCCTATGATATATATCCAATAGGGTATCTCCCATATTCCTTTCTAGCAGTTTTTTACTTATCAGGTCTTACATTTAGGTCCTTAATACACTTGTAGTTTATTTTTGTATATGATATCAGGGAATGCTC
The DNA here is from genome assembly GCF_048564905.1 of Vicugna pacos. Taxonomy (NCBI): domain Eukaryota; kingdom Metazoa; phylum Chordata; class Mammalia; order Artiodactyla; family Camelidae; genus Vicugna; species Vicugna pacos. Next base: position 34,235,511 of record NW_027328741.1, on the reverse strand, counting down.
TCATTTCACTTTTTTAACATGTAGATGTCCAACTTTCCCAACACCAGCCTTTGACGAGACTGTGTTTTCTCCATTGTGTACCTTTGCCTCTTTTATCATAGATTCATTGCTCATAGGTGTGTGGAATTGTTTCTAGGCTCTCTGTTTTTATTGATTATATCTCTGTGCCAATGCCATGCTGTTTTTATTACTGTAGTTTTTTAATATAGTAATGTATCTGGGAGGGTTATATCTCCAGATTTGTTGTTTTTTCTCAAGATCATTTTGGCAATTTTTAATGGTTTCATTTAAAACTTATAGTTATTTTTTTCTGCTTCTTTGGAAAATTCTACAGCTTCGTAACATTAATTGCACCAAATCTGTAGGTTTCTTTGTGTAGTACAGCCATGTTAACAATATGAACTCTTTCAATCCAAGAGCACAAGACATCTTTCCATTTCTTTCAATCATTTTTAAATATTTTGTTAATGTTTTATAATTTTCAGTGTGTAGATCTTTCACATATGTGGTTACATTGATTCCAAGATATTCCAGGGAATGGGATTTTATATAGTATTGCTTTCAACGTCCATTTTTGGGTATCTCATGACTAATGTGCAGAAATGCAGGAGACTTTTTACATTAAACTTGCACCTTGCTCTCTTGCTGAAATTATTTATTATTCATAACAGTCAGTTTGGAGCCATTAGGACTCTCTGTGTAGATTGTTATGCCATCAGTACTGGTGACAATTTTGCTTCTTTCTTTCCATTTTGTGTTTCTTTTTCTTCTTTTTCTTTTCCTTTTCCTTTCTTGTATTACAATGGAACAGAAGTGGTGAGAGTAGGAGTCTTTGTGTTGTTCCCGAATTTACCCAGAATGCTTTCACTTTTCCCCCTGATTATTATAAATTGTTATAAATTTCCTATATTATGCTGAGAGATGTTCCCATTATACACACTTTCATGAGAGTTCTGGTCATGAATGTATGTTTAATTTTGTCAAATGCTTTTTCTGTGTGTATTGACATGGTCCTGTGAAATTTGTCCTTCCTTTATTAGATATGTTTCATGCTGATTGACTTGTGTATGTTGAACCATCCTTGTGACTCTGGAAGGAATCCAACTCATCATCGTGCATAATCCTTTCTATATATTGCTGGATTAATTTGTAATTTTTCTTTTGAAGATTTTTAATGTATATTCATCAAGGATATTGGCTTTTCATTTTCACTTATTTTTTGGTAGTGTCTGATTTTGTTATTAAGGTAATGTTGGCCTCATAGAATAACTTTGGGAATTTTCCTTCCTACTTCATTTTTTGAAATAGTGGGGAGGAAAGAGGTTTTAGTGAAGGCATCCAGGCATTTTGTTCAAGGAGTGTTTTCAAAATTATACATTTCATTTAACTTATACTGATTGCTCTTATCAAGTTTTCTGTTTTCTCTTTATTCAGTGTTTGTAAGCTGCTCATATCTAGAAATATGCCCATTAATTTTAGGGCATCCAATTGGTTGTCGCACTACTGCTCATAGTGTTTCATAAACTTTTTTTATTTCTGTAATATCAGATGTTATTTCTACTGTTTCATTTCTTATTTTGTTTGGGTCCACCCTGTGTATTTCTTGATAAGACTGGCTAAATGCTTAACACTTTGTTAATATTTTTAAGAAAAAATATAGCTCATAATTTTAGGAATTTTAACTTATTTTTTGATTTTTATATCATTTATTTTCAACCTATTAATTAAAGATTTCTCATTCTAATGCCTTTAGGTTTTGTTTGTTCTTATTTCTAGTTATTTTTGGTGGTATACTTGGTCCTTTCTGTGAGGTTTCTCTTGTTCCTTGTAGAAGGCCTTAATTGTTCTAAACTTCCGTCATAGATTTGTCTTTGCTGCATCCTATACATTTTATGAAGCTGTGCTTTCATTGTAATTTGTCTTTAGGTATGATTTTATTACCTCTTTGATTTCATCATTGACCTTGTTTTATTTTATTTTTTTAAAGGATGTGGTTTAATCACATGTTTGTGCTTTTCCTGTTTTTCTGTCTAGAGTTGATGCATTGTTTCATACTTATGTGTATGGAAAAATACTTGCTGTAATCTATCTTTGTTTAAAGTTCCTGAGGCACTTTTCATGACATAATTTGTGGTGATTTCCTTAGATAACATCCTGTGCACACTTGAAATGTTTATGTGTTCTGCTTTTCTGATGCAGTGTCCAAAAACACAGTTAGGTTCAAATGATCTAATATATTATTAAGACATCTATTTCCTTACAGATATTCTTTCTGGATGCTCTGGCTATCAGTATAGTGAGGTGTTAAATTCATCTACTATTATTGTTTTATAATCAATTAATTCCTTCATGTCTACTAATATTTCTTTATATAGTTAGGATCTATGGTGTTGGGTCCATATATAATTTAATGAGTGTAATACCCTATTTTAACATTGATATCTTTTTCATTATATAATCTCATATATATCTTTCATTGTGGCCCTTAATTTGAAACATATTTTGTATGAGTTGAGCATTGCAATCTGAATTTTCTTATCATTTCCATGAAATAACTCTTTCATCTATTTCCAGGATGTGTTTATCTTCCACCATAAAGTGAGACCTTTTGTGGTGGAGGCCAAGATTTTGGAGTAGAAGGATGCTCGATACTTACCCTTTCCCACAAATGCAACAAACTCACATCAACAGACCCACTCAGCTAACCAGAGAACCTGCAGAAATCTTGCAGAACATTGTCCTTTTCAATAGGTAATGATGCTTAAAATCTGGTAGGAGGAAAGGAGGAAAGAAAGAAGAAAAGGCAAAACAGAGTGGGACAGGTCCCACAGGGAGGGAGCTGCAAAAATGGACTGGTGCTCATTCACTGGGTCTCCACTCTCCAACTGAGGGTTCGGCTGGATGGAGGGGGAGCCTCCAAGGCTTGGATCTTTACAGAGTATAAGTTGACTGACAGAACTAAGTTAAACAGGCACAGACACCCAGCCCAAGGTGCAGTCCGGAAGCTGGGGGCAGGGCCATGCTGCATGAGCTGGGTGGAAGATGAGGATGGCTGCACTGAGGCAGTCTGGGGGAATGGAGGGGTCTTGTGACATTGCTGTGGGTGTACAGGGCAGAACAACCTGGGCCCTCCATAAAACAACAGGGCAGATATGCCCTGTGGGTGGAAGGGTGCATAACCATGCCTGAAAATACACAAAAGTTTCTAGGTGAAGAGAGCTGGGGCTCAGACACAGCCACCATACACTCTAGTGTTTTGCACCCAGGCAGCAGCAGGGGCAATATCGGCATCCACTTCTAAGGACTTAGCAGCCTTAAGGGACAGACGCAGTCTTCTCTACAGGCTGAGACAGATAGGATCATTCTATCCTAGTTCCTCAGAAAACTTGCTTCACCAATACAAACAAGGAGCTGGATTTTGGGCCAGACCAGGGACAGGGCTGTTCCTCAGTCTTCCCTGAGCCCACTTCTGGCATGCAAACCCAAGGCAGACTTTATAGTGGCACAGATCGATGGAGTGACTGGCACCTTGAGGGTCCGTGTGGCCCCCCAACTATTCTGCTAGAATGCAGTCCCTGACCATGGTGCTGGGAGAGGGCGTGATGCCCACTCCTGCCTGGTCAGCCTGCAACAGCTGACTGCAGCATCAGGCAGGGCAGTGACAAGCCAGCCCAGAGTAAAGAGAGCTGCTCCAGATGCAGTGTTGGGTGTTGGAGCAATCTGCTTGCTGAGAGGCACTGGGAGCAACACAGTTGAGGGCTCCAATGGAGGGCATCTGAAAACAGGAAGATGAGCATCCAAAACAAGATGAATGCAGAAAGACTTCACATTTAATGTACCCAGTCTCCAGGAGGACACAGACCACCACCTTGTTTTAATCTGTTTTTACGTGTTCCATTTTCTTTTACCCTATAATTTTTACTTCTTAGGCAATTATATATACACATATTTTCATCCCTTTGAAATATTTAAAAATATATTATTATTATTTTTCAACAATATGCTTCAATTTGCACTTCTATTATGCATTATACAATGTCTTCAAATATTTATTTCCCCTTCTTTAAAATTCTTTGTCTCTCTCTCTCTCTTTTTTCTCTTTTTTATGTTGTATTACTACATTGACATTAGGTAGAGAAACTCCTTTAGGACCAGAGTAGATAACTGTTATTCCATAAACCACAGTGCCAGAGAGGTAGGAGCAAGATGAAGAAGCAGAGAAACCAATCCCAATTAAAAGAATAAGAGAAATTCCTTGAAAGAACGATTAGTGAAATAGATATTGATAACCTAGTATATCAATATTTAAAAATAGGAGTGATCAAATTACAGGAGGAAATTAAAGACAGTGTTTAGAGATATAAAACATGTTAAAAATGAAATGTAATCTATAAAGAAGAGCCGAGTAGAATAAGTAAACTCATTGACTGAGATGAGGAATGATATTAAGGAATCGCAAAGCAGACTAGATAATGTAGAGGAATGAATTAGTGACTTAGAAGACAGTAAAATAGAAAGCACTCAATCAGAAGAGCTACAAGAGAAACAACAAGAAACAAATGAAAAAAGCATAAGGGACCTATGGGATAACAGAAAGCATGCCAATCTTGGCATAATAGAAGTTCCAGAAGGAGAGAAAAGATCAAAGGGGATTGCAAAGGTGTTTGAAGAAATCATGACTGAGAACTTCCCAAACTTAAAGAAGGAATCAGATATCCAAGTACAGGAAACTCAGAGTGCCCCAAAGAGGAAGAACCCAAATACACCCACAGCAAGTCATAAAATTAAGATGGCCAGAGTCAGGGATAAAGAAATGATCCTAAAGGCAGCAAAAGAATAGCAAGAGTGAGTTACAAGGGAATCCCCATAAGGCTCCCAGCTGATTTCACTACACAAATACTACAGGACATAAAGTAGTGGCAAGATATATTCAGAGCCTTGAATGAAAAAAATGATATACCCTAGGATAATTTAACCAGAAAGGCTAAATTTTATGGTAGAAGGAGACATAAATGATTTCACAGACAAGAAAAAGCTACAAGAGTTTAGCAACACTAGACCCATGCTAAACGAATTATTGAAAGTTCTACTCTAAAAAGAAAAGCAGCAGGATGCTACAGAAATATGAATCTCACTGCTGGAAAGGTGATAACTCATGAATTATTAATAAAATAAACACCAAATTTTAAAACAAGACATACAAATCATTGAGAGTGGGAGAGGGAGGCAGGAAAAGGGAGCTTTTTTTTTGGTCTTTCCTTTTAGAATTTTTGTTCTCAGTAGGATGGGTTTGAGATCTTGTTACTATCAGTTTAATAAAAGCAGTTATAATAATTGTATAAAATACTTATATAAAAGGGTAACAAGAAGACAATAACTTATCAGGGTGTCACTAAAACTAAATAAATTTCATGATAATTTCAAGGAAAATGACCAAACGACAAAAGGAACATGAAATGAACAAAGAGGAAAAACCAAATCAAGAGCAAAGATAAGGTCAAAATGGCAATAAACACAAACATATAGATTTTTGTAAATGTTAATGGACTAAATGCTACAGTCAAAAGTCAGAGTGGCAGGCTGGATAATAAAACAAGAACCTTCAGTATGCTGCATACAAGGGACCCACTTCAGGGAGAAGGACACATATAGATTGAGAGAGAAAGAATGGAAAATGTATTCCATACAAATGGAAAAGCCAAAAAAGCAGGTGTTGCAGTACTGATTTCAGACAAAAGAGTTTTTAAAACAAAGGCCATAAAGAAAGGTAAAGAAGGACATTTTATAATGATTGAAGGAGTGATACAAAATGAGGATAAATCACTCGTTAATATATAGGCACCAAATAGAGGAGCACCTAAGTACATAAAATAATTACTAACAGATATAAAGGGGGATAGTGATGGGAATCTAATCATAGTTGGAGATTTCAACACTGCATTAACAAAACTGGACTGATCATCGAGACAGAAAAGAAATTAGGCAACAGCAAAGTTAAGTAATACAATAGAAATATTACACAAGGTGGATATTTTCAGAAGATTGTAACCCCCAAAAAATAGTATATACATTCTTTCCAAGTGCACATGGGACATTTCCCAGATTTCATGATATAGTTGGGCACAAAAGAAACCTCAGTAATTTTAAGAAGATAGAAATTACCTCAAGCATCTTTACTGACCACAGTACCATGAAGCTAGAAATCAACAACAGAAAAACAAACTAGAACAATAGGAAAACATGGAGATTAAACAATATGTTATTAAAAAACCAATCGGTCAATGAAGAAATCGAAGCTGTCATGAAAAAGTACCTTGAGACAAAAGAAAATGAAAGCAAAACCACACAAAATTTAAGGGACACATCAAAAGCAGTGCTGAGAAGGAAGTTTAAAGTGATACAGGCCTTCCTCAAAAAAGAAGAACAATCACAAATAAACAATTTAACCCACCAGAATGAACAAGATAAAGAAGAACAAAAAACAGCAAAAGGCAGCAGAAGGATGGAAATCATAAATATTGTGGAGGAAATAATTATAATAGAGATTGAAAAAAAACATAGCAAAAAAAATCACCAATCAAATAGCTGTGTTTTTAAAAAAGTAAGTAATTCCAAAACACCTCCGGCCAAACTCAAAAAGAAGAAAAGAGAGAGAACACAAATTAGCAAAATAAGATAGGAAAATGGAGAAATTACAACAACTAAAATTGAAATACAGAATATCACATGAGAAAATTATGAAAAGTTTATGGAACCAAACTGGATAACCTAGAGGGGACAGACAATTTTCTGGAAAAATGCTGTCCACCAAGAATGAATCAAGAACAAACTGACCCATTGAACAAGCATAGCAGTAGAAATGAAATCAAAATAGCAATATAAAACCTCCCTACAAATATCAGTCCAGGACCAGATGGATTCAATGAGGAATTCTACCGAACATACAATGAAGAACTCATACGAGTGTTTCTGAAACTCTTCCAGAAGTTTGAAAAGGAAGAAAAACTCCCAAAGTCATTCTATGAAGCCACAATCACCCTGATACCACAACCAGGAAAAGACACTACCAAACAAGAGAAATATAGGGCAATATCACTGATGAACACAGACACAAAAATACTCACCAAAATATTAGCAAATAGAATCCAAAAACAGATAAAAATTTATACATCATGGCGAAGTGGGGATCATGCCAGGGACACAGGGGTTTTTCAACATATGCAAGTCATTCAATGTAATAGAGCACATCAACAAAAAACGACCAAAACCACATGATCATCAAAATAGATGCAGGAAAAGCATTTGATAAAATTCAACACCCATGTATGATAAAAAGTTTCAACAAGGTGGGCATAGAGGGAACATATACCAGCATCATGAAAGCTATAGATAAAACACCTACAGCTAGCATAGCACTCAATGGTGAGAAAGTTAAAACGTTCCCACTAAAATCTGGGACAAGACAAGGATGCACACTAACAACACTCCAACTCAAGATAGTCTTGGAAGTCCTAGCTACAGAAATCAAACAAGAGAGAGAAGTAAAAGTGATGCAACTTGGAAAGGAGGAGGTAAAAGTCTCACTATATGCAGAAAATATGTTACTATATATAGAATACCCTACAAGATCCAGACAAAAACTACTAAATCTGATCAAGAATTCAGCAAGGTAGCAGGTTACAAGATTAAGTTTCAAAAATTAGTGGCATTTCTTTACGCATATGATTCAGTAATACGGTAGAGCTATAGTCAACATGACAGCACTGTATCGGTAGGAAAACATACATATAGGCCAATGGAACAGAATAGAGAGCCCACAAATGAACCCACAACCTTTTGGTCAATTAACCTTTGAAAAAGGAGGCAAGGAAATACAATGGAATTGAGACAGACAATTCAGCAAATGGTGTCGGGAAAACTGGAGAGCAGCATGTAAATCAATGGAGCTAGAACACTCACAATGAAGCTAGAACACCACACACAGAAATATAATCAGAATGGATCAAAGACTTAAACATAAGTCAAAATACAATAAACATCCTTGAGGAAAATTTAGGCAAAATATTATCTGACATAAGTCTCGAAAATTTTCTCGTAGAAGAAATAAAAGCAAGAAAAAACAAATGAGACCTAATGAAACTTACAAGCTTCTGCACAGTAAAGAAACTGGAAATAAAACAAAAAGACAACTAACGGAATGGGAAAATAATTTGCATATGAAACCGACAAAGGCTTGATCTTCAGAGTATATAAGCAGTTCATCCAACTGAATAAGAAAAAATAAACAACCCAATCCAAAAATGGGAAGAAAACCTAAACAAGCCACTCTCCAAGGAAGACATACAAATGATCAAAAGGCACATCAGAAAATGCTCAATATCACTGATTATCAGAGAAATGCAAATCAAAACTACTGTGAGGTATCACCTCACACCAGTCTGAATGGCCATAATTCCAAAATCCACAAATGACAAATACTGGAGGGGCTGTGGAGAAAAGGGAACTGTCCTTCACTGCTGGTGGCAATGCAGGTTGGTGCAGCCACTGTGGAAAACAGGATGGAGATTCCTCAAAAGCCTAGGAATAGACTTACCATTTGATCCAGGAATCCCACTCCTGGGCATAAATCCAGAAGAAACCCTACTTCAAAATGACACCTGCACCCCATTGTTCTCAGCCAGCAATATTTACAGTAGCCAAGACATGGAAACTGCCTAAAAGTCCATCGACAGTTGACTGGATAAAGAAGAGGTGGTATATTTATACAATGGAATACTAGTCAGCCATATAAAATGACAACATAATGCCATTTTCAGCAACATGGATATTCCTGGAGAAAATCTGTCTAAGTGAAGTAAGCCAAGAAGAGAAAGAAAAATACCATATGAGATGGCTCATTAGTGTAATCTAAAAACAAAGAAAAACAAAACACAAAGAACACAAATACAAAACAGAAATAGTCTGGCAGACATAGAATACAAAGTTTTGGAGGCCATGGGGCAGGGGGTGTGAAGAGATAGACTGGGAGGCCAAAATAGTAGAATAGATAAACAGGATTCTACTGTATTACATAGGGAAATGTATAAAAGATCTTAAGGCTGCTCAAAGATGAAAAAATGGGACAACAAATATATATATGTTGATTGTAACTGAAAAATTTTTCTCTACGCTTGAATTGGAGACAAAACTTATAAAATCAATAAAAATCAATAAAAAAATGTTAAAAAAGGAAAAAACATTATCCTAAATATTACAGGTGTAAATATAAGCTATAAAGAAAAAAAACTTTGCTAAAGAGTAATGAAACCAAAGACTTTGTTTTATGTTTTCTTTTTCAGATAAGCAATTCAAAAAACATCTTGCCAGGTGCATCATGAAGAAAAGGTAGATGCTTCAAAGAAATAAATTAAGAAATAAAAGAAGAGAAATTACTAATTTTACCTCAGATATACAAAAAAGGGATCATTTTGTCAACACTTACATGCCAATAAACTGAACAAATTAGAAATAATAGACAAATGTCTAGAAAGAGACAGACATAAGGAGAAAGAAATAATTTGAACAAACTGTTTATCTGAAGAATGATATAATCTGCATTTAAAAAAAGTATTGAATACAAGTGCAGATTTAAACAGCTCCCGTGTGGAACTGTACAACAATACAAAGCAGAACTTATACTCTTCAAACACTTCAAACATAGTGAAGATGTGGGAAACTCCCAAATTAATTCTATGAAGCTTTCATCACCCTGATAGCAAAACCAAAAAAAGTACGGCCAAAGGGAACTTCAAGCGATTATATTTGATAGATTTAGAGGCAAAAATTCTACAAAATATTATTAGCAATATAAATCCAGCAATAACTAAAGTGAATCATACACCATGATCAACTTGGACTCATTACAGTGTCACTAGAGAGGTTCAACATACACAAATCAATCAGTGTGATACACCACATTGACAAAAGTAAAAGAGAATACGACATGGTCATCCCAATAAATCCATAAAAGCATTCCATAAAATTCAACATTTATTTATTAAGACAGCAACAACAGCAACAACAACAAAAACAACAACAACAGCAACAACGACAGAAACCTTTTAGCAAAGTAGGATTCAGGAAATATATCTCAACATATCTAAAGTCATTAATTACAGACCCACAGACAACATAATATGCAAAAGTGAAAAGCTGAAAGCCAAATTAAGGAATAAGATAAGGATGCCCACTCTCACCATTTCTATTAAACACAGTATGGGAAGTTCTAGCAACAGCAATTGTACAAGAAAAAATGTTATTCAAGTTGAATTGAATGAAGTAAAACTGTTATTTTAGATGACATGTTAATCAATATAGTGAAACCTAAAGATTCTCCAAACCAAAACAACTAAAACTAATAAAGACATTTAGCAAAGTAGCATGATTCATAATTAATATACAAAAACTGTCACATTTTTACACAAACAATGATATATTCCATAGTTTTAAAAGATCCATATGAAATCAGATGAAAAATGAAAAACCTATGAAAAATCCAACATAATAAAATGAATAGGACACTGATAAATAAATTTGAAGATGATGCAAAGAAATTGAAAGAAATATCAAGGTCTTAGTTTAGAGGAATTAATATTGTTAAAATACACATACTACAAAATATGTCTACAGATATAAATTGATTCAGATAGAAATACTTGATATTTTCTGCAGAACTAAAAATGGTCCTATGATTGTATGGAACTGCAAAAGAACCAGAACAGCAAAAGAAACAATGAGGAAAAAGTACAAAGTAGGAGGTATAAACCATAACCCTCCCAGATCTCAGACTATATTACAATACTACAGTAATCCGACAGCACAATGCTGGGAAACAACTGAAGCTCTATATCACTGGAATGGAACACAGAGGCAGAAATAAAACTTCACATCTATGGTCAACTAAACTATGACAAAGGAAACAAAAATATACAATGCCTTAAAGACAGTCTTCAGCAAGTGATGTTGAGAAAGCAAGACGGCTACATGTAAATCAAAGGAATTAGAACACTCCCTCACACTGTACAAAAATGAACTCAAAATGATTTAAATATCTGAATCTAATACATAACACAAAAAAGTTCTGGAAACAAACATAAGCAAAACAAGACATAAATTGTAGCAAAAATTTCTTATGTCACTCTGTGAAATATGTGAAAACAATAGAAACAATATAAACAAAAGGTCCAAATTAAATTTAAAAGCTACTACACAGCAAAATATACAAAATGAAAAGATGAAATTCCAAATGGGAGAAAACATTAGGAAACTATGCAATTAACAAGAGGCTAATTTCTTAAATACACACATTTTTCTTACAACTCCATTAAAAAATCTACAAACAACTCAGACAGAAAATGAGCAGAAGACAAATCTCTAAAGAAGACACAGAGATGACAAAGAGGAAAAGAAAAACATGCTCACATTGCTAATCATTATACAAAAATAAAAGACAAAAATAAAATAATGTTTTACATCACAATATTGAGAAGGGCTTTCAAACAAATGTCTACAAGCAATAAAGAATGAGGTGGCTGTGGAGAAAATGGGACTCTCCAACGCAGTTGGTGGGAATGAAAATTGGTGAAACCACTTTGGAAACTGTATGGAAGTTCATTTAAAAAATAAAAATAGACTTATCATATGACACAGCAATCCAACTTCTGGGCATATAAAACATAAATCCTGAAAACAAAGAATCCTAGAGTAAAACATAAGAATTACACTCTGACTTTGGATTTAATATGATTCTACATATGTCTCCTCTGGCAAGGGAAGCAGAAGCAAAACTAACAAAATATGATTGTATCTCTCTAAACAGATATACGCTGCAGAATAAATGATCAATAAAATGAAAAGTCAAGAAACACAATGGGAGAATATATTTGAAATTATATTTTCCAATCTAGAGTTAATATCCAATATATATGGCAAACTCTAACCTCACAACAGCAACAAAAAAGACCAAAAATCCAATGAAAAAAATGTCCATAGGAACTGAATAGATTGATCTGAATCAATTTTCTATAGAAAATATACAGTTGGCTGAATGACACATGAAAATATGTTCAGAGTTTTAAATTATTAGGAAAGTCATAAACCAAGAATGAGACAAGACCTCACAAATGTCAGAAGGCTCTCATCAAAAAGAAAACAAATAAATATTGGTGAGATTGTGGAGAACAAGGAACATCATGGACACTGTTGATAGGAATGCAAATTATTGATTCCATTGCATATATACATCAAATTTTCCTCATCCATTTTTGTGTCAAGGGATGTTGGGTTTGTAGGCCCCTGTCTGAAGTCTCTAGAGAATAAGCCCATGGGCTGAACTGATAAACAAGCTGTGAGGATTGTCTCATATCCAGTCTGGATAAGAAATGGCCTTCTGAATGTATCCAGCATGGTTGGCTGGATAGCCTATGATGGGTAAGATCCTCAGAGGAGGACAACCTAAGACAGGCACAGCCGGCTAGATAAGAGATGGCCTACTTAATGGAGTTCCATGATGAACTTTAAAACAATCCTTGGTCATTTAAAATCCTGTGCTTACTGCAGGAGCATGGGGACATAAATAGCTTAAGATTATTAACATTGTTATAGTTTAGATGATATGTGAGGCATTGTGCATGTCCTATATAAACCCTTTTTCTAAGAATCAATAAAGAGAATTGCTTCGCTTCTCTCCACAGAGTGTTTGTGTGTATATGATATCATGCCACTGACAGGGTTAATTTAATTTGTTGGGAGTATCTTAAAAGTGTGTTGCATTATATACAATGCCATTTCTGCACCTATTGAGTTGATTATGTGAGTTTTATTTCTCATTCTCTTAGTGTGGCATGTCATCTTTTTTGATTTGAATATTTTGAAGTATCCTTAAACCCAGGTATAAATCCCTTTACTCATGTATGTGTATGATACATTAAATGTGTTATTGAATTCATTTTGCTTGTGTTATGTTGAGAATTTTGGCACATATGTTCATCAGGGATAATATTCTATACTTTTCATATAATGTCCTTTCTCTCATTTTTATGCAAATAAAGCTGGCATCAAAAAACGTGTTTGGAATCTTTCACCCCCTTCAAATTCTTGGAAGATTTGCGGAAGTATTGTTGAAAAAATTGTCTTCAAATGTATGACAGAATACACCAGTAAAGTCGTCTTGAAATTTTCTCTGGTTTGGGAAGTTTGAATTATTGATTTACTCATTCACACTTTTGCTCTATTTAAATTTCTTATATCTTTTTGATTCAGTATTGGAAGACAAATGTTACTGGGAATGTGTCTTTTGTTCTAAGTCATTCAAATCATTGTCTAGTGGTAACTACTTATGATGTTTGCATCTCTCCAGCATCAGTGGTAATATATTCACTTTTATTTCTAATTTTATTTTCTTAGCCAACGTAAACTTTTGCCACTTTATGTTTAAAAGAAACAGTCTTAGTTTTTTTTTTTATATTTACAAATGTTTCTCTTGTTATTTGCCTTCCTCTCATTCATTCAATTTTCCTCTTTATTTTTTCTGTTTTCTCCTACATTTTGAGGTGAAAAGATAAGTACTGTGAATCTTTGTATTTCATTTATTACTGAATATTTTTTATTTAGATACTATTTATTTATATGTTTATTTATTTATTTATATATATGTTTATTTATTTATTTACATATGTATTCATTTATTTATCATTGAACTACTGCCATTTTCAGTGTGTCATTCTGTGGTCTATAGCAGAGTGTTCCCATACATGCTAACATTTGTGTACCTATTAAATGTTAGTTCATGGTATTTAACTTACTGCCCTGTGTCATACAAAAGAAATTTTAAAAAAATATATTTTTATATATAGAGGATAACATTTATAAATCTAAATATCCCAAGTATATCCCCTCACAGCCCCTTTCTGCCGTAATTATAAAATTGTTTAGTAGGTCTGCGAGTGTGCTTAAATTTTGTAGATGAAATCATTGTGTTCTCATCCAAATATTTTTTAACATTCCACATATTTCATGTCATGTGTTATTTTTCTTTCTCTTTCTGTCTAACTTCAATTAGAATGACAATTTTGGGGGATATCCATTTGGCTGCAAATGTCATTGTTTTATCATTTTTTATTGCAGAATATTTTTCCATTGTGTAAATATGGCATAATTTCTGTATACTGTCATCTGTTGTTGGACAATTAGGTTGCTTCCATGTTGTGGCTGTTGTATACAGCACTGCTGAGGACATTGTGGTGCAGGTGAGTTTTTTGAAATAGGGTTCCCTTTGATATATACCCAGAAGTGGGATTGCTGGTTCATATGTTAAGTTTATTTTTATCCATTAGAGGAATCCCCATACTGGTTTCCAAAATGACTGCACCAAACTACATTCCTACCAACAGTGTAGGAAAGTTCCCTTTCTCCACAGCTTCCCTAGCATTTATTGTTTGTGGACTTTTGAATGATGACCATTGTGACTACTGTGAAGTGATACTTCATTATACTTTTGAATTGCTCTACTCTGACATTGATAGTGAGCAATTTTTTTTTCATATATCTATGTGGCATTTGAATGTCCCTATTGGAGAATTGCTTGTTTATGGCTTCTGCACATTTTCAGATTGGGTTTCTTGTTTTTTTTATTATTATTAAGTTGTACGAAGTCTTTATATTATGGAAATTAAGCCTTTGTCAGTTGCATCACTTCTTAATATTTTCTTTAAACCTGTAAGTTGTCATTTTGCTTTGTTTATGGTTCCCTTTGCTGTGCAAAAGCTTATAAGTTTTATTAGGTCCCATTTATTAATTTTGCTCTTACATCCCTTCCCTGGGTAGTCTATTCTAGGAGATCATTGCTAAGGTTTATCTCAGAGTGTTTTGCCTATGTTTTCTTCTAGGTGATTTACTGTGTCTTCCTTATATTTACGTCTTCAAGCCATTTTGAGTTTATTCTTGTGTATGGAGTGAAGGAGTATTCTAACTCCATTGCTCTGATGCTGCTATCCAGTTTTCCCAACACCAGTTGGTTAAGAGATGGTCTTTTCTCTGTCATGTTCCTGGCTACTCTGTCAAAGGTTAATTGAACATAGGCCTACTGATTTATTCCTAGGCTCTCTATTCTGTTCCATTGGTCCATATGCCTGTTTCTATACCAATATCATGTCATTTTCATTATCGTAGCTCTGCAATAGTGTATGGAGACCTGGTGGGTTATTCCTCCAGCCTCTTTCTTTTACTTCAATATTGCTTTGGAAACTATGTATTTTTTATGACTCTATGTAAATCTTCAGATCATTTGTTTCAGTCCTAAAAAGAAATATTTTGCATAATTTGATAGGAAATCAAATTTTCTTGACTGAACGTTGTGGCTTGGAGTTCCAAGACTATATTGAATTGAAATTGTGAGAATGGGGAAACTTGTCTTGTCTCAGGTTTTTGTGAGAAGGGTTTCAGTTTTTCACCATTATGTTGCTGGCTATATATTTGTCATAAATAGCTATTATTATGTTGAGATATGGTCTCTCTGTATCCTCTGTGATAAGAACTTTATTTGCAGATAGGTTTTAAATGTGATCAAATGATTTTTCTGCATCAACTGAGATTCTCATGTGGTTTTTTGTCCTCTCTTTGGTGATATGGTGTATCACAATTGATTGATTTATTTGCATATGTTACACCATCCTTGTGTTCCTGGGATGAACCTAACTTGACCATGGTGTATGATCTTTTTTTACATGCTGTTGGATTCTGTTTTTTAATAATTTCTTAAGGACTTTTGCATCTATGTTTATCAATGATATTGGCATATAGCTTTCTTTTTAGGTAGTGTCTTTGTGTGGTTTTGTTATCAGGTTGATGTTTGCCTTATGGTGTGAGCTTGGGGGTACTCTCTCCATATCAAACTTTTGGAAGAATTTGAGGAGGACTGGTATGGATTTTTCTTTGTATGTTTGGTCAAATTCCCCAGTGATGCTATTTGGGTCTGAATTTGTGTTTGCAGAAATTTTTTATTTTATTGGCAATTCTATTCCGTTTCTGGTGATCTGTCTGTTCAAGTGGTCAATTTCTTCTTGATGCAATATTGGTGGGCTGAATATATCCAGAAACTTCTCCATTTCTTCTAGGTTATCCAGTTTGTTTCCATAGAGTTGCTCATGGTATTCCCTTATGATATTTTGCAAATTTGATATACACTTTGTAGTTTCCCCAATTTCAATTCTTATGTTATTTGTGTTCACTCTCTTTTCTTGTTGGTGAGCCTGCCTTGAGTTTTGTCAATTTTGTTTAGTATTTCAAAAAAGAGTTTGATTTTTTCTATTTTTTAGACTCTATTTCAATTATTTCTTCCTTTATCTTTATTATTTCCATCTTTCTGCTGACTTTTTGTTTTGTTTGCTCTTCTTTTCATGATTAGTGTACATAGAACATTAGATTATTTGTTTGAGATTGCTCTTCTACTTTGAGGAGGGCCTTGTCAGTCTGAACTTCCCTCTTAAGCCTGCTTTATTTGCATTCCATAAAATTTGCATAGGGTTTTGTCATATTTCTCGATATTTTTTAAATTCTTATTTTACTTCTTCAACTCCCCTACTTGTTTTAATACCATGTTGTTTAACCTACATGCTGTCATTTTTTCTCCCTTTTTTTCTGTGATTGATTTCTACCTTCATTATATTATACTCAGAAATGTAGCTTGAAATAATTTTTATGTTCTTAAATTTGTTGAGGCTTCTTCTGTGCCTGAGTAGATAATCTTTCCTAGAAGATGTTCCATGTGCACTAGAAAAGAATATATATTCTGTTTTGGGGAGAAGTACTGTTTTGAAAATATCAACCAACTCCAATTATTTCATTGTATCTTTTAATATCTTTGTTTCCTATTTAATTTTCTGTCTCAAAGACCTGTCTAGTGATGTAATGGGGAGTTATAGTCTCCTACTGTGATTGTGTTCCCTCCGACTTCTCCCTTTTTATCTATTAGTGATTGCTTTACGTATTTAGGTACCCCTATATTCAGTGCATGTATCTTAATGACTATAATTCCCCTCATTTTTTATTGCTCCTTTCATCATTATAACATGTCCTTGTTTATCTTTCTCTATGGCCTTTCATGTAAAGTCTATTTTGTGTGAAGTCAGTACTGCTAGTCCTGCTTTCTTGTCATATGCATTTGCATGGAATATATTTTTCCATCTTCTGGCTTTCAATTGATGTGTGTTCCTCTTACTAAAGTGGGTCTCTTGTATGCTTCATAATGTAGGGTCTTGTTATATTATCCCATCTGACAATATATATCTTTTGATCGAAGCAGTTACTCTATTAACATTTGTGATAATTATTGATAGACTGCTGTTTATTTCCATTTTGAGCTTCATTTCCCAGTTGATTTTGTATATCCTTTTTGTTCATTTCTTTTTCATTGTAAGCTTTTGATATATGGTTCCCCTGTTTTGTATGTATATTGACCAGTTACTATATATGTTTATTTGACTGATAAGGATACAAACTCTAACCCCTCCTACAGAGAATAGAAACAAGAAGAAAATACTCTGTATTGTCCTGTTTCACTCTGTGACAATTAAAAATTTTGATGTACTGTTTTACAACATCATGTATATTCTATTGTATGTCATTGCAGCTATTGCCAATCTAATTATGCCTTTCTCCTTTCTATAGCCTCCTGCTTCTTTTCTTTAGAGTAGATCTTTCATTATTTCTTTTTCTGTTGCTAAATTCTTTTAGTATTTGCTTTTATGGAAGGTATTTATCTCACCTTCTATTCTAAAGGATAGCCTTGCTTGATAAATTATCTTAGATTACAGCTTTCTTTCATTCAGGACTTTGAATATGTCTTGCCAATGCCTTCTGTCTTATAGTTGTGTAGGAAACGTGTTTACAAATATAATGTATATAATTATATGTATATATATGTAAAGAATACCTAGAAATGAAGCTAAAAAATAAGATGAAAACCTATACATTAAAAAAAAGAAAACATTGATGAATGAAATTAAATCTTATCCAAAGAAAGGAAAAGATCTCTTATGTTAATGATGTGAAAGTATGTGGTTGAAAAAACATTCTACCCAAAGCAATCAACATTTACTGTGATTCATGTAAAAATACCAATGAGATTTTTCCATTAAATAGAACAAATATTTTCAAAATTTATATGTTGCCACAAAGATCATGAGTTGCCAAAATAATCTTGAAAAATAGTATTAAATCTAATAGTGTAAAATACTCTGATGTTAAAGAGTCCTATAAAGCTTTTGTAATTTAAACAACATGATACTTGGTCAAAAACAGAGAGCAATCAATAGGAGAGAATAGAGCAACCAGATATAATCCCTCACACCTATGATCAATTAACCCATGAAATAGGAACCAAGAGTATAAAATGAAGAAAAGACATTCTCCTCAATAAGTAGTGCTGGGGAGATTGAACATGTGAAAAATAGATTAGAGTATTTCCTCACATTGTATACAATCCATGAGCACAGAATATCTTTCATTTAATTTGTTTACTTATATTTCTTGCACCTTTAATTTATAGATCTATGTTTAGATCTTTTATTTCACTTATCAATTTTATTCCTATTTTATTCTTTTTAGAATAAGTATACACACAATTGTTTTCCTAATTTCTCTTTCTGATAATTTGTTGTTAGTATATAAAAATGCAATAGATATTTGTATATTGATTTTGTATTCTGCAAGTTTACTAAGTTTGTTGACTGTTACAAGCACTCACTGGAGAAGTCTATGGGGTTTTCCACCTATGTATAATTATGTCATCTGTAAAAATTTTACTGCTTGTTTACAAGTTGGATGCCTTTTATATTTTTTCTTCACTAGATTTTCTGGCTAACACTTCTAGTAGTGTAATTTAGGACTTGTGAGAATGAGCTATTTTTTCTTATTACTGGACCAGAGGAACACCTTCCTGTATGTTAACATTGAACTTGATATTAGTCACGGGTTTTTCATAAATGGCATTTTTTATCTTTAGTTATATTCTATCCAGAGAGAATTTGTTAAGAATTTTTTGTATACAAAAGTTAAGATAAGTTCTGTCAATAATTATCCTACATTTTTTGAGATTATTTATTTTGAATTCTCTGTTTTCTAAGGGATGGTATCACATTTATTGATTTGCATATGTTAAATAAATTTTGTGGATCAGGACTAAATCCAACTTAACTATAGTTTATAATACTAAAAATATGCAATTTATTCAGGTTGCTAATATTTATTTAGAATGGAATATACACATACTGAATGAGAAATTTACATTGTAGCTTGAGTGTACATATATTTATTAAAAAATTTTTCACTCATTTTGAATTTGACTTATGTTTAATGGAATTTATTTCTAAATAATAAATATAACTTTTGGTAGAACTGGATTTACTACAGTTTACTGATACAGAACATAGCTATTATATACAATTAGTGCACAAAGCAGTGGCCTTAAAACACCGTATTATAATAACAATGCCAACTGTTTCAGGACTTGGGAACATATTGCTTCCTAAAATTCATTACCTGGTCTTATCCACCCCAACCCACATATAATGTTATTTCTTTGTTTTTTGATTGTTTTTTGGTTGCCCTTTAATGGAGTTACTGCTTATAGAACCCAGGATATTTTGCATAACTGAATTTATCAACATCATTTTGGAACACTTAACAGAAGCCACAAGAGTATGGATTATAAAGATGACAAGAAAATTTATTCCTTCTAGGGACTGAAAACCCTCTGAAAGAAAGAATGTCAAAAATAAACATTTGTAAGTGTACAAGATTTTCTCTTGTGCAATTTTAAAGTAGAAAATTAAATTACATTTGTTTTAATTATAGCACTGAATTACAAATTGAAACAAAAATTCCCCCCTTTGGGATTTCTTAAATTTGATTGATTATTTTAATTTAATTTTAATTCATAAATATTTAACATTTATTTACAAACATACCAAATAAACTGATATTTATTCTGCTGATGTTTTGAATATAGAGATACTTACTTTAAAGTACACCAAGAAATAAATACTTCCGTTTCCAAATCAAATTTTGTTTCACTTTAATTACAAATGATAATGAAATTGTTATACCTTTTCGATAAATGTTTTACTCAAATTTCACTTTAAATACCAAAACTTTAATATTATTTTATTTATTTTGTGCATATTTATACTCTGTTCACCAATCTGGTATAAATTTGTGTACAAAAGGAAGGAGATTGGTTTTATTTCAAATAACCCAAAATTAAATTATTTCAAAAGATTTTGTGGGGAAAATATTTGCACATCACATTATAAAAATAAACATTCTGTATGTTTCATTTTAACTGGATGAATGAGAAGGAAACACTCACTGAATTTTACACTTTGGTTGCTAGGAGACCTGTCATATTGTGATGTCACAACCACTCAGGATGAGAACCATTTTGATGGCCTAGCAGTTTAAATGTGCAGGCCTGCTAAAGCAGCATTTGAAGCTGCAGTGCTCAAAATCATTCAGATTAGAAAAGTAGCTATAGAAAAAGTTATTTGAGATGGAACATATTTCTTAAGAAATTCAAGATGTGTCTCGTAAAAATGGACAAACTGGTTCAGGAAACTCTGGTAGATCTCTATTGTGTGATCAAACATTCTCTGAGGACTTGGACTTGAGGTGTATGATTGAAGAAAATGCTTTTCAGACTTTGTCAGAAGAATCCTTGATAAAAAGACCATGTTACACACATTGTGTCTCAGAACCAGATGAAGATAATGATTTTCGTTATCTGACACTTCCAAGTAAACTCTGGAAAATGGCTTGGAGTGACCAATTTAAATCCATCTGTTGGGATGATAATGGAACTTCCATAGTGATTGACGAAGATGTCTTTAAGAAGGATGTTTTGGAAAGAATGGCCCCTTTCAGAATATTTGAAACTGGAAGTATGAAATGTTTAGTTAGACAGCTTATCTTTTATGAGTTTAATTAAGTACGGCAGAATTTTCAAAGATCTGCTTGTCTAGCTGACTTTCTGGCAGAAGAAATAGAAGTCTCTGTTTTAAGCAAGATATTCAGAAATTTTAGTTACGTCTTGGTAACTGATGTATAAAATTTTATTTTGTACATCACTCTGTGGTAATATAAATATGAAGGTAGGTTTTGAAAATTGTATAAAACTACAAAGGCTAAAATTCTTTATTTTTTCTAAAAATGAGAACAGTGCCTTAAGTATTCAAGATTTTGAGAAACTTTGCTAACAACTATAAATCTTATCAGAAACCTAAATAAAGGTATTAAAGCTGCTTTTCAAAATTGGCATTCACCGTTACTGCAAATGCTAACTTCTTAAAATGATGACTATACTATTTAAATGTGTATTTTCCAAATAAGGAACTTCAAAATATCGTCAGCAATTTTCATATTTTGATGATATTACCTTTGCATAGTAAAAGTGAAATCTGAGGTTTTATAGGTTATTCTTATTATAGTCTTGTGTTTTGGTTTAAAATATTACTAAAATCTTTCTCCTTTGGTTGTAACTTCAGTTCTATCATAATCCAAATATTAAATGAGGCTTTCCCCTGCTTTTAGAGAGAATAAAATGAAGAATTGGGATGAAAAATGCCTCTCTGGTATCTTCATTGGCTCAAGATGTGAACAAGAAGCTCTTTAAATGAGGGGGCAATGTTCGTAAACATAATTCTGATTTTATCGCTGACACTAGTTGAAAAAGTGCATTTTTACCTTCTCCAAATTTAAACATGCCTCTAATAAGAAAGCCCTCTACTGGCCACGTAATTGGTGATACAACTACCCAGATCAGAAGTGATTTTTCTCCTCCATCATCAATGTCATTTAGAACACCAGAACAAATTGCAGTGGATCAACGTGCTAATTTAAATCGGTTGACCACTGTCCACGGGCACTCTCAAAGCAGATACACTGAAGCAAATGGCTGTGTTTTGAACTTCATTACAACTACAACTTCTACTTCTCAGTAGAGCATCTTGTCTCCCATACAGAGCAATTAATTTGGACTGATGGTGGAGCCTTCTACTTTTCAAAATAGATATCACAACATATCTGCCAATAAATGTCATTTTTCTAAAGTTCAACCAGGGAGCAACCCACGGTTTCCAGTGACAGTGATAGCTGATACATCAGCTACCTCCCTTTCAAGGGCAACTCATCAGCCATCTTCAGTTTATGAATGTCATCCTAATTAAAACTGATCTACCAGAAGACTACCAGATTATGCAGGATTACAAAGATTAAATTTGATGTTGGTAAATGTTGACAAATATCTGCAATTTTCTTATTTGAACAATAAACTTAGATGTGTAACTTAATTATCCTTATTTTTTTAAAATAGTGTAAAAAGTTAAACGTGAGACTAAGTTACCATTTAAAGAATAAAAGAGATATTTGATTGATATGATCATTTAATGCAACATAATGGTATAAAATTAAATAATTTCTAAGGAAGAAGAAAAAATTGAAGAATTTGTAAAAAAATTAAACATGGAGATAGGGTAAATTACTAAGTGGTCTCTGGTTCATCCTGGAAAGTATTAAAAGAGTTAAGTTAGGATACATTAGAACAGGAGATAAATGCAGGAACCGGCCCAGGGATCATGGTCTCTATTATGTCATGCCTGGTATCATAAAAGTCACATGATATAGACTCAGATGTCACATTAAGCATGTGGTAGAATTTAAAAGCAATTTTATCTATGGTCTTCTTTGTGATGTTTTCAAAGCATTCCAATTTGTGATTTCTTTTCCTCCCCTCAAGAGTCTACACTATATTTTCAAGTGAATATTTTAAGTTACATTTATGATCCAGACAAAGACAAGCTTACATCCTAAAGGTGGCACTAAATGCCTTTCCAACTCTAAGCCCACAAACTCAACATAGTTTAGTCATTTCATTATAGATCTGACATCTTACTAATTTGGCATATCTTTATGTTTCACTGTTTCTGGAAATATATCCAGGCAAATATTTGTGGACCATATTAAATAAAACCTCACAACTTTGGCTCCAGCTCTTCCTTCGACTTAGGATGTCCTCCTTTTACCTATTAAGATTTTCCTAGTCTCAGCAGAGAAATCACCTCTTCAGGATATTAAATCTACTTTCCTGAAACAATAAAACTATCATAGTTTTCAAACTGTTTCATTATGTTCTTTACTCTTCACCACAAACTAGCTCTTTTCGTAGCCCAAGGACTAGTCACTCAAAACTGTAATTGGAGGTATGTACAGTAGACAAAGTATTATTTTCTTCTTAATTCATGTCTCCAGAGGCATAAATCATTCCATTATCACTTGCTGAATTTTTTCCTGTCTCTTCATCACCCACCCACTCCAAAATATATGATTTTCTTCCACATACAATTAAATATACTGATTTCTAATTAATTGACTTCCTAGAATCAGAGTGTATCCAGAAGAGACAGTGCCAATGCAAACATTTAATGTACGTTTATACACCCCACATAACTTGTGCCATTCTAACCTTCACACAGGAAGTATTTAAGAGGTACTAGACCCTTGGTTGGGGTGGGTGAATTCAGTAACTAAATTGCAATCTAAACTGTGTGGACTAAAAAGAGGTGACGGTGGTAGAATTAAAAATTTGTACAACTGCAAGAATATCAAATTTCTGCAGATACTAGGAAATATAAAATATTCATGGAATACTTTGACTATTTCCCATTAATTTAAAATAAAAGGTGAAACATTTTCAGAATGTGAAATGAGCTGAATTTCTGGGATAAGTGTAGGCAAGGTCAGGGAGCCTAAGGCTTCTGCTCACAATCATGCAGCCAGTGTCAGCGGATAAGACTGAAACGGCAACATTGTGTCCTGAAAATGTGTCACCTGTTGTGAAGATAGACTTTGATAATCTGGAAAATGGGTTAATGTGTCAGGGTAAGCTCTAGAAACATCCCACCAATATGACCTTTACCAAGAGATGAAAAGAGCCCACTTTCAGCAGGAGACCTGTGTCTGGACAGCAGTGGGGGTCCCTATAACACAAATATCAAGCTTTTAAATTTGTCAGCTCAACTCTGATGGTGGCTATGTTTTCGCTTATATTAGCAGTCTCGGGTTCAGATGGGCTGGTTCAGCAGCTAATTACCAGCTCTCTTATCAGACAGTGGGTCTTACCGTGATCATCTTAACAAGGTTCTACTCTGATAAGTCAAAAGCTACTGTTTACTTTCAGAATAAGAAATCCTAAAGAAAAATATTGTTTGTCCATCTATAGTTTTCTACCTGGGAAAAGTAGGCTATTTGCAAAAGTACAAAAGTTGGCTGGTGTTTTGAAAACTATTCTCTGAGCTCTGCCCACTGAATTCTTCCCACTAAATACTACAGATTTGTCTACCACTGTGTGTGTATGAGAAGATGGATTTTTAAGCAGTAACTAAGATTGTCTTAGTTGAGTCATCAGTGGATTATTCCTCTGCATCTTTCAGAATTTCTGTGAATTAAGAGTTTCATTGAGCCACCAGATTTTCTTCTGATCAGGGAGAGGTAGATTATATTTCTCCCAGTATACTAATTGTTACTGTTCATTGAATCCCGAGCTGATGCTAGGGCCAAGCCACTGAACCCTTGAATTGGGCTGAGGCATATACAGTCTCCAATCCCCAGAGCCCAGCACAGGACTGTGTCTCCTTTTTAATTTAAGCTTATGTCCAAGTTTATTTTTCTTTTAATTCTCATTGTTGACACAACTTATTTTGTATTTGAACACCCGTTGACTAATTTATAGAGACAGAACCGCTGATGTGTTCCCGTTCATCTACAAATAGCAATAACCTTCCTTTCATTGGACTACCTGGAATACAGTGAGCATAGTCATCATTTTGAAAGCAGTCCTCAGTCCTAATAATGCAGAACCTTTACACTTCTTTGCCAGCACTTGAGCGAGGATGTTTCTTATGGATCTCAAGGATTATTCTCACATCCCCTTATACATCCTTGAGAAAACACCATATTGTTATCCAAAATAATGTTTTTGTCAGTATTGCATTCCCATTGCAAAACAGTTAAGAACTGTAGGAGTTCTGAGATTTTACCATGCTGAGATTTTTAGCAACCTAGTATGTTCCTTTCTTACTGATGCTGTTGGGGAGATGAGACCTTTGGTCAGAGACAGTGAAATTGATCTCTCACAGCAAAAGCAGCCATGGTTAAATTTTGTATCCATTTCCTAATCTCAGATAATACACAGAGTGAAATTTTGACGCCTACAGAATCAGTGGGCTGTTATCATGAAGAAAGTTTAGAGCATGATAATACCCTAATTATATTAGTATCTTTATGTATATTTTATTAGAATCACTTATTTATTAGTATCCTTCTCTAAGATAAGTCTATCATGACTCAAGATTGCTTGCTGCAAAAACAATCATGAGAAATGACTTGGGAAACAATATCATTGTCTTTCCATTTTTCCTTCTGCTTTTATTGAGATATAATTGACATAAAACATTGTGTAAGTTTAGATGCACAGGGTAGATATTTGAGTTACATTATCATGAAGTAAATATTATAGCAACTTTAGGGAGAATTCATTATATCATTTAGATACAATATTAAAGAAATACAATTACTCCTTTTGTTGTGATGAGAAAACTTATGGTCTACTCTCTTAACAACATTCATATATAACATAAAGCATTATTCATTGTATTTATCATGTTAAAACGTAGCATCCCTTGAACACGTTTATTTTATGGCTGGAGGTTTGTATCTTTAGAGTGCATTAATCTAAATCTCCTTTTCCAACCCCTTCCTCTGTTAACTACAAATATGTTTTTTTCTATAAGTATGTCTGTTTGTTTTTGAAGTGTAGTTTAATGTATAACACTGTGTTCGTTTCTCTTACATAACATAATGTTTGCAAATTTTAATACAATTCAAATTGATCACAAGAATAAAACTAGTTATGATTTGTTGCTATTTAAAGATATTTCATAGTTATTGACTATTCCCCATACAGTACATTTCTGGTCCCTGACTCAATGAATTTGCAACTGGAAAATTTTCTCTCTTAATTTTCCTCACTATTTCTTTTTCTTCACCACATTTCACTCCTTCTTGTAAACAACCTGTTTCTTTCTATATCTCTAACTCCTTTTCTGTTTTGTTATGTTAATTTGTTTTAAATTCTTAACATGAGTAAAATAATTTAGCATTTGTCATTATCTGGGTAACTTATTTCACTTAGCATATTATCCTCTTGGTCTACCCAATTGTTGCAAATGATAAGAACTTATACTTTTTAGAGCTGAGTAATAACCCATTGAAATTTTATGTGTGTGTGTGCATATATAAATATATATATATATACTGTACATATATATATTTAGTGTACGTGCATATATATATAAATATAGATAAATCTTTAGTTGATATATTGTTCGATATATATATTATAAACAGACATTTTCTTTATCCATCATTTATTGATGAGAAATTAGTTTACTTCTATATCCTGGCTATAGTAAATAATGCTGCAGTGAATATAGGGTTGAATTTATCTTTTCTGAATGGTGTTTTTATTCTCTTGGAATAATTATCCTGATATGGAAATGTTGGATCATATTTCATTTTTTTTTTTGATAAAACTCCAGAGTGTTTTCCATAGTGGCAGTAAAAATTTACATTCACTCAAGCATTGCATCAGGGTTCTTTTTCTTACATCCTCACAAATATTTATATTTTTTATCATTTTGATCACTGTCATTCTGACAGGAGTGACATAATTTCTCATTGTGTTTTGGACTTGCATTTTTCTGATGGTTAGTGATGTTGACCATTTTCATGTGCCTGTTAATTACCTTTCCCCTACTATATATTCATTTTATTGTAATGGGCTAAATGACCATAACTGTCTGATTTCATTTATAGGCATTCTGTAGTGTTCCATTATTCTCTTGGTTCTGTGCCCATACCATATTCATTATTGTAGTTTGTATTACAGTTTAAAATCAGGGACAGTGATACTTCCTCTTTGTTCTTTGTAAAATTTGTTTGTGTTTTTAGTTTGTTTTTTTTTCATTTCTTTTCTTTTTATTGATTTCAACTCTTATGTGTTTACATGTAAATTTAAGAATTATATTTTGTGTCTGAAAATGCACTTTGTATTTTGATAGGCACTGAAATTAATTTGTGTATTTTCTTCACTAGTACTGTCATTTAAACAATATATTTTTCCTAATGTATGAACACTGTATATCCTTTCATCTGTTTCCATTAGCTTCAATTTCTTTTATAAATTATTTATAGTTTTCTGGGTACAGACATTTTACCTCCTTGGTTGGATGCATTTCTTGAATTTTTTTTTTTTTGTAATGCAACTGTAAATGAGACAGTTCCCTCACTTTCTCTATCTGTTAGCTTGTTGTTAGTGTGTAGAAATGCAAGATTTCTGTATGTTAATTTACATTCTGAAATTTTACCAAATGCATTGATAAGCCCTAGTAGTTTTGTGGCGTCTTCTTTAGGATTTCTTTTTAAAGTATTTCATCTGCAAACAGATACTTTTACTCCTTTTCTGAAATAGCTATATTTTATTAACTTTTACTTTGGATAGCTATGAATAGAATTTCCAATATTATACTGAATAACAGTGGTAAAAATGAGCATTCTTGTCTTCTTCCTGCTCTTACAGGAGATGCTTTCAGATTTTAATCAGTGAGTGTCATGTTAGCTGAGTTCTTGTCATATAAGACCTTAACTGTGTTGAGGTATGTTTCTTCATGCCCACTCTGAGGAGAAATACAATCATAAATAGATACTGAATTTATCAAAATATTTTATAACACTTTTGAGGAGACCATATAATTTTTATATTTCAGTTTGTTAGTTTGGTGTACCATATTGATTAATTTGTGGGTAATGAATCACTTTTGCATCCCTGGAATAAAAGGGACTGAATCATACTGTATAATTCTTTTAATGTATTGTTTGATTTGTTAACAATTTAGTGATGATTTTTTCATGTATACATTTCAGTAGTATTTAACCTGTAATTTTATGAGATATTTGTTCCTGCCTTAGTAGGAGTGTGACACAGAAATGTGGAAGCCTCCCTTCCTCTGCAAATTTTTGGAATTCTCTAAGAAGTATAGGTGATAGCTCTTCTCTAAATTTTTGGCAGGAGTCACCTGTGAAGATGTCTAGGCCTGTAATTTTGTTTCCTGGGAGATTTTGTTTAATTACTAATTCAATTTCATTAGTGCTAATCTGTTAAAATTTTCTATTTCTCATTCCATCCTGGAGAATACGTCTTTCAAAAAATCGTCCATTTCTTCTAGGGTTTCCATTTTAATTGGCATATAATTTGTTGTATCATCTTATGATGCTTTGTGTTACTTTGATATAAGCTGTAACTTCTCATTCATTTTTGAGCTTTTTAATCTGTACTCTCTTTTTTGCTCATTAGTCTCGTTAAAGCTTATCAGTTATATTTATATTTCAAAAGCAATTATGTAGTTTGATTAGATGTTTCTATTTTTAATATTTTTTAATTTATATTCTGACCTTTCAGCTGTCTTTCCATCAACTAACATGTTTGTTTATTATTTTTCTACATCATTTCTTTGTAAGATTACGTTATAAGAGAGAGATGTTTCTTATTTGTATAAGTGGGATTATTTTGCTATAAGCATCCCTATTAATACTTCTTTTCCTATACCCCATGGAATTTGTTTTTGTTGTCATATTTCTTTATAGATATTTCCTTTGATTCTTAGAGCAATCCTTTTTTGTTTAATATTGTATGATTTATCCTCCACACTTTACAATTTTTCTCAGGTTTTTCCTTTCAGTAAATTTCTATTCTCACAGAATCCATATGTTTCTTCACAAAATACAGAAAAAAATAATAAAATTTATACAAAATTGTGAAAGATCCAAATTTTCTAATATTATCTTTGAAAAATGAACAAACCTGTGGGTATTATCCTCCCTGACTTAAGAATATACTTCAAAGTTACACTAATCAAAACATCAAAATATATCACTTAAAGAGTCACATAGATTAATGGAACAAAGAGTCCTAAAATAAACCCACACTCATATGGTCAGTTAGTCTACAATGAAGGAGGCAAGAGTATACAATGGAAAAGGGGCAGTCTCTTCAACAAGTAGTTCTGGGAACACTGGACAGTACATGTAAAAGGAAGATGTAAGAGCACTTCCTTCCATATTATACAAAATAAGATAATAATTGATTAATTTCCTAAATGTAAAACCTGAAACTACAAAATTTCTGACCAAGAACAGGAGCAGAACTGCCTTTGAGGTAAATCATAGCAATATTTACTTTTTATCTATCTCCTAAGTAAAAAAAAAAAGGAAAACTAACAATAACTGTTTTTAATTTTACTGAGGAAATAATAGATGTACTCGGTGATAAAGGGATTCCACTTCTTGTGTAAGTGTGAAGTGCAAAACATCTTGCATAGCAAAGGAAACCTTCAGCAAGATGTATGACAACACACAGAATAGAAGAAAGAGTTTCAGACAATGAAACCAACAAAGTATTAATCTCCATAGTATATATATAGCATATTAGAATCAAGAGTTAAAAAACAAAGACCCCAATTTAAAAACAGTTCAAATATCTTCATCGAAGCTTTTCAAAAACAGACATGTAGATGATTTTCATGCACATAAAAAGAAACATAGCTTTGCTATTAATTAGGAAATCCTAAATCAAAACCAGAATGAAATATAATCTCACAGCAACCAAAATGGCTATTAACAAAAAGTCTACAAATGACAAACATTAATAAGAATTTTGATAAAAGGGAACCCAGGTACACTGTTGGTGGAAATATATTTTGATGCATCCACTATTATAGAAGTGTGGACACTGCTCAGAAAACTAGAAATATAACCACTATATTTTGCAGCAATTCCAGTTTTTGGTATAAATCTCAAAGAAAATGAAAACATTAACTTTAAAGGATATACTACCCCCAATGTTCTTAACATCATCATTTGTAATAGCCAATGGTAGAAGCACAACTCAACTGCCCATAAGAAGATGATTGGATGAAGTAGATTTGAGATACGGATAAAGTAATAAATACTTAGTCATTGTCATATCAAAAAGTAAATTTCTGCCATTTGGAACAATGTGTCTGGACCCAGAGAGTGTTGCACATAGGAAAATATGTCATACAGAGAAAAACACTCTATGTTACCACTTTCATGAGGAAACTAAAGATATAAGGGAAACAATATTAAGAAAACAGGAACAGAATCACATATATATGTGTACTGTAACAAGTAGTGTTTTCCTGTGCAGACAGGGAAGAAGGATGGAGAAGACAGATATGTGTAAGCTATTAGTAATAAATTAGAGAACCAACAGGGCTATATTTACAACACAAAGAAATATTTTAATAATTTAATTGATTTATAAGAGATTATAGGGATATTTTATAGTAAAATGTGCATGAAGGTGGGAAAAACATTGAAGAAAAAAACCCAGGAAAATCAAAATATCTTGTAGTACTATGATATTAGGGGAGGTGATTTGTTCACTTTTTTTAGTGTTCTTATAATGTCCTTAGTAGAATTTAAGCTTTTAATTGAAAAAGTATATACTTTAAAAATTGACATAAGTTTAATCTATTTTTGTCTCTCCCCTTATATCTACAGTCAGTAAACCTTTCACATCTCAACAAAAAGAAATACAACACAAAACAAAACTCCAGAACACATGTGAAAATGTGAATTTGGTGGACTAAAACACACAAAGGAGGCTGAAGTGAGGGAAGAGCAGATTTGGTGTCTGCAACAAGGCCCCCTGACTAGGATATCTGAGTCCACAAGTTCAGAGTACCCAGCAGAAACAGGGTCTCAGTGGTTCACACAGCTTCGGCCCCCAACTGCACTATTACTCATGGTCACATGAAACTAGGAGGGAGACAAAATAGACACAGAATTTCCAAACTTTAGACACTCAGACATTCATGACTTTGTAACTACTCCCCATTCACAGTGGTGGAGACAAGATACCTTGCAACACTGGACATAGCAAAGGCACTTGCCTGATTCCAAATACCCACCAGTCTTTGCACCTTTCCTCAATGTGTACACTGAGTCTCAAGGGATATCAGATAAAAGGAAAAGATCGCCTTCCCAGTGACAGAAGTGACATTAACTACCAGAGAAGTCTAAGAAGTGACAATGAAAGCACATCTTTTATCCAGACAGTAGCGACTGGAAAGTGCCATTTTGAAATATTATCAGAGGTAGCTCAGGTAAGTAAAACCAAAAATTGTGCAATATTGCCAACAACCAGAATACAAAAAAAAGACCCCAACTCCCAATCTGTTATTTAGTGTCATCAGAGCAATAATTTATCAAGATCATGACCAATCACAGTAACATTATAGGGCACGAACACACACAGATACACAGACACAGACACCGACAGACACAGACATGCACACGCACCTGCACACACGCACACACACACACACACAATGTCAACCATGCAGTAAACTTAAAGTCATGGTATATTGCCATATAACTAATAGAGAATCCAAAGAGGTGTCATACAGAAACTCAATACAAAAACAATACTAAGAAATTAGTTTAGTGGGCTCACAAATAAATGAAATGATGATAAGGAATACATTACC
Source organism: Vicugna pacos (assembly GCF_048564905.1). Classification (NCBI taxonomy): domain Eukaryota; kingdom Metazoa; phylum Chordata; class Mammalia; order Artiodactyla; family Camelidae; genus Vicugna; species Vicugna pacos. The sequence continues at coordinate 34,203,796 of NW_027328741.1, read as the reverse complement.
AAAGAGACTGAAACTATAAAATAACCAAACATTGTTTGAGGACCAGGAGAACTTAATAAATGAGATGAAGAATGCAACAGAAAGCATTGGAAGTAGACTGTCTCTGTGGAAGAGAGATTAGCAAACTCACCAATACAAAATTAGAAATGATAAGAGAGGGCAGAGATACAAGATATTAAAAAGTGAGGAAATTCTACAGTAGCCTTCAGACTTCTTCTGGAAGTGCACTTTAGTGTGGAATCCTGGAGGGAGAATAATATTAGAAGGAAGCTGATGGTTTATTTAAAGAAGTAATAGTTGATAAATTCCTGAACCTGTGTAAGGAACTGATATACATGTCCGTGAGCCAATAAAACACCAATAACTTTAAGACAAAGGGACCTCTTTCAAGATAAGTCATATGCAAATTGTCAAGTCAATGACAGAGAAAAAATTTTAAAGGCAGCCAAAAAAAGTTATGATAATGTACAAAGGAACCCCCATTAGGCTCTCAGAAGATTTCTGAGCCGAAAACATAGGGCAAGGGTAAATAAAATTACATTTTCAAACTTCTGAAATAAGAAATATCTCACCCAGTAATACTTAGACAGTTATCACTTAGATATAAAGTGAAAACAAAGACATTACCTGACAAAGAAATCCTGAATGTGATAAAAAACAAAACCGGGACACCTAATAAGAGATGAAGATAAGACATCTTCTAAGAAATATAAAATGGCAAATATATTCAAAATATTTATCAAAATGCTAAGGGGATACCACGAGAAATTTGCAACTGTTTCTTTGGGTATGTTTTTAAATGCTACTATACTACATGGATTAAAGAGAGAAAATTAGGAAATCAGGGGCAATAAATATAGATACTTCAAACTGGTAACATGTTTACAAAAGTAAAAGAAATAATTTGAATCAGTAATCATAAAAGGAAAAGAGTAAAAATAAATCAATATTAAAGGAAGCTGCTATCAGCTGAAAAATGACTAAATAATACATGAGGTGTTTTATTTTTAATTGAAGTACAGTAGATGTACTATATTGTGTAGTTTCAGATGTACAGCATAGGTATTCTAACCACTTTGGTGATTATATTTCATTATGAATTATTGAAATGAATTTAACATACAATTATTTTAAGACATTGTGTATAATTCCATGATCTATACAGATTATCCTTGTTGCTTCTCTCCTTTATGTATACTACATTCGATCTGTCAATGTTCTACCATTAAATTCTCTTTCCTTTCCCTTTGGTAAACATAAGCTTTTTCCCATATCTTTAAGTCTGTTTAAGTCTTGTCTATCTAATCTCTTAACCACTCTATCATGTCTCTATCTATCTATCTATCTATCTATCTATCTATCTATCTATCTATCTATCTATCTAACTAACTTTACATTTATCTCTCATCCATCTATCTATGTATCTATCTATCTATCTATCTATTTATCTATCTATCTATCATCTATTTATCTACCTTTCTAACATGTATTATCCTTCTAACTATCTATTTATCTGTCATCTATCAACAGATAGCTATAGATAGATGTACACAGATATTTGTTATTCTTTATATTCCACATATAAATTGAATTATATTCTTTTGTCTTTGTCTAAGTTATTTCACTAAGCACAATATTTTGTAGGTCCATTCATGATGCTGAAATAGCAATATGTTACACTTTTTCATGTCTGAGTAATATTCCATTGCATATTTATAGAAACATCATATATTCTTAAGTCCATAGTCTACTGTGGACACTAGGATTGCTTCCCTGTCTTGCATATTATAAACAGTGCTGTTTTGAACATTGGTTCTTCTCAATTTAGGTTTTCTTCACCAGATTTTTTCTAGGAGATTTATTAGTGTGTCATGTGGTAGTTAACTTTTTCGTTTTTAAACAAATCTGAATACTGTTTTCCATACAAGTTACAACAATATACATTCCTACCAAGAGTATACAAGAGATTGGTTACCTCCACATAGTCTCCAACAATTTCTATCAGTAGAATTTTTCATAATAGCCATTTGACCAGTTTTAAGTGATACCTCATTGTGGTTTTTATTTGCAATTAACTAATATTTAGTAATGTTGAGCCATTTTATCACTTGCCTGTTACTCATCTGTATGTTTTCTTGGGAAAAATATTAACTCAGGTATTCTGCTCTTGTTTTTGATTGGGTGTTTGTTTTTCACCTTGAGTTGTATAAACTAAATCCACGTTACATCTATTAACCTATATCTATTAACCCCTGGTCACTTGCATTGTTTGCAAATATGTTCTCCAATTATAAAGGCAGTGTTTTCATTTCACATATAGTGTCCTTAGCTGTGCAGAAATTTTCAAGTTTGTTTAGGTCCCACTTGCTTATTTTTGCTTTTATTTCTTTTGCCTTAGGAGACTGAAATATGAAAATATTCCTATGATATATATACAATAGGGTATCACATATATTCCATTCTAGAAGTTTTATAGCATCAGGTCTCATATTTAGGTCTTTAATTCACTTGGAGTTTATTTCTGTATATGATGTCAGGGAATGCTCTCATTTCAATGTTTTACATGTAGATATCCAGCTTTCCAAACACCATCCATTGACGAGACTGTAATTTCTCCATTGTGTACTCTTGCCTCTTATATCATAGATTCATTGCTCATAGGTGTGTGGAATAATTTCTAGGCTCTCTATCTGATTTTATTGATTATATCTCTGTGCAAATGCCATGCTGTATTTATTACTGTAGGTTTATAGTATAGTAAGGTATCTGGGAGAGTTATACCTACAGATTTGTTGTTTTTACTCAAGATCATTTTGGCAATTTTTAATGGTTTCATGTTAAACTTAGAGTTATTAATTTTCTGGTTCTGTGGAAAATACTACAGCTTTGTAACAGGAATTGCACTAAATCTGTAGGTTTCTTTGTGTAGTACGGCCATGTTAACAATATTAACTCTTTCAATCCAAGAGCACAAGACATCTTTCCATTTCTTTGAATCATTTTTAATCTCTTAGTCAATGTTTTATAATTTTCAGTGTGTTGATCTTTCACATATGTGGTTACTTTATTCCAAGTTATTTGGGGTATAGTGTTTTAAATATTATTGCTTTCAAGGTCCATTATATGGTATCTCATGTTTAATACGTTGAAATGCAAGAGACTAATTTACATTAAACTTTTACCCTGCTCCCATGATGAAATTATTTATTGTTCATAATAGTCAGTGTGGAGCCCTAAGGACTCTCTATGTAGATTGTTATGCCATCAGTACTGGTGACAATTTTGCCTCTTTCTTTCCATTTTGCATTTCTTTTACTTCTTTTTCTTTTTCTTTTATTTTTTTCTATTACTATTGAACACAAGTGCTGAGAGTAGGAATCCTTGTCCTGTTCCAGAATTTACCCAGAAGGCTTTCAGCTTTTCCCCTGAGTATTATAAATTGTTATAAATGGCCTTTAGTATGTTGAGAGATGTTCCCATTGTACTCAATTTCATGAGATTTCTGATGATGAATGTATGTTGAATTTTGTCAAATGCTTTTTCTTTGTGTATTGACATTGTCTTGTGAATTTTGTCCTTCCTTTGTTAGATATGTGTCACGCTGATTGACTTGTGTATGTTGAACCATCCTAGTGACTCTGGAAGGAATCCAAGTGATCATCATGTATAATCCTTTCTATGTATTCCTGGATTCATTTGTTGATGTATTTCAAGCATTTTTGAGTGTATATTTATCAAGGATATTGGATATTCATTTTCATTCTTTTTTGTTAGTGTTTTGACTGGTTTTGTTATCAGGGTAATGTTGGCCTCATAGAATAACTTTGGGAATTTTCCTTCCTCCATCATTTTTTAAAATAGTTGGAGGTAAAGAGGTTTTAGTGAAGGCATCCAGGCATTTTGTTCAAGGGGTGTTTTTTAAATTATAGATTTTACTAAACTTATACCGATTGCTCTTTTCAAGTTCTCAGTATTCTTTTTATTCATTGTGGTTAGGCTGTACGTTTCTAGAAATATGTCCATTTCTTTTAGGTCATCCAATTTGTTGTCATGTAATAGCTGATACTGCTTTCATAATCATTTTTTGTATTTCTGTAGTATCAGATATTATTTCTACTTTTTCATTTCTTTCTTTGTTAGGGTCCAGTCTCTGTATTTCTTGATAAACCTGGCTAAATGCTTACCTGTTTGTTAATATTTTTAAGAAAAATTAAAGCTGTTGATTTTTTGATTTTAATTTATTTTTCAACTTTTATTTTATTTATTTTCAACATAATTATTAAAGATATCTCATTCTACTACCTGTGGGTTTTGTTTATTCTTATTTCTTGTTATTTTGTGTTGTATGCTTGGTCCTTTGTATGACGTTTTTCTTGTTCCTTGTAGAATACATGATTTGTTCTCATCTTCCCTCTTAGATTTGTGTTTGCTGCATCTGATACGTGTTATGAAAGTGTGTTTTCATTGTAATTTGTCTCCAGGTATGATTTTATTACCTCTTTGATTTCATCACCTCTTTGATTTCATCATTGACATTTTTATTTTATTTTTTAAAGGATGTGGTTTGACTTCATGTTTGTGATTTTCCTATTCTTCTTTGTAGTGTTGATGCACAGTATCATACTTTTGTGTATGGAAAAATATTTGCTGTAATCTATATTTGCTTAATGTCCCTGACGCTCATTTCATGACATAATATGTGGTTAATTCCTTAGATAACATCCTGTACACACTTGAATTGTTTATATGTTCTGCTTTTCTGATGCAGATTCCAATAGCTCACTTAGGTTCAAATGATCTAATATGTTAATAAGACCTCTGTTTCCTTACAGATATTCTTTCTGGATGATCTGGCCATCAGAATAGTGAAGTGTTCAACTCATCTACTATAATTTTTTTATAATGAATTAATTCTTTCATGTCTACTAAAATTTATTTTTATACTTGGGATCTATGGTGTTGGGTCCATATATAATTTAATGAGTGTAATACCCTTATTTTATCTATTTTTCTTTATATAATCTCATATTTTTTTCATTTTGGCCCTTATTTTAAAACATATTTTGAATGGGTTGAGCATTGCAATCTGCACTTTCTTGTCATTTCCATGGAATATCTTTTCCATTTTTTCCAGACTATGTTTATCTTCCACCATAAAGTGAGACTTTCTGTGGGGGATGCAAAGATGGTGGAGAAGAAAGATGCTCGTAGCTCACCCTTTCACACAAATGCACTAAGTGTCACATCCACAGACCCACTCAGTTAACCAGAGAACCAGCAGAACTCTGACAGAACATCGTCCTCTTCAATAGATAACTATGTGAAAAATATGGTGGGAGAAAAGGAAGAAAGAAGAAGAAAAGTCAAAACACAGTGGGACAGGTCCCACGGGGAGAGAGCATCATAGAAGGACTGGTGCTCATTCACAGTGTCTCCCCTCTCCAACTCAGAGATCGGCAGGATGGAGGGGGAGCCTCCTAGGCTTGGACCTGTACAGAGTATAAGTTGACTGACAGAACTAAGATAAACAGGCACAGAGAATCCCTGTGACACCCAGATGAAAACCCCCAGAAGCTGGGGGCAGGGCCATGCTGCCCGAGCAGGGTGGTAGATGGGAAATGGCTGCACTGTGGCGGCCCGGGAGAATGGAGTGGGCTTTGTGCCATGGCTATGGATGAATAGCACAGAACAACCTGGGCCCTTCATAAAACAACAGGGCAAATGTGCCCTGTGCGGGGAAGGGTGCAATTCGCATCTCTGAAAATCCACAGAAGTTTCTAGGTGAAGAGAGCTGGGCTCAGACACAGCCACCATAGCCTCCGGTGCTTTGTACCCAGTAGACAGTGGGGGCAAAACCTACATCTACACCTAAGGATTTAGCAGCATCAAGGGCCAGACTGAGACTTGTTGACAGCATGAGGCAAATATGATCCTACTGCCCTGGTTTCTCAGATAACTTGTCTGCCAAGACAAACAAGGAGCTGGATTTTGGCCCAGACCAGGGACAGGGCTGTTCCTCAGTCTTCCCTGAGCCCACTTCTGGTGTGCAAACCTGATGCAGAGCGTACAGTGGCACAGAGCAGCAGAGTGATCTGCAACCTGAAGGGGTGGGTGTACCCTCAAATTTGAGCTGGAATGCAGCCCCTGACCATGGTGCTGGGAGAGGGCATGATGCCAATCCTGCCTGGTCAGTCTGCATCATCTGACTGCAAAATCGGGCAGGGAAGTGACAAGCTAGCCCAGAGTAAAGAGAGCTGCTCCTGAACCAGTGTAGGGTGTAGGAGCGATCTGCTTGACAACATGCCCTGGGAGCAGCACAGATGAGGGCTCCAATGGAGGGTCTCTGGAAACAGCAAGCTGAGATTCCAAAACAGAATGAATACAGAAAGAATTCACATTAAAATACACACTCTCCAGCAGGACACAGACGACCCCCTTATTTTAATCTGTTTTTACCGGTTCCATTTTCTATTATCCTCTTAATTTTTACTTCTTATTCAATTATATATATCCCCATTTTAATCCCTTTGAAATTTTTAAAAATAATTTTATTATTATTATTTTTCAAAACTCTGCTTCAAATTTCTTTAAAATTATTCATTATACAATGTCTTCAAAGCTTTATTTCTCCCTTCTTTAATATTCTTTACCTCTCGCTCTTTTTTCTATTTTCTATGTTGTATTACTACATAGGCATTAGGTAGATATACTCCTTTAGGACAACAGTATATAACTGATACTCCATAAACCACAGTGCCAGAGAGGTAGTAGAAAGATGAAGAAGCAGAGATGCCATTTCCAATTAGGAGAACAAGAGAAATCCCCTGAAAGAATGATCAGTGAGATAGACATCGATATCCAACTAGATGAAGATTTCAAAATTGGAGTGATCTAAGTACTGAAGGAAATAAAAGAGATAGTGTTTAGAGACATAAAATATGTCAAAAATGAAATGGAAGCTATAAGGAAGAGCCGGGTAGAATAGGTAAACCCGTTGACTGAGATGAGGAATGATTTAAAGGTGTAGCAATGCTGACAATATAGTGCAGAGGAACGAATTAGTGACTTATAAGACAGGACAATAAAAAGCAACCAATCAGTAGAGCTACAAGAGAAATAACAAGAAACAAATTAAAAAACCATAAGGAACCTATGGGATAGTAGAAAACATGCCAAACTTGGCATGATAAATGTCACAGAAGGGGAAGAAAGATCAAAGTGGATTGCAAAGATTTTGTAGATATCATGACTGAGAACTTCCTAAACTTAAAGAAGGAATCAGATATCCAATACAGGAAGCTCTGAGTGCCCCAAACAGGAAGAACCCAAATACACCCATACCAAGACATATAATTAAGACGCCCAGAGTTAAGGATAAAGAAATGATCCAAAAGACACCAAGACAATAGCAAAGAGTGTGTTACAAGGGAATCCCCATAAGGCTTCCAGCTGATTTCACTGCACAAATACTACAGGCCAGAAAGGAGTGGCAAATTATATTCAAAGTCCTGAATGAAAAAAATTGTATACCCTAGGATACTTAAACCAGCAAGGCTATTCTTTTTGGTAGAAGGAGACATAAAGAATTTCACACACAAGAAAAATGTTCAAAAGTTCAGCAAAACTAGACCCATGCTAAAAGAATTATTGAAATGTCTTCTCTAAAAGGAAAAGCAGCAGGATGCAACAGAAATGTGAAACTCACAGCTGGAAAGGTGATAATTCATGAATTACAAATAAAATAAACAAAATTTTAAAACAAGACTTGCAAATCATTGAGAGTGGGAGAGGGAGGCAGGAAAATAGAGAATTTTTTTTTTGGTCTTTCCATTTAAAATATTTTGTTCTCGGTAGGATGGGTTTGATATCATCTTACTATCCGTTTAATAAAATCAATTATAGTAATGGTGTAATGGACTTAAAAAAAGGGTAACAAGAAGACAAAAAATTACCAGGGTGTCACAAAATCGAAATAAATTTCATGATAATACAAAGGAAAATGACCAAACAATAAAAGGAACATGAAAGGAACAAAGAGGAAATAACAAATGAACTGCAAAGATAAGGTGAAACTGGCTATAAACACAAGCCTATCATCAACAATTGTAAATGTTAATGGACTAAATGCTCCAGTAAAACTCATTGAGTGGCAGGCTGGATGATAAAGCAAGAACCTTCAATATGCTGCATACAAGAGACTCACTTCAGAGAGAAGGACACATATAGATAGAGAGTGAAAGGTTGGAAAAGGGTATTCCATATAATTTGAAAAGCCTAAAAGCAGGTGTTGCTGAACTGATTTCAGACAAAATAGTCTTTAAAACAAAGGCCATAAAGAAAGATAAATAAGGACATATTATAATGATTGAAGGAGTGATACAATATGAGGATAAAACACTCATTAATACATATGCACCAAATACAGGAGCAACTAAGTACATAAAATAATTACTAACAGATATAAAGGGGGATTCATATTTGGAGATTTCAAAACTGCATTAACATCACTGGACAGATCATCGAGACAGAAAATAAATTAGGCAACAGAAAACTTAAATAATACAATAGAAATATTACACTTGGTGGATATTTTAAGAGCATTGCACCCCCCACAAAATAGGATATACATTATTTTCAAGTGCATGTGGGACATTTTCCAGGATTCATGATGTACTTGGGCAGAAAGAAACCTCAGCATTTCAAAGAAGATAGAAATTACCTCAAAATTCTTTACTGACCACAATGCCATGAAGCTAGTAATCAACAAAGAGAAGAAAAGGAGAACATTAGGAAAACATGGGGTTTAAAAAATATGTTATTCAAAAACCAATGGGTCAATGAAGAAATCAAAGTTGAAATGAAAAATTAGCTTGAGACAAAAGAAAATTAAAGCAAAACCCCACAAAATTTATGGGACACAGCAAAAGCAGTGATGAGAGGGGTGTTTATAGTGATACAGGCCATCCTCAAAAAAGAAGAACAATCACAAATAAACAATTTAACCCACCAGCAGAATGAACAAGAAAAAGGAGAACAAAAAACCCCAAAAGGAAGCAGAAGGAAGGAAATCATAAATATTGAGGAGAAAATAAATAAAATAGAGATTAAAAAGACCATAGGAAAAACTCAACCAATTCAAAGCTGGTTTTTCCAAAATGTAAGTAAAATCGACAATCCTCTGTCCAAACTCAAAAAGAAGAAAAGAGAGAGAGTACAAATTACCAAAATAAGAATGGAGAATGTAGAAATTACTACAAAAAATTAGAAATACAAAATATCATACGAGAATATTATGAAAAGTATATTGAAACAAACTGTATAACCTAGAAGGGATGCACAAGTTTCTGGAAACATACTGTCCACCAAGACTTATCCAAGACATAACTGATCCCTTGAAAAAGCAGAGCACTAGAAATGAAATCAAAATAGCAGTATAAAACCTCCCTACAAATAACAGTCCAGGACCGGACGGATTCACTGTGGAATTCTACCAAACATAAAAGAAGAATTCATACCTGTCCTTCTCAAACACTTTCAGACGATTGAAAAGGAAATAATATTCCCAAAGTCACTCTGTGAAACATCAATACCACAACCAGGGAAATACACTAACAAAATCAAGATTATAGGCCAATATCACTGATGAATACAGACGCCAATATCCTCACCAAAATAGCAAAAAATAGAATTCAAGACAGAAAGATTATACATCATGACCAAGTGGGATTCATGCCAGGGACACAGGGGTGGTTCAACATATGGAAATCATTCAATATAATACAGCACATCAACAAGAGAAAGAACCAAAACCACATGATCATCTCAATTGATGCAGGAAAAGCATTTGATAAAATTCAACAAACATGTATGATAAAAATTCTCACCAAATTGGGCAGAGAGGGAATATATTTCAACATCATGAAAGCTATAGATAACAAACCTACAGCCAGCATAGTACTCAATGGTGAGAAAGTCAAATTCTTCCCACTAAAATCTGGGACAGTAAAAGAATGCACACTATCACGACTCCTACTCAAGATAGACTTGGAAGTCCTAGCCACAGCAATCAAACGAGAGAGAAGTAAAAGGGATGAAAATTGGAAATGAAGAGGTAAAAGTCTCACTATATGCACAGAATTCGTTACCATATATAGAAAACTCTTAAAGATCCAGACAAAATTTACTACAGCTGATCAAAGAATTCAGCAAGGTAGTAGGTTACAAGATTTTGCTTTAAATATCAGTGGCATTTCTTTATGCAAAAGATTCAGATAATACTATAGAGCTATAGTCAACATGACAGCACTCTATTGGTAGAAAAACATACATATAGGTCGAAGGAACAGAATAGAGAGCCCAGAAATGAACCCACAAAAGTTTGGTCAATTAATCTGAGACAAAGAAGGCAAGAATTTACAATGGAATAGAGATAGTCTCTTCAGAAACTGGTGTTGGGAAAACTGGACAGCAGCATGTAATTCAATAAAGCTAGAACACTCCCAATGAAGCTAGAACACCATACAAAAAATATAAACTCAAAATAGGAAAAACACTTAAACATAAGACAAGATACAATAAAATTCCAAGAGGAAGATAAAGGCAAAGCGTTATCTGACATATGTCTGGAAAATTTTCTCGTAGAAGAGAAAAAAGCAAGAATAAATAAATGAGGCCTAATGAAACTTACAAGCTTCTGCACAGTAAAGGAACCGGAAGTAAAACAAAAAGACAACCTACGGAAAGGGAAAAAAATTTGCTTAAGAAACCGTCAAAGGCTTGATCTCCAGAGTATACAAGCAGCTCATCCAACTGAATAAGAAAAAATAAACAACCTAATCCAAAATTGATCAGAAGACCTAAACAAGCAATTCTCCAAGGAAGACATACAAATGATCAAAAGGCACATCAGAAAATGCTCAATATCACTGATTATCAGAGAAATGCAAATCAAAACTACAGTGAGGTATCACCTCACACCAGTCAGAATGGCCATCATTCAAAAATCCACAAATGACAAATGCTGGAGAGGCTGTGGAATAAAGGGAACCGTCCTTCACTGCTGGTGGCAATGCAGGTTGGTGCAGCCACTGTGGAATACAGGATGGAGATTCCTCAAAAGCCTAGGAATAGACTTACCATATAACACAAGAATCCCGCACCTGGGCATAAATCCAGAAGGAACCCAATTTCAGGAAAACACCTACACCCCAATGTTCATACCCAGCACTATTTACAATAGCCAAGACATGGAAACAGCATAAATGTCCATCGACATTTGACTGGATAAAGAAGAGGTGGTATATTTATACAATGGAATAGTAGTCACTCTTATAAACTGACAACATAATGACATTTTCAGCAACATGGATGGTCCAGGAGAAAATCAGTCTAAGTGAAGTTAGCCAGAAACAGAAAGAAAAATACCATATGAGATGGCTCATGTGTGGAATCTAAAAGCAAAACCAAACCAAACAAAAAAGGCATAAATACAAAACAGAAATTTACTCGCATGCAGAAAATACAAAGTGTTGGTTGCCAAGGGTTGTGGTGTGGGAAGATATAGGCTGGGTGGTCAAAAAACAGGATTGTACTATATAGCACAGGGAAACATATAAAAGATCTTACGGCAGCTCACAGGGGAAATAATGGAACAACAAATGTATATATGTTCGTTGTACATAAAAAATTGTGCTCTAAAATGGAATTTGAGACAACTTTGTAAAATGATTAAAAACCAATTTAAAAAAGTTAAAAAAGAAAAAACATGATCCTAAATATTACAGGTGTAAATATAAATTATAGAGTATAAACAACTATGCAGAAGAGTAGTAAAACAAAAGATTTTGTTTTTGTTTTCTTTTTAAGATAAGCAAATTCAAAATACCTCTAGAAAGATGCATCATGAAGAAAAGAGAGATGCTCCAAAATAATAAAGTCAGAATTAAAAGTGGAGAAATAACAATTGTTCCCTCAGATATACAAAAAAGGGAACATTTTGTCAACATTTACATGCCAATAAACTGGACAACATAGAAAAAAAGACAAATGTCTAGAAATAGACAGGAATAAGGTGAAACAAATAATTTGAACAAACTTATTTCTAGAAGAAAGATAGAATCTGCATTTAAAAAATTCGTTAAATACTAGGGCAGATTTTAACAACTTCAGTGGAGAACTGTACAAAAATATAAAGCAGAACTTATACTCTTCAACTATACAAAAATTGTGAAAATGGGGGAAACTCACAAATTAATTCTATAAAGCTTACATCACCCTGAAAGCAAAGCCAACAAAGTACAAGCAAAGAGAATTTGAAGCCAATAACTTTGGTTGATATAGATGCAAAAATTCAAAAAAAATATTATTAGAAAACTAAATCCAGCAATACCTAAAATGAATCATACTACATGATCAACTTTAATTCATTGCTGGGTCATAAGAGAGTTTGAAATTACATGAAATCAATCAGTTTTATACAGCACATTAACAAAAGAAAAAGGGAAAATGATGTGGTCATCCCAATAAATCGATAAAAAGCATTTCACAAACTTCAACTTTTATTCATTAAAACAGCAGCAACAACACCAACAACAAGAACAATAGGATCAACAAAAACAGAAACCACTTACAAAAGTAGGATTCAGGAAATAAATCTCAACATAACTAAAGTCATTAATTACAGAAAAACAGACAACAGAATATGCAAAAGTGAATAACTGAAAGCAAAGTTGAGGAATAAAACAAGGATGCCCACTCTCACCCTTTCAATTAAACACAGTATGGGAAGTCCTAGCAACAGCAATCGGACAAGAAAAAAATTTTTGAAGTTGGATTGAATGAAGTTAAACTGTTATTATTTTAGATGACACGATAATCTATACAGAGAACCCTAAAGATTCTCCACACCAAAACAACTAAAACTAATAAAGACATTTAGCAAAGTAGCATGATCCATGATTATTATACAAAAACTGTCACATTTCTTTACACTAACCATGAAATATTCCATAATTTTAAAAAACACATATGAAAGCAGATCAAAATGAAAAACCTATGAAAAAAACAAGATAATACAGTCAATAGGAAACTGATAAATAAATTTGAAGATGATGAAAAGAAATGGAAAGAAGTCTCAAGGTCTTAGTTTAGAGGAATTAATATTGTTAAAATATATATACTACATAATGTGTGTACAAATATAAAGTGATTCAGATTGAACTACATGATATTTTCCACAGAAGTTAAAACAGTCCTAAGATTTGTATAGATCTGAAAAAGAACCAGAACTGCAAAATAAACAATGAGGAAAAAGAACAAATTTGGAGGCATAAACCACAACCCTCCCATCTCAGACTATATTACAAAAACAGTAATTAAAACAGCACAATACTGGAAAACAAACAAACATCTATATCACTGGAACAGAACACAGAGGCAGAAATAAAACATCACACTTATGGTCAACTAAACCATGACAAAGGAAACAAAAATATACAATGCCTTATTTACAGATTTCAGCAAGAGATGTTGAGAAAGCTAGACAGCTGCATGTAAATCAATGAAATTAGAACACTCCCTCACACTGTATAAAAATAAACTCAAAATGTTTTAAATATCTGAATCTAATACATGACACAATATAACTCCTGGAAACTAACATATGCAAAAGAAGACAAAAATTGAAGCAAAATTTTCTTATGTCACTCTCCCAAGCTGAAAAGTATAAAAGCAAAATAAACAAATAGGTCCTAATTAAACTTAAAAGGTTCTACACAGCAAAATTAACAATATGTAAAGATGAACTTCCAAATAGGAGAAAACTTTTGGAAACAAAGCAATCAACAAGAGGCTAATTTCTAAAATACACACATCGTTCATACAACTCCATTTCAAAAATCTACAAACAACTCAGCCAGAAAATGAGCAGAAGGCATGTCTCAAAGGAGACACGCAGATGACAAACAGGAACATAAAAACGTGCTCACATTGCTAATCATTATACAAAGGCAAGACAAATATAAAATAATGTATTAACTCACACTACTGAGAAAGGCTGTCATCAAAATGTCTGCAAATAATAAATACTCGGGAGGTTGTGGACAAAAAGGGACTCTCCAATGCTGTTGGTGGGAATGAAAATTGGTGCTACCACTTTGGAAACAGTATGGAAGTTCTTTCAATAATAAAAATAGACCTAACATATGACACAGCAATCCCACTCCTGGGCATATAAAAAATAAAACCTGAAAACAATGAATCCTAGGGTAAAACATAAGAAGTACACTCTGTCATTGGACTTAATTTGATTCTACATATGTCTCCTCTGGCAAGGGATGCAGAAGCAAAACTTACAAAATATGATTGTATCACTCTAAACAGATTTACATTGCATAAGAAATGATCAATAAAATGAAAAGTCAACCAACACATTGGAAGAATATATTTGCATGTGATATTTTCCAATCAAGTGTTAATATGCAAATATATGGCAAATTCATACACCATATCAACAACAAAAATGACCAAACAATCCAATTAAATAAAATGTCCGTAGGAACTGAATAGACAAATCTGAATCAATTTTTTGTAGAAAACATACAGTTGACTAAATGACACATGAAAATATGTTCAGAGTTATAAATTATTAGGAAAGTCATAAACCAAAAATGAGACAAGACCTCACACTTGTCAGAAGGCTCTCATCAAAAAGAAAAGAAATAGATGTTGGTGAGATTGTGGAGAAAAAGTAACACCATGGACACTGTTGATAGGAAAGCAAATTATTGATACCACTGCATATATACATCAAATTTTCTTCATACATTTTCCTGTCAAGGGATGTTGGGTTTGTAGGCCCCTGTCTGAAGGCTCTATAGAATAAGCCCATGGGCTGAACTGATAAACAAACTGTGAGGAATGTCACATATTCAGGCTGGATAAGAAATGGCCTGCTCAATGTATACAGTATGGATGGCTGGATAGCCTATGCTGGGTAATATCCTTAGAGGAGAACAACCTAAGACAGGCACAGCCGGCTGGATAAGAGATCCCCTACTTAATGAAGTTCCGTGATGAACTTTAAAACAATCCTCGATCATTTAACATCCTGTGATTACTACAGGAGCATGGGGACATAAATCGTTTAAGATTATTTACATTGTTATAACTTAGATGATATGTGAGGCATTGTGCATGTCCTATATAAACCCTTTTTCTATGAATCAATAAACAGTGAACTGCTTCGCTTCTGTCCACACAGTGTTCGTGTGTATATGATATCATGCCACTGAGAGGGTTAATTTAATTTGTTGGGAGTATCTTAAAAGGATGTTTCATTATATATAATGCTATTTCTGCACCTATTGAGATGATTATGTGAGTTCTTTTACTCATTCTATTAGTGTGGCATGTCACCTTTATTGATTTGAATATTTTGAAGTATTCTTAAACCCAGGGATAAATCCCTTTACTCACGTATGTTTATGATACATTAAATGTGTTGTTGAATTCATTTTGCTTGTGTTTTGTTGAGAATTTTGGCACATATATTCATCAGGCATAATCTTCTATATTTTGCGTATAATGTCCTTTCTAGCTTGGTTATGCAAATAAAGCTGGCATCATAAAACAAGTTTGGAATCTTTCACCCCCTTCAAATTCTTGATAGGTTTGGGGAAGAATTGGTGAAAAATTGTCTTCAAATGTATGATAGAATTCACCAGTAAAGTCATCTTGTTAATTATTCCTGGTTTGGGAGTTTTGGATTACTGATTTACTCATACACACTTCTGCTATATTTAGCTTTCTAATTACTTCTTGCTTCAGTATTGGAAGACATATGTTTCTGGGTATATGTCTTTTATCCTAGGTCATTCAAATCGTTGGCTAGTGTTAAATTCTTATTATGCTATGCATACCTACAACATGAGTGGTAATATCTGCTCTTTTATTTCTACTTTTATTTAAGTCTTTATTTTCTTAGCCAACCTAAACTTTTGTCCACTTTATGTTGAAAGGAAACAGACTTAGGTATAATGTTTTTATCTTTTCATTTGTTTCTCTTGTTATTTGCCTTGCTTTCATTCATTCAAATTTCTTCTTTATTCTTTCTGTTTTCTCCTAGTTTCTTGATGTGTAAAGTTAAGTAGTGTGAATCATTGTATTTCTTTTATTATTAAATATTATTTTTTTACTTATTTATTTATTTATTTACATGTTTATTCATTTATTTATCATTGAATATGCCATTTACAATGTGTCAATCTGTGATGTATAGCACAGTGTCCCCGTACATGCATAAATTTCTGTGCCTATTAAACTTTATTTCATGATATTTAACTTACTGCCCTGTGTCATACAAAATAAACTTTGAAAACATCTATTTTTATATATAGTGGATAACATTTAGAAATCTACAGCTCCCAAATATATCCTCAACCAGCCCCTTTCTGCAGTAACCATATGATTATTAAGTAGATCTTCAAGTGTGTTTCAGTTTTGCAGATGAAATCATAGTGTTCACATGCAAATTATTTTTTTCAGGTTCTACATATGTCATGTCCTGTGTTATTTTTCTTTCTCTTTCTGGCTTACTTCAATTAGTATGACACTTTTTGGGGACAACCATTTTGTTGCAAATGTCATTGTTTTATCATTTTTTATTGCAGAGTATTATTCCATTGTGTAAATAATGCATAACCCCTGTATACTGTCATCTGTTGTTGGACAATTAGGTGGCTTCTATGTCGTGGCTGTTGTATATAGCACTGCTAAGAACATTGGGGTGCAGGTGTCTTTTTGAAATAAGGTTCCCTTTGATATATACTCAGAAGTGGGATTGCTGGATCATATGTTAAGTTTATTTTTATACTTTAGAGGAATCCCCACCCTTTATTCCACAGTGACTGCACCAAACTACATTCCTACCAACAGTGTAGGAGGATTCCCTTTCTCTACAGCTTCCCCAGCATTTATTGTTTGTTGACTTTTGAATGATGGCCATTGTGACTATTGTGAAGTGATACTTCATTATACTTTTGAATTGCCCTTCTCTGATATTGATAGTGAGCAATTAGTTTTTCATATATCTGTGTGGCATTTGAACGTCTCTATTGGAGAATTGCTTGTTTAGGGCTTCGGCCCATTTTCAGATAGGGTTTCTTTTTTCATTATTATTATTAGTTTGTATGAAGTCTTTATATTTTGGAAATTTAGCCTTTGTCAGTTGCATCATTTCTAAATATTTTCTTTAATCCTCTAGGTTGTCATTTTTTCTTGTTTATGGTTCCATTTGTTGTGCAAAAGCTTATAAGTTTAATTAGGTCCTATTTATTAATTTTGTTCTTACATCCATTACCTGGATAGGCTGTTCAAGGAGATCATTGCTGAGATTTATCTCAGAGTGTTTTCCATATGTTTTCTTCTAGGAGATTTACTGTGTCTTGCTTTACATTTAAGTCTTCAAGTCATTTTGAGTTTATTCTTATGTATGGGGTGAAGGATTGTTCTAACTCCATTGCTCTGATGCTGCTATCCATTTTTCCCAACACCAGTTGGTGAAGAGATGATATTTTCTCTGTCATAGTCTTGGCTACTCTTTAAAATTTTAATTGAACATAGGCCTGTAGATTTATTCATAGGCTCTCTATTCTGTTCCATTGGACCATATGCCTGTTTTGGTACCAATATCATGTTGTTTTGATTATTGTAGCTCTGCAATACTGTAGGGAGAACAGGCGGGTTATTGCCCCAGCCACTTTCTTTGTCTTCAATATTGTTTTGGAAATTATGGATCTTTTAGATTCTATATAAATCTTATGATCATTTGTTTCAGTCCTAAAAAGAAATGTTTTGAATAATTTGATAGGAACTCAGTTTAAGTCTGTGTATTGCCTTGTACAGTATGGCCATTTTAACAGTATTATTTCTTCCATTACAAGACCATTGGGTATCTTTTCAATTGTTCAAGTCTTTCTTGATTTCCTCAATCAATGTTTTCTTGTTCTCCATGTATAAATCATTCACCACCTTGGTTAGAGCTATTCTTAATCATTATATCCTTTAGGGTGCAGTTATAAAAGGGGTTGTTTCTGTACTTTGATTTCCTTTTGATACAATGGTAGTGTAAAGAAATGTAATTGGTTTTTGTAAATTAATCTGGCTACCTTAACCAGTTCCTTTTTTAGCCTAAGTATTTTTTTGTGAAGCTTCAGAATTTTCTATATATAGTGTCATGTCTGCATATCATGACAATTTTAACTGTTCTTTTCCATTCTCAATAGTTTTACTTATTTTACTTGCCTGATCATTGTGGCTAGGAATTCCAAGACTATATTGAATTGAAATTGTGAGAATGGGCATCCTTATCTTGTCTCTGGTTTTTGTGGAAAGGGTTTCAGTTTTTCACCATTGAGTATATTGCTGGCCATATATCTGTCATAAATAGTTTTATTATGTTGAGATCTGGTCCCTCTATGCCCACTGTGATAAGAACTTTTATTGCAAATAGATGTTAAATTTTATCAAATGCTTTTTCTGCACCTACTGAGATGATCATATCGTTTTTGTCTTCTCTTTTGTTGATATGGTGTATCACAATTGATTGATTGATTTGCATATGTTCAACTATTCTTGTGTTCCTGGGATGAACTTAACTTGTTCATGGTGCATGATCTTTTTTTTACATGATTTTGGATTCTGTTTGTTAATAATTTCTTAAGGACTTTTACATCTATGTTTATCAATGATATTGGCCTATAGTTTTCTTTTTGGGGTAGTGTCTTTGTCTGGTTTTCGTGTCAGGTTGATTTTGGCCTTATGGTGTGAGTTTGGGGGGTACTCTCTCCATATCAATCTTTTGGAAGAGTTTGAGGAGGACTGGTATGGATTTTTTCTTTGTATGTTTGGTCAAATTCCCCAGTGAAGTTATTTGGGTCTGAATTTTGTTTGCAGAGAATTTTTATTTTATTTATAATTCTATTCCATTTCTGGTTATCTGTCTGTTCTAATGGTTAATTTCTTCTTGATGCAGTATTGGTGGGCTGAATGTTTCCAAAAACATCTGCATTTCTTCCTGGTTATCCAATTTTTTTCCATACAGTTGCTCATGGTAATCCCTTGAGATATTTTGTGAATTTGTTGTATTCTTTGTAGTTTCTTCATATTCATGTCTTATATTATTTGTGTTCTCGCTCTTTTTTCTTGTTAGTGATCCTGTCCAGAGATTTGTCAATTTTGTTTAAAATTTCAAAAAAGTGTTTGATTAATTTTTTTTCTATTTTTAAATCTCTATTTCAATTCTTTCCTCCTTGATCATTAATTTTCCCTCTTTCTGATGACTTTGGGTTTTGTTTTCTCTTGTTTTCATGATTAATTTACATAGAACATTATTTATTTGAAATTGTACTTCTGCTTTGAGGAGGGCTTTGTCAGTATGAACTTCCCTTTTAAGCCTGCTTTAACTGTATTCCATAGACATTGTGTACTGTTTTGTCATATTTCTCAAGATATATTTTAAATTCTTCTTTTACTTCAACAACTCCCCCCTTTGTTATAGTACCATGTTGTTTAATCTGGGAGCTGTTATTTTTTCTCCCTGCTTTTCTGTGAAGGATTTCAAGTTTCATGACATTATACTCAGAAAAAAACGCTTGAAATAATTTTTATCTTCTTAAATTTGTTGAGGCTTATTCTGAGCCTGAGTACATAATCTTTTCTAGAAAATATTCCATGTGAACTGGAAAAGAATGTATATTCTGTTTTGGGGAGAAGTACTGTTTTGAAAATATCAACCAACTCCAATTATTTTATCGTATCTTTTTGTATCTTTGTTCCCTTATTAATTTTCTGTCAGAAAGACCAGTTTAGTGATGGTAATGGGGAGTTATAACTCCTACTGTGATTGTGCTCCCATCCATTTCTCCCTATTTATCTATTAGTATTTGCTTTATGTATTTAGATGCTCATATATTGAATGCATATATTTTAATGAGTTTAATACCCTCATTTTGTATTGCTCCTTTAATCATTATATCATGTCCTTGTTTATATTTCTCTATGGCCTTTTGTTATAAAGTCTATATTGTGTGAACTCAGTACTGCTAGTCCTGCTTTCTTGTCATGTCCATTTGCATGAAATATACTTTTCCATCTTCTGACTTTCAATTAATATGTGTTCCTCTTACTAAAGCGGGACTCTTGTATGGTTTTTAATGTAGGGTCTTGTTATATTATCCCATCTGACAATATATAATTTTTGATTGAAGCACAAAGTCCATTAACATTTGTGATAATTCTTGATAGACTGGTGTTTATTTCCATTTTGAAGTTCATTTTCCAATTGATTTGGTATTTCCTTTATGTTTGTTTCATTTTCTTTTTGTGGCTTGATAACTTTTCTTTTATTATCTTTGTTTCTTTTTGGCTTTGTTACTTCATTGTAAGATTTTGACTTATGGTTACCCAGTTTTGTATGTGTATTGACCCATTATTATAAATTTTATTTTAACTGATAGGAATACAAACTCTAACCCCCCATATAGAGAACAGAGACAAGAAGAAAATACACCGTATTGTTCTGTTTCACTCTCTGACCCTTAAAAATTTTGATGTTCTGTTTTACAACATCATGTTTATTGTATTGTAAGACATTGTAGTTATTAACTTTCTAATTATGGCTTTCTCCTTTCTATAGCATCCTCTTCTTTTTTATTTAGAGTAGATCTTTCATTATTTCTTTTTCTTTTGCTAAATTCTTTTAGTATTTCCTTTTGTGGAAGTTATTCATATCTCCTTCTATTCTAAAGGATTGCCTTACTTGATAAATTATCTTAGATTAGAGTTTTCTTTCATTCAGGAATTTGAATATGACTTGCCACTGTCTTCTGTCTGTTGTATTTGTGTAGGGAGCGTGTTTACAAATATAATATATATAATTACATATATATGAATTGAATATATAGAAATGAAGTTAACAAATAAGGAGAAAACTTATACGATGGAAAATAGAAAACATTGATGAAGGAAATTAAAACTGATCCAAAGAAATGAAAAGATCTCTAATGTTAATGATGTGAAACAATGTGGTTGAAACAAACATTCTACCCAAAGCAATCTACATTTAGTGTGATTCATATCAAAGTACCCATGAGATTTTTCCATTTAATAGAACAAATAATTTAAAAATTTATATGTAACCACATAGATCATGAGTTGCCCAAATAAACTTGAAAAAGTGTATTAAATCTAATAGTGTAAAGTTCTCTGATGTTAAACAGTCCAACAAAGCTTTAGTAATTTAAACAACATGATACTGGCTCAAAAACAGACACCAATCAATAGAAGAGAATAGAGAAACTAGATATAATCCCTCACACCTATGATCAATTAACCTATGAAAATGGAAGCAAGAGTATAAAGTAAATAGACATTCTTCTCTATAAGAAAAGCAGGGGAGATTGAAAATATAAAAGATAGATTAGAATAGTTCCTAACAGTGTATACAATCCATAAGCAGAGAATAACTTTATATTTATTTTGTTTACTTATATTTCTTACACCTGTAACTTATAGATCTATGTTTAGATCTTTTATTTCACTTATGAAATGTATTCCTAGTTTATTCTTTTTGGTATAAATATACACACAAATGTTTTCCTAATTTCTCTTTCTGATAATGTTTTGTTACTATATAAAAATGCAATGGACATATGTATACTGTTTTTGTATTCTGCAAGTATACTAAGTTTGTTCATTATTCATAACAGTCACTGGAGGAGTATATGGTGTTTTCCATCTATGCATAATTATGTCATCTGTAAAAATTTTACTGATTTTTTACAAGTTGAATGAAATTTTTATTTTCTCGTGACTAGATTTTCTGGCTAAGACTTCTAGTAGTGTAATTTAGTACTTGTGAGAATGAGCTACCTTTTCTTATTACTGGACCAAAGGAAAACCTTCCTGTACGTTAACATTGAACTTGATGTTAGACATGGGTTTTTTATATATGGCTTTTATTATGTTTAGTTACATTCTATTTAGAGTGAATTTGTTAAGAATATTTTTTATAAAAAAGTAAAGATCACATCTGCGAATAATTTTCCTACATTTTTTGAGATTGTTGTTTTTGAATTCACTGCTTTTTAAGGGATTGTATCACATATATTGATTTGCATATATTAAGTAATATTTATGAAACAGGACTAAATCCCTCTTAACTATAGTTTATAATACTTATAATGTGTAATGAATTCAGTTTGCTAATGTTTATTTAGAATCGAATGTACACATACTGAAAGAGAAATTTACATTGTAGCTTGAGTGTACATTAATTTATTTATAAATTTTATCCTTCATTTTGAATTTGGCTTATGTTTAATGGAATTTATTTCCAAATAAAGTATATAATTTTTTGTATAACTGAATTTACTACAGTTTACTGATACAGAACATAGCTATTATTTACAATTAGTGAACAAAGCACTTGCCTTAAAATGCCGTATTTTACTAACAATATCAAATGTTTCAGGCTGAGATACATATTGCTTCCTAAAATGTATTATCTGGTCTTTTCCACCCGAACACACATATAGTGTTATTTGTTTTTTGATTGTTTTGTTTGTTTGCCCCTTAATGGAGGCACTGCTTATTGAACCCAGGATCTTGTCCATAAGTGTATTTATCAACATCATTTTGGAACACTTAACAGAAGCCATGATGGTATGGATTATAAAGATGACTGAAAAATCTCTCAGTGAAAGAACGGCAATAATAAGCATTTGTAAATATACAATAAGATTTTCTCTTTTGTAATTTAAGAGTAGAATATTAAATTACAATTGTTTTACTTATAGAACTGAATTACAATTTTAAAAAAATTTCACCCTTTGGGATTTTTTAAATTTGATTCATGATTTTTATCGAATTTTCGTTCATAATAATTTACCATTTATTTATATGCAAAACAAATAAACTGATATTTATTCTGTTCATGTTTTGAATATACAGCTAGTTATTATAAAGTACACAAATAAATACTACTTCCATTTGCAAATGAAATTATGTTTCACTTTAATTACAAATGATTTTGAATTAGATATACATTTTCTGAACACATTTTACACAAATTTCACTTTAAATTCTAAAAGTTTAAAATTATTTTATATAGTTTTGCCTTATTAATTCTCTGTTCACAAATCTGGTATAAATTTCTGTACAAAAGAACAGAGATTTGTTTTATTTCATAGACCTCAAAATTAAATTATTTAAAAAGATTTCATTGGGATAATATTTGCAGATCACCCTATAAAAATAAACATCTTATATGTTTTATTTTAACTGGATGAATGAGAAGGAAACACTGGCTGAATGTTACACTTGAGTTGCTGGGAGACCAGTCGTTTTGTGATGTCACAGCTTCTCAAGTTGAGAATCATTGAGAAGACCTAGCAGTTTATCTGTGCAGGCCTACCAAAGCAGCATTTGAAGCTGCAGTGCTCAAAACCATACATATTAGAAAAATTGCTGTAGAAAATTTATTTGAGTTGGCACATGATTCTTCGGAAATTCAAGATGTGTCTCTTAAAGATGGACCAACTGGTTCAGGAAACTCTGGTGGACTCTGTTGTGTGATCAAACATTTTCTGTGGACTTGGACTTGAGGTCTATGAGTGAAGAAAATGCTTTTCAGACTTTGAAGAATCCTTGATAAAAACACCATGTTACACATATTGTGTCTCTGAAACCTTTCCTTGTCTAACTTGGATACCAGCACAGTAAGCACAGCACACGCCACAGGATGCATTTTAGTATTTAGTGAATGAAAAATACATGTTGACTTTAAGCAAAATCTACTTTCCTGAAATAACAGGACTCTCATGGTTTTTGAACTATTTCATTATGGTCTTTACTCTTCACCACAGACTAGCTCTTTTCATAGCCCAAAGACTACTCAATCAAGACAGTAAGTGGAGGTAGCTACAGGAGACAAAGTATTATTTTCTTCTTAATTCATGCCTCCAGAGGCCTATGGCATTCCATTCTCATTTGCTGGATATTTTCCTGTCTCTTCATCACCCACCCACCCCAAAATAGCTGATTCCTTCCCCATACCAATAACTATACTGACTTCTAATTAATTTACTTCTTAGAATCAAAGCTATGTCTGGAATAGAGAGTGCCACTGCAAACATTTAATGTAGCTTTATACAACCCACATAACTTGTACCCCTTCTAACTTTCACACAGGAAGTATATAAGAGGTACTTGCCCCTTGGTTGGGGTGGTCGTATTCAGTAACTTAATTGCAATCTAAAATGTGTGGACTAGAATGAGGTGAGGGTGGTAGAATTAAAAATTTGTCTAACTGCAAGAATACCAAATTTCTGCAGATATTAGGAAATATAAAACACTCATGGAAGACTTTGACAATTTCCCATTAGTTTAAAATAAAAGGTGAAGCATTTTCAGAATGTGAAATGCCCTGAAATGCTGGAAAATTTATAGGCAAGGTCAGGATATCTAAGGCTTCTGCTCATAATCATGCAGCCAGTGTCAGCTGATAAGACTGGAATGGCAACACTGAGTCCTAAAAATATGTCACCAGTTGTGAAGAAAGCCATTGATAATCTGGAGAAAGGGCAAATTCGTCAGGGTGAGCTCTTGCAACATCCCACCAATATGACCATTACCAAGAGAAGAAATGAGACCACTTGCAGCAGGAGAACACTTTCTGGACAGCAGTGGATTTTCCTAGAACAGAAACATCAAGCTTTTAAGTTTGTCAGCTCAACTCTAATGGTGGCTATGTTGTTGCTTATATTAGCATTCTGGGGTTCAGATGGGCTGGTTCAGCAGCTAGTTTCCAGCTCCCTTATCAGACAGTGGGTCTTACCATGATCATCTTAACAGGGTTCTATACTGACAAGTCAAAATCTACAGTTTACTTCCAAAATTAGAAATTCTGAGGAAGAATATTATTTGTTTGTCCATCTGCAGTGTTCTACCTGGAAAAATCTAGACTATTGGCAAAAGTACAAAAGTTGGCTGGTGCTTTGAAAACTATTCTCTGAGCTCTGCCCACTGAATCTTCCCAGTAAATACTACAACTCTGTCTACCACTGTGTGTGTGTGTGAAATGGATTGTTAAGCTGTAACTAAGTTTGTCTTTGTTGAGTCATCAATGAATTATTCCCCTGAATTTGGAAGAATTTCTGTGAATTAAGAGTTTAATTGAGCCACCAGATTTCCTTCTGATCAGGGAGAGGTAGGTTATATTTCTCCCAGTATACTAATTGTTACCTTTTCATTGAATACCAAGCTGATGCTAGGGCCAAGCCACTGAACACTTCAATTGGACTGAGGCATATATATTCTCCAGTACCCAGAGCACAGCATAGGACTGTGTCTCCTTTTCAATTTAAGCTTATGTCTAATTTTTTATCTTCTAGTTCTCATTGTTGACACAACTTATTTTGGCTTTGAACACCCGTTGACTAATTTATAGGGACTGAACCACTGACTTATTCCCATTCACCTATAAATTGAAATAGCCTTATTTCCTTTGACTACCTGGAATAGAGTGAGCATAGTCATCATTTTGAAAGCAGCCCTCAGTGCTAATAATGCAGAACCATTACAGTTCTTTGCCCAATACTTGAAGAAGAATATTTGTTGTGGATCTCAGGGATTATCCTCACATCCCTTAATGCAACCATGGGAAAACACCACATTGTTATCCAAAATCAAGACTTTGTCAGTATTGTATTCCCATTGTAAAACAGTTAAGAATTGTAGGAGTTCTGAGATTTTACCATGCTGAGATGCTTAGCAACCAAGCATGCTCCTTTCTTACCGATGCTGTTGTGGAGATGAGACCATCAGTTAGAGACAGTGAACTTTATCAGTCACAGCAAGAGTGGCCAGGGTTAACATTTGTATCCATTCCCCAATCTCAGATGAATACACAGAGTGAAATTTTGATGCCTACTGACGCAGTGGGCTGTTAACATGAATAAAGTTTAAGGCATGTTCAAACACTAATTATATTAGTATCTTCATGTATTATTTAATAGATTCACCTAGATATTAGTATCTTTACCAAGGATAAGTATATCATGACTCAAGTTTACTTACTGCACTAACAATCGTGAGAAATGACATGGGAAAAAATGACCATTGACTTTCCATTTTTCCTTCTGCTTCTATTGAGATATAATTGGCGTAGAACATTGTGCAAGTTTAGGTGGATAGGACAGTGATTTGATTTACAAGTATCATGAAATAAATATCGTAGCAACTTTAGGGAGAATTCATTATCTCATTTAGATAAAATATTAAAGAAATACCATTTGTCTTTTGGTTGTGATGAGAAAACTTATTGTCTACTCTCTTAACAACATTCATATATAACATAAAGCAGTATTAATTTTAATTTTCATGTTACTATGGGTCATCCCTTGAATATGTTTATTTTACGGCTGGATGTTTTAGCTTTTGAGTGCATTAATCAAATTCTCCATTCCCAACCCCTGCCTCTGTTAACTACAAATCTTATTTTATTTTCTATAAGTATGTTTGTTTTTGAAGTGTACTATAATCTATAACAGTGTGTTAATTTCTCTTACACAACATACTGTTTGCAATTTTTAATACATTTCAAACTGATCACATAAATAAATCTAGTTTTGTTATGTTACTATTTAAAGATATTTCATAGTTATTGACTATTCCCCATACAGCATATTTCTTGTACCTGACTCATTTAATTTGCAACTGGAAAATTTTCTCTCTTAATTTTCCTCAACTATTTCTTTTTCTTCACCACATTTCCCTCTTTCTTGTGAACAACCTGTTTATTTCTATATCTATAGCTCCTTTTCTGTTTTGTTATTTTCATTTATTTTAAATAACAAGTATGAGTAAAACCATTCAGAATTTGTCATTCCCTGTCTGACTTATTTCACTTAGAATATTATCTTCTTTGTCTACCCATTTGTTGCAAATAACAAGAATTTATTCATTTTAGAGCTGAGTAATAACCCATTGTATTTTATGTGTGTGTGTGCATATTTTTATTTGTGTGTATATATATATAAATATAGATAAATCTGTAGTTAATAGATGTGTAGATATATATACTATAAACACACATATTCTTTATCCATTATCTATTAATGAGCAATTAATTTGCTTCTATATCCTGGCTATTGTAAATAATGCCACAGTGAATATGGGGTTGAATTTATCTTTTCTGATTAGTGTTTTTGTTTTCTTGGAATAAGTACCCTGATATGGAATTGTTGGATCATATTTCATTTTTAATTTTAAGATAAAACTCCATACTGTTTTCCACAGTGGCAGCACAAATTTACATTTACTCCAGCAGTGCATCAGGGTTGTTATTCTTACATCCTCCCAACACTTATATTTGTTATCTTTTTGATAATAGTCATTCTGACAGGAGCGACATAAAACCTCATTGTGTTTTGGACATGCATTTTTCTGACCGTTAGTGATGTTGACCGATTTCATGTGCCTGTTGCTTACATTTTCCCCACTGTATATTAATTTTTAAAATAGGATAATTGACCATACACTCTGATTTCATTTTTAGAAGTTCTCTTGTGTTCCATTATTCTGTTTGTTCTGTGCCACTACCATATTCTTTTTAATACTGCAGCTTTGTATGATAGCTTAAAATCTGGGACTGTGATACATCCTGTTCGTACTTTGTCAAAGTTGTTTGTGTTTTTAGTTTGTTTGTTTTCTTTTCTTGTCTTTTTTTTTTAGTGATTTCAACACTTATGTGTTTATATGTAAATTTAATAATTAATTTTTGTAAGTGTCTGAAAATGCCCTTGGTATTTTGATAGGCACTGAATTTAATTTGTGTATATTGTTGTCTACTACTGTCATTTAAACAATTTTTTTGTAATCTATGAAAAGTGTATATCCTTTCATTTGTTTGCATTATCTTCAATTCCTGTTATAATTATTTTATATGTTTCTGAGTACAGATCTTTTACCTCCTTGGTTGCATACATTTCTTGATTTGTTATGTAATGCAACTGTAAATGAGACAGTTCCCTCATTTTCTCTATATGTTAGCTTGTTGTTAGTGTGTAGAAATGCAAGATTTCTGTATGTTAATTTTACATTGAAATTTTACCAAATGTATTGATAAGCCCAAATAGATTTGTGGCATCTTCTTTAGGATTTCAATTTAAAGTATGTCATCTGCATACAGATTCTTTTACTCCTTTTCTTAATTAGCTATATTATATTTACATTTATTTTGGATTGCTATGGCTAGAATTTTCAATACTATACTGAATAAAAGTGTTAAGAGTGAGCATTCTTGTCTTCTTCCTGCTCTTAAAGGAGATGCTTTCAGCTTTTAATCAGTGAGTGTCATGTTAGCTGAGTTCTTGTCATATAAGAACTTAAGTCTGTTGAGGTATGTTCCTTATGCTCACTTTGAGGAGTAATATAATTATAAATAGATACTGAATTTTTCAGAACAATTTATGACTCTTTTGAAGTGACCATATAATTTTTATTCTTCAATTTGTTAGTGTGGTTTATCATATTAGTTAAATTGTGGTTAATATATCACTTTTTCATCCCTGGAATAAAATTAACTTAATAATAATCTATAAACCTTTTAATGTATTTTTTGCTTTGCTAACATTTTAGTAATGATTTTTGCATCTATGCATATCCATAGTATTTTACCTGTAATTTTATCAGGTATTTGTTCCAGTTTTAGTAGTAGTGTGATACAGAAAGTTGGGGTAGGAAGCCTTCCTTCCTCTGCAAATTTTTGGAATTTTCTGAGATTTATAGGTGATAGCTCTTCTCTAAATGTTTGTCAGAAGTCACCTGTGAAGCTCTCTAGGCCTGGAATTTTGTTTCTTGGGAGATTTTGTTTAATTACTTATTCAATTTCATTTGTGAAAATCTGTTCATATTTTCTATTTCTCATTCCGTCCTGGAGATTACGTCTTTCTAAGAAATTGTCCATTTCTTCTAGTGTTTCCATTTCAATTGGCATATAATTTGTGGTATATTCTTATGATGCTTTTTGTTATTTTGATATAAATGGTAACTTCTCATTTATTTTGGAGCTTATTAATCTGTACTCTCTATTTTGCTCATGAGTCTGGTTAAAGCTTATCAATATTATTTTTCATTCATAAGCCATTATTTAGTTTGATTAGATGTTCCTATTTTTAA
Source organism: Vicugna pacos (assembly GCF_048564905.1). Lineage (NCBI taxonomy): Eukaryota > Metazoa > Chordata > Mammalia > Artiodactyla > Camelidae > Vicugna > Vicugna pacos. The sequence continues at coordinate 34,174,561 of NW_027328741.1, read as the reverse complement.
TCTTTATTTTATTTATTTATGTTCTGCCCTTTCAGCTGTTTTTCTTTCTACTAACATGTTTGTTTATTATTTTGCTGCATCTTTTTTTTGTAAGATTCTATTATAAGAGAGAGATGTTTCTTATTTGTATAAGTGGGATTATTTTGCTATAAGCATCCCTATTAATACTGCACTTTCTATACCCCATGGACTTTGTTTTTGTAGTCATATTTCTTTATATATTTTTTCTTTGATTTATATAGTAATCCATTTGTTGTTTAATATTGTATCCTCCACAATTTACAATTTTTCCCAGGTTTTTCCTTTTAGTAAATTTCTTTTCTAACAAAATCCATATGTTTATTCACAAAACAAGGAGGAAAATAATAAAATTTATTCAAAAATATGAAAGACCCAAATTTTCTAAAATTATCTTTGAAAAACCAATGAAACTGTGGGTATTATCCTCCCTGACTTAAGAACATACTACAAAGCTACAGTAATGAAAACATCAAAAAATGGCACTAAAGAGACACGTAGAACAATGGAACAAAACGAAGTGTCCTAATATAAACCCACACACATATGGTCAATTAACCTACAATGAAGGAGGCAAGATTATACAATGGAAAAAAAGCAGTCTCTTCAACAAGTAGTTCTGGGAATAATGGAGATTACATATAAAACGGAGATGTAAGAGCACTTCCTTCTATAGTATAAAAAATAAGATAAAACATGGATTAATTTCCTAAATGAAAAACATGAAACTATACAATTTCTTACCAAGAAGAGGAGCAGAACTGCCTTTCAGATAAATCATAGCAATATTTATTTTTGATCTAACTCATAAGTAGAAAAAAAAGGAAACTAACATTAACAGTTTACAATTTTACTGAGGAAAATATAGATGTAATACGTGATAAAGCGATTCCACTTCTTGTATGAGTGACGTGCAAAACCTTTTGCAGAGCAAATGAAACCTTCAGTAAGACTTATGACAACTCACAGAATCGAATGAAGAATTTCAGACAATGAAACCAATATTTTGTTAATATCCATAATATATAAATAACATATTAGACCCAAGATTTAAAAAACAAACACACCAACTTAAAAAAGTTTAAGGATCTTCATGGAAACTTTTCAAAAACAGACATGTGAATGATTTTCATGCACATAAAAAGAAACATAACATTGTTATTCATTAGGAAAACATAAATCAAAACCAGAATGAAATATAATCTCACAGCAACCAAAATGGCTATTAAAAAAAGTCTTCAAATGACAAAAATTAATAAGAATATCGATAAAATGGAACCCAGGTACACGGTTGGTGGAAATATAAATTGATGCATCCACTATTATAAAAGTGTGGACAGTGACCAGAAAACTAGAAATAGAAGCATTTTATGTTGCAGCAATTCCAGTTTTTGATATAAATCTGAAAAAAATGAAAACGTTAACTTTAATGGATATATTACCCACAATGTTCTTAACAACATCATTTATAATAGTCAAGGATAGATGCACAACTCAACTGCCCATCAACAGGTGATTGGCTGAAGTAGATGTGAGATATAGATAACATAATAAATACTTAGTCATTGTCATATCAAAAAAAAAAATTCTGCCATTTGGAGCAATGAGACTGGACCCAGAAAGTGTTGCACATAGGAAAATATGTCATACAGAGAAAAACACTCTGTGTTATCACTTACACTAGGAAAGTAAATATATAAGAGAAATAATCATAAAAAACAGAAACAGAATCACATATTTATGTGTAGTGTACCAATAGTGGTTTCCTGTGGGGACAGGGAAAATGGAGAAAATAGAAATGTGCAAACAACTAGTTATATATTAAAGAAGCAAAAGGGCTATATTTACACCACAGAAAAATATTTTAATAATTTAAATGATTTAAGGAGATTATAGGCATATATTATAGTAAAATGTGCATGTATGTAGGAAAAACATTGAAGAAAAGAACCCAGGAAAATCAAAATATTTTGTAGTACTCTGATATTAAGGGCGGTGATTTGTTCAGTTTCTTCACTGTTTTTTAATGTCCTTTGTAGAATTTAAGCTTTTAAATGAAAAAGCATATACTTTTAAAACAGTGACATAAGGTTAAAATATTTCTGTCTCTCTCCTTAAATCTACAGTTAGTGAAACAATAGCATCTCAACAAAAATAACTAGAACATAAAACAATACTCCAGGACGCATATGTACAGCTGAAGTTTGGTGGGCTAAAACACATAAAGGTGGCTGAACTGAGGGAAGAGCAGATTTGGTGCCTGCGTCCAAGGCCCACTGACTAGGGTATCTGAGCCCAGAGCTTCAGAGTACCCAGTAGAAACAGGGTCTCAGTCATTCACACAGCTTCAGCCTCCAAATGCACCAGTACTCATGGTCACAGGTAACTAGGAGGGAGCCGCAATGGAGACAGATATTCCATCCTTCAGACACTCAGACATTCATGACACTGTCCCTACTCCCCATTCACAGTGGTGGAGACAAGGTACCTTGCAACATTGGTCATGGTAAAGGCACTTGCATGATTCCAACTACCCGCCTGTCTTTACAACTTTCCTCAATGTGTATACTGAGTCTCAAGGGGTATCACATAAAAGGAAGGGTTCACCGGCCCAGTGAAAACAGTGGCATTAACTACCAGAGATGTCTAAGGAGTGACAATGTAAGCAATCTTTTATCCAGACAATTGCGTCTGGAAAGTGCCAATTTGAATTATTATCAGAGGTAGCTCATGTAAGTAAAACCAAATATTGTGCAATATTTCAAACTGCCAGAAAACAGAAGAAAGAACTCCAACTTCCAATCTGTTATTTATTGTCATCATAGCAATTATTTATCAAGACCATGACCAATCACAGTAACATTATAGAGCATGCACACACACAGATACACACACACGGGCACCGACACAGATGCAGACACACACACACGTACACACACACGTGCACACACACACACACACACACAATGACAACCCTGCAGCAAACAAACTTAAAGTTATGGAATATTGCCATAAAAGTAATAGAGAATCCAGAGACATGTCATACAGTATCTCAATACAAAAATCAAAACTCAGAAAGCAGTTTAGTGAGCTCGGGATTAAAATAAATGATGATAAGAAATACATTACCTAAGAGACTCAAACTATAAAATAACCAAACATTATTGGAAGACCAGATGGACTGAATAAATGAGATGAAGAATGCAACAGAAAGCATTGGAAGAAGACTATCTTTGTGGAGGAGAGATTAGCAAACTCACAAATACAAAATAGAAATGATAGGAGATGGCAGACATACAAGATATTAAAAAGTGAGGAAATTCAACAATAGCCATCAGACTTCTTCAGGAAGTGCACACTGGAGTGAAATCCTGGATGGAGAAGAAAGTTAGAAGGCAGCTGATGGTTTATTTAAAGAAGTAATATTGATAAATTCCCAACCTGGGTAAGGAACTGATATACAATTCTGTGAGCCAACAAAACACCAATAACTTAAAGACAAAGAGACCTCTTTCAAGATACGTCATATGCAAATTGGCAAGTCAATGACAAAGTAAAATTTTAAAGGGAGCCATAAAAAGTTATGATAATCTACAAAGGGACACCCATTAGGCTATCAGCAAATTTCTGAGCAGAAAACATATGCCAAGGGTAAATAAAATGACATTTTCAAACTACTGAAATAAGAAATCTCTCACCTAAAAATACTCTACCTTGCACAGTTATCACTTAGTTGTGACGTGAAAATAAAGACTTTACGAGAGAAACAATGCTTGAATGAGATAAAAAAACAAACCTGAGATTCCTTACAAGAGGTGCAGAAAATAGCTCTTCTAAGAAAAATAAAATGGCAAAAATACGCAAAACATTGAACAAAATACTAAGCAAAGACCACGAGAAAGTTGCAACTGTTTCTTTGGGTATGTTTTTAAATGTTACTATTCTATATGGATTAAAGGGAGAAAAACTAGGAAATCAGTTGCAATAAATATTGATACATCAATCTTGTAAGATGTTCACAATAGTAAAAGAAAAAATTGGAATCTGTATTCATAAAAGGTAAAGAGTAAAAATAAAACAATATTAAAAGAAGATGCTATCAGCAGAAAAAGGATTAAATTATACATGAGATATTTTATTTTTATTTGAATTAAAGTCGATGTACTATATTGTGTTGTTTCAGATTTACAGCATAGTTATTCCAACCACTTTGTAGACTATAGTTCATTATAAATTATTACAATAATTGTAACATAAAATTATTATATGTTATTATGTATAATTCCCTGATCTATACAGATTAATCTTGTTGCTTATCTCCTTTATGTGTACTACTTTGTATTTGTCAATGTCCTACCATTAAATTTGCTTTCCCTTCCACTTTGGTAAACATAAATATTTTCCCGTATCTTTCAGTCTGCTTCAGTCTTGTCTATCTAATCTCTCTATCTCTCTACCATTTCTCTATCAATCTATCTGTCTGTCTATCTATATATCTATGTATCTATCTTTTTAACTATCTATCTATCTAACATGTATCTATGTATCTATACTTCTATCTATTTATCTGTCATCTATCAATAGATAGCTATTGATAGATGTACACAGATATTTGTTATACTTTAGATTCAACATAAGTTATATTATATGCTTTTGTCTTTGTCTAAGATACTTCACTAAGCACATTAATGATGCTGAAATAGCAATGTGCTATAATTTTTCATGGCTGAGTAATATTCCATTGTATATTTATAGAAGCATCATTTCTTCTTAAGTCCATAGTCTACTGTGGACTCTTGAATTGCTTCCCTGTCTTGCATATTATAAACAGTGCTGTTGTGAAGATTGGTTTTTCTCAATTTAGTGTTTTTCCCCAGATTTTTCCTAGGAGAGTTATTACTGGGTCTTATGGTAGTACTCTTTTTATTTTTAAAGTTATCTGAATATTGTTTTCCATAGAAGTTGTACCAATTTATATTCCTACAAAGAGTATACAAGAGGTTTGTTTCTTCCACATCTTCTCCAACACTTTCTATTTGTAGACTTTTTGATAATAGCCATTTGACCAGTGTGAAGTGATACCTCATTGTGGTTTTGATTTGCAATTACCAAAAATTAGTAATGTTGGGCATTTTTATCATTTGCCTGTTACTCATGTGTATGTTTTCTTTAGAAAAATATTAGCTCAGCTACTCTGCTCTCTTTTTGATTGGGTTTTTGTTTTTCATATTGAGTTGGGTAACCTATATCCATTTTACATCCATTAACCTACATCTATTAACCCCTGGTCACTTGCAATGTTTGCAAATATGTTCTCCAATTACACAGGCAGTGTTTTCATTTCAATGATATTTACCTTAACTGTGCAGAAGTTTTCAGGTTTGTTTAGGTGCCACTTGCTTAGTTTTGCTTTTATTTCTTTTGCCTTAGGAGACTGATATAAGAAAATATTCCTATGATATATATCCAATAGGGTATCACCTATATCCCTTTCTAGAAGTTTTATAGTTTCAGGTCTTATATTTAGGTTCTTAATACACTTGGAGTTTATTTTTGTATATGATGTCAAGGAGTGCTCTAATTTCACTGTTTTACATATACATGTCCAGCTTTCCCAACACCATCCATTGATGAGATAGTCTTTCCTCCATTGTGTACTCTTGCCTCTTTTATCATTGATTCATTATTCATAGGTGTGTGGAATTATTTCTAGGCTCTGTATCTGTTTTTATTCATTATATCATTGTGTCAATGTCATGTTGTTTTTATTACTGAATGACTGTAGGATAGTAAGGTATCCGGGAGATTATACCTTCAGATTTGTTGTTTTTCTCAACATCATTTTGGCAATTTTTAATGGTTTCATGTAAGACGTAGAGTTATTCATTTTCTGGTTCTGTGAGAAATACTACACTTTCTAAACAGGAATTGCAATAAATCTATATGTTTCATTGTGTAGTACGGCCATGTAAACAATATTAACTCCTTCAATCCAAGAGCACAAGACATCTTTCCATTTCTTTGACTCATGTTTAATTTCTTTGTCAATATTTCTTTATTTTCAGTGTGTTGATCTTTCATAAATGTGGTTACATTTCTTCCAATATATTCGGGGAGATGAGATTTTAAATAATATTGCTTTCAACGTCCATTTTATGGTATCTCACAATTAATGTGTAGAAATGCAAGAGACTTATTTTCATTAATCTTGTACCCTGCTCCCTTGCTGAAATATTTTATTGTTCATAATGGTCTGTGTGGAGCCCTTAGGACTCTATGTAGATAGTTATGTGTTTTGTACTGGTGAGAATTTTGCCTCTTTCTTTCCATTTTGCATTTCTTTTACTTCTTTTTCTTTCCTTTTCCTTTCTTCTTTTACTATGGAACAGATGAGCTGAAAGTAGGAATCATTGTATTTTTCCTGAAATTACCCAGAAGGCTTTCAGCCTTTCCCCTAAGTATTATAAATTGTTATAAATGGCCTTTAGTATGTTGAGAGATGTTCCCAATGTACTCACTTTCATGAGAGTTCTGGTCATGAATGTATGTCGAATTTTGTCTAATGATTTTTCTGTGTGTATTGACATTGTCCTGTGTATATTGTCCTTCCTTTATTAGATATGTGTCATGCTGATTGACTTGTGTATGTTGAACCATGCTTGTGACTCTGGAAGGAATCCAACTGATCATCATGTACAATCTTTTATATGTATTGCTATATTAAACTGTTGATGTTTTTTGAGGATTTTTGAATGTATATTCATCAAGGATTTTGGCTTTACATTTTCATATTTTTTTGATAGTGTATTTCACTGGTTTTTAATATCATGGTATTGGTGGCCTCAATGAATAACTTTGGGAATTTTCTTTCCTCCTTCATTTTTTAAAATAGTTGGGAGGAAAGAGGTTTTAGTGAAGGCATCCAGGCATTTTGTTTTAGGGGTGTTTTTAAAATTATAGGTTTTATTTAACTTATAATGATTGCTCTTTTCTAGTTGTAAGTTTTCTCTTTATTCAGTGTTGGCAGGCTGTACGTTTCAAGAAATTTGTCCATTTGTTTAAGGTCTTCCAGTTCATTGTAACGTAACTGTTCAGAGTGCTTTCATAATCTTTGTTTGTATTTCTGCATTTTCAGATATTATTTCTTCTGTTTCATTTATTATTTTGTTTGGGTCCACTCTCTATATTTCTTGATAAGCCTGTCTAAATGCTTATCTATTTGTTAATATTTTTAAGAAAATAAATGCTGTTGATTTTATGATTTTTAATTTATTTTTTAATTTTTATTTTATTTATTTTCAACCTAATCATTAATGATTTCTCATTTTACTGACTTTGGGTTTTGTTTGGTCTTTTTTATAGTTATTTTGGGTGGTAAGCTTGGTCCTTTGTGTGAGTATTTCTATTTCTTGTAAAAGGCTATAATTGTTCTAAACTTCCCTCTTAGATTTGCATTTGCTGCATCCCATACATGTTATGAAGCTGTGTTTTCATTGTAATTTGTTCCCAGGTATGATTGTATTACTTCTTTGATTTCATTTTTGACCTTGTTTTATTGTATTTTCTTAAAGGATGTTGTTTAATCTCATGTTGGTGCTTTTCCTGTTCTTCTTTCTAGATTTGATGCATTCTTTCACACTTTTGTTTATGGAAAAGTACTTGCTGTAAACTATATTTGCTTAAAGTTCCTGAGGCCCTTTTCATGACATAATATGTGGTTAATTCCTTAGAAAACATCCTGTGCACAGTTGAGAAGCTTATGTATTCTCATTTTCTGATGCAGTGTCCAATAGTTCATTTAGGTTCAAATGATCTAATATGTCATTAAGACCTCTGTCTCCTTACAGATATTCTTTCTGGAAGAAATGGCCATCAGAATAGTGAGGTGTTAAACTCTTCTACTATTATTGCTTTATAATGAATTAATTCCTTCATGTCTACTAATATTTTTTAATATACTTATGATCTAAGGTGTTGGGTCCATATATAATTTAATGGGTGTAATACTCTATTTTAATATTGATCTCTTTTTCATTATATAATCTCATATATATCATTCATTGTGGCCTTTATTTTGAAACATATTTTGTGTGAGTTGAGCATTGCAATCTGCACTTTCATATCATTTCCATGAAATATCTCTTCCATCTATCTCCAGGCTGTGTTTATCTTCCACCATAAAGTGAGCATTTATTGGGGGGGAGGCAAAGATGGTGGAGTAGAAGGATGCTCGTTACTCACCTTTTCCCACAAATGCACCAAGGCTCACATCCACAGACCCACTCAGCTAATCAGCTAACCTGCAGAACTCTGGCAGAACATTGTCCTCTTCAATAGGTAAAGATGCATAAAATATGTAGGAGAAAAGGAAGAAAGAAGAAGAAAAGGCAAAACAGAGTGGGACAGGTCCCACGGGGAGGGAGCAGCAAAGAAGGTCTGGTGCTCATTCACTGGGTCTCCCCTCTCCAACTGAGAGTTCGGCAGGATGGAGGGTGTGCTTCCAGGCCTTGGATCTGTACAGAGTATAAGTTGACTTACACAACTAAGTTAAACAGGCACAGATACCCTGCCCAAAATGCAGCCCAGAAGCTGGGGGCAGGGCCATGCTTCACAAGCTGGGTGGAAGATGGGGATTTCTGTACTGAGGCATTCCGGGGGAATGGATGGAGCTGTGTGCCATGGCTGTGGCTGTACAGGGCAGAACAACCTGGGCCCTCCATTAAACAACAGGGCAGTTGTGCCCTGTGGGGGAAAGGGTGCATACCCAATGCTGAAAATCCACAAAAGTTTCGAGGTGAAGAAACCTGGGGATCAGACACAGCCACCATACCCTCAGGTGCTATGCACCCACGTAGCAGTGGGGGCAAAATCTGCATCTACGCCTAAGGACATAGCAGACTTAATGGACAGATGGAGATTTCTCTAAAGCCTGAGGCAGATAAGATACATCTGCCCTGGTTCCTCAGAGAACTTGCTTCACCAAGACAAACAAGAGCTGGGTTTTGGGCCAGTCCAGGGACAGGGCTGTTCCTCAGTCTTCCCTGAGCCCACTACTGGTGTGCAAACCCGAGGCGGACTGTACAATGGCACAGAGCAGCAAAGAGACTGGCACCCTGAGGGGGCGTGTTGCCCCCCATTTTTTGGGTTGGAATACAGTCCCTGACCATGACGCTGGGAGAGTGAGTGATGCCCACTCCTGCCAGGTCAGTCTGCAATAGCTGACTGCAGCATAAGTCAGCATAGTCACAAGCCAGACAACAGTAAAGAGAGCTGCTCTGGAAGCAGTGTTGGGGTTAGGAGCCATCTGCTGGCTGACAGGCACTGGGAGCATCACAGTTGAGGGCTCCAATGGAGGGCCTCTTAAAACAGGAAGATGATCTTCCAAAACAGGATGAATACAGAAAGACTTAACATTAAATGTACACAGTCTGCAGGAGGACACAGACCACCCCCTTGTTTTAATCTGTTTTTACCTGTTCCATTTTCTATTACCCTCTTAATTTTTACTTCTGACACAATTATATATACCCCCATTTTAATCCCTTTGAAATTTTTTAAAAATAATTTTATTATTAAAATTTTTCAAATCTCTGCTTCAACTTGCTCTTCTACTATGCATTATACAATGTCTTCAAATATTTATTTCCCCCTTCTTAAAAATTCTTTGTCTCTCTCTGTCTTGTTTCTCTTTTCTAAGTTGTATTACTACATAGACATTAGGTAGATAAATTCCTTTAGGACCACAGTAGATAATTGATACTCCAAAACCACAGTGCCAGAGAGGTAGGAGCAAGATGAAGAAGCAGAGAAACCATTCCCAATTAAAAGAACAAGAGAAAAACCATGAAATAATGAACAGTGAAATAGACGTCGATAGCCGACTAGATCAAGATTTCCAAATAGGAGTGACTAAATTACTGAAGGAAATAAAAGATAGTGTTCAGAGATATAAAATATGTTAAAAATGAAATGGAAGCTATAAAGAAGATCCGAGCAGAATAGGTAAACTCATTGACTGAGATGAGGAATGATCTAAATGCATCGCAGAGCTGACTAGATATCACAGAAAAATGAATTAGTGACTTAGAAGACAGGACAATAGGAAGCACACAATCAGAATATCTACAAGAGACACAACAAGAAACAAATGAAAAAAGCATAAGTGACCTATGGGATAATAGAAAGCATGCCAAAATTGGCATGATAGATGTCCCAGAAGGGGAAGAAAGGTCAAATGGGATTACAAAGGTGTTTGAAGAAATCATGACTGAGAATTACCCAAACTTAAAGAAGGAAAAAGATATCCATGTAAACGAATCTCAGAGTGTCCAAACAGGAATAACCCAAATAGACCCACACCAAGAAAAAAGATTAAGATGGCCAGAATCAAGGATAAAGAAATAATCTAAAGGCAGCAAGAGAAAAGCAAAGAGTTACAAGGGAAATTCCCATAAGTCTCCCAGCTGATTTCACTACACAAATACTACAGGCCAGAAGGGAGTGGCAAGATATATTCATAGTCCTGAATGAAAAAAATGATATAACCAAGAATACTGTAACCTCAAATGCTATCCTTTATGGTAGAAGGAGACATAAAGGATTTCACAGACAAGAAAAAGCTACAAGAGTTTAGCAACATTAAACCCAAGCTAAAAGAAATTTTGAAAGGTCTACTCTAAAAAGAAAAGCAGCAGGATGCTACAGAAATGTGAAACTCACAGCTGGAAAGGTGATAACTCATGAATTATTAATAAAATAAAAAAAATATTAAAACAAGACATATAAATAATTGAGAGTGTGAGAGGGAGGCAGGTAAATAGAGAAATTTTTTTTGGTCTTTCATTTTAGCCTTTTTTCATTTTGGTAGGATGGGTTTGAGATATTGCTACTATCCATTTAATAAATGCAGTTATAGCAACGGTCTTAAAGACTTATATAAAAGGGTAACAACAAAACGAAATCTTACCAGAGTGTAACTAAAACTAAGTAAACTTCATGATAATACTAAGGAAAATGACCAAACCATAAAAGGAACATGAAAGGAACAAAGAGGAAATACAAATCTACTGCAAATATAAGGTCAAAATGGCAATAAACATAAATATATCATCGATAATTTCAAATCTTAATGGACTAAATGCTCCAGTTAAATGTCATAGAGTGGCAGGCTGCATAATAAAGCAAGAACATTCGATATGCTGCATACAAGAGACCCACTTCAGGGAGAAGGAAACATATTGATTGAGAGTGAACGGATGGAAAAGGGAATTCCATACAAATGGAAAAGCCATAAAAGCAGGTGTTGCAGTACTGATTTCAGACAAAAGAGTCTTTAAAACAAAGGCCATAAAGAAAGATAAAGAAGGACATTTTATAATGATTGAAGGAGTGATACAAGTTGAGTATAGAACACTCGTTAATACATATGCACCAAATAAAAGAGAACCTAAGAAAATAAAATTCTTATTTACAGATATAAAGGGGGATAGTGATGGGAATCTAATCCCATAGTTGGAGATTTCAACACTGCATTAACATCACTGGACAGATCATCGAGACAGAAAATAAATTAGGCAACACAGAAGTTAAATAATACAGTAGAAATATAACAGTTGCTGGATATTTTCAGAGCATTGCACAACCCACAAAATAATATATACATCCTTTAAAACTGCACATGGCACATTTTCCAGGATTCATGATATATTGGGCACAAAAGAAACCTCAGCAATTTTAAGAAGATAGAAATTACCTCAAGCATCTTTACTGACCAAAATGCCAAGAAGCCAAAAATCAATAAAATAAAAAAAAAGAACAAAAGGAAAACTTGGTGATTGAACAATATATTATTAAAAAACCAATGGGTCAATGAAGAAATCAAAGCTGAAATGAAAAAGTACCTTGAGACAAAAGAAAATGAAAGCAAAACCACACAAAATTTATGGGGCACAGCAAAAGCAGTACTCAGAGGGGAGTTTATAGTGATACAGGCCTTCCTCAAAAAAGAAAAACAATCACAAATAAACAATTTAACACAGCAGCAGAATGAACTAGAAAAAGAAGAAAAAATACACCAAAAGGCAGCAGAAGGAAAAAAACATAAATATTGTGGAAGAAATAAATAAAATAGTCATTGAAAAAACCATAGGAAAAAAATCAAGCATTCCAAAAGCTGTTTTAGAAAAAGAAAGTAAAATCGACAAACCTCTGTCAAAACTCAAAAAGAAGAAAAGAGAGAGTGTACAAATTAGCAAAATAAGATAGGAGAATGGAGAAATTGCAACAAATAAAATTGAAATACAGAATATCATGTGAGAATATTATGAAAATTTATGGAATCAAACTGGATAACCTAGAGTAGATGGACAAATTTCTTGAAACATACTGCCCACCAAGACTGAATCAAGAAGAAACTGACCCCTTGAACAAGCAGAGCACTAGAAATGAAATCAAAATAACAATATAAAATCTCCCTACAAATAACAGTCCAGGACCAGGCAGCTTCACTGTGCAATTCTACCAAACATTCAAAGAAGGACTCATACCACACATTCTCAAACTCTCCCAGAATATAGGAAATGAAGGAATACTCCTAAAGTCATTCTATGAAGCCATAATCACCCTGATAAAACAACCAGGCAAAGACACTACCAAAAAAGAGGATTATAGGCCAATATCACTGATGAACACAGACGCCAAAATCCTCACCAAAATAGCAAATAGAATCCAACAAAACAGTAAAAAGATTATACATCATGGCCAAGTGGCGATCATGACAGTGACACAGGGGTGGTTCAACATATGCAAATCAATCAGTGTAATACAACACATCAACAAGAGAAAGGACCAAAACCACATGATCATCTCAATAGATGCAGGGAAATCATTTGATAAAATTCATCAACCACGTATGATAAAAGCTCTCACCAAAGTGGGCATAGAGGGAACATAACTCAGCATCATGAAAGCTATAGATAACAAACCTACAGCTAGCATAGTACTCAATGGTGAGAAAGTTAAAGCCTTCCAACTAAAATCTGGGACAAGACAAGGATGCACTCTCACCACTCCTACTCAATATAATCTTGGAAGTCCTAGCCTCAGCAATCAAACAAGAGAGAGAAGTAAAAGGGATGCAAATTTGAAAGGAAGAGGTAAAAGTCTCACTATGTGCAGATAATATATTACTATATATAGCAAATCCTACAAGATCCAGACAAAAACTACAATAGGTGATCAAAGAATTCAGCAAGGTAGCAGGTTACAAGACTAAGGTTCAAAATTCAGTGGCATTGCTTTAAGCCATGGGGTGGGGTGTGGGAAGAGATAGACTGGAGGGTCAAAATTGTACAATAGATAAACAGGATTGTACTGTATAGCACAGGGAAATTTATAAAAGATCTTATGGCAGCTCACAGGCGAAAAAATGGGACAACAAATGTATATATTGTTTAATCACCAAAAATCAGTGGCATTTCTTTATTCAGATAATTCTATAGAGCTAGAGTCAACATGACAGCACTGTACTGGGAGGAAAACAGAAATATAGGCCAATGGAACAGAATAGAGAGCCCAGAAATTAACCCACAATCTTTTGGTCAATTAACCTTCGACAAAGGAGGCAAGAAAATACAATGGAATAGAGACAGACTCTTCAGCAAATTGTGGGAAAACTGAACAGCAGCATGGAAATCAATGAAGCTAGAACACTCCCAATTAAGCTAGAACACGATACACAAAAATAAACTCAGAATGGATAAAAGACTTAAACATAAGTAAAGGTACAATAAACCTCCTAGAGGAAAATATAGGCAAAACATTATCTGACATATGTCTCGAAAATTTTCTCGTAGAAGGAAAAAAAGCAAGAATAAAAAAATGAGACCTAATGAAACTTACAACCTTCTGCACAGTAAAGAAACCGGAAGTGAAATAAAAAGACAACCTACGGAATGTCAAAAAATATTTGCATATGTAACCGACAATGGCTTGATCTTCAGAGTATATAAGCAGCTCATCCAACTGAATAAGAAAAAATAAACAACCCAATGCATAAATGGGCAGAAAACCTAAACAAGCGATTCTCCAAGGAAGTCATACAAATGATCGAAAGGGACATCAGAAAATGCTCAATATCATTGATTATCAGAGAAGTGCAAGTCAAAACTACAGGGAGGTATCAACTCACACCAGTCAGAATGGCCATCATTTAAAAATCCACAAGTGACAAATGCTGGAAAGGCTGTGGAGAAAAGGGAACCGTCCTTCACTGCTGGTGGCAATGCAGTTTAGTGCAGCCACTGTGGAAAGCAGGATGGAGATTCCTCAAAACCCTAGGAATTGACTTACCATATGACACAGGAATCCCGCTCTTGTGCATAAAACCAGAAGGAACCCTACTTCAGGATGACACCTGCACCCTATTGTTCATAGCCAGCAGTATTTAAAATAGCCAAGACATGTAAACAGCCTAAATGTCCATCGAAAGTTGACTGGATAAAGTAGAGGTGTTATATTTATACAATGGGATATTAGTCAGCTATATAAAATGACAACGTAATGCTATTTTCAGCAACATGAATGCTCCTGGATAAAATCAGTCTAAGTAAAGTAAGGCAGAAAGAGAAAGAAAAATACCATATGAGATGGCTCATCAGTGAAATTTAAAATTAAAAAAAAAAGCACAAATTCAAAACAGAAATAGACTTGCAGACATAGAATACAAATTTTTGGTTACCATGGGGCAGGGGGTGGGAAGAGATAGACTGGAAGGTCAAAATTGTAGAATAGATAAACAGGATTGTACTTTATAGCACAGGGAATTCTATAAAAGATCTTACGGCAGCTCATAGAGGAAAAAATGGGACAACAAATGTATATATTTTCATTTTAACTGAAAAAATGTTCTCTAAACTGGAATTGGAGATAAATTTGTAAAATCAATTTAAATCAATAAAAAAAATTAAAAATAGAGAAAAACATTATCATAAATATTACAGGTATAAATATAATTTCTAGAGAAAAAACTATGCAAAGTAGTAGTATAACCAAAGACTTTGTTTTATGTTTCTTTTTAAGATAAGCAAATCAAAAAACCTCTAGCCAGGTGCATCATGAGGAAAAGATAGATGCTCCAAAGAAATAAAGTCAGAAATAAAAGAAGAGAAATAACTATTGTTACCTCAGATATACAAAAAGGGGATCAACTTGTCAACACTTACATGCCAATAAACTGGACAACTTAGAAGAAATAGACAAATATCTAGAAAGAGACAGAGATAAGGAGAAACAAATAATTTGAACAAACTGTTTACTAGAAGAAAAATATAACCTGCATTTAAAAAAATCGTTAAATAGAAGTGCAGATTTAAACAGCTCCCGTGGCGAACTGTACAAAAATACAAAGCAGAACTTATTCTCTTCAAACTATTTAAATATAATGAAGATGTGGGAAACACCCAAATGAATTCTATGAAGCTTTCACCACCCTGATATTAAAGCCAACAAACAAAGTACGGGCAAAGAAAATTTCAAGCCGATATATCTGATAGGTTTTGATGCAGAAATTCTACAAAATATTATTAGCAAACTAAATCCAGCAATACCTAAAATGAATCATACACCATGATCAAATTGGATTCATTGCAGTGTCACAAGAGCGGTTCAACATACACAAATCAATCAGTTTGATACAGAATATTAACAAAAGAAAAAGAGACAATGATATGGTCATCCCAATAAATCCATAAAAAGCATTTCATAAACTTCAACATTTATTCATTAAAACAGCAACAACAGCAAAAACAACAACAACAACAACAGCAACAATGACAGAAATCTCTTAGCAAAGTAAGATTCAGGAAATATATCTCAACATAAATAAAGTCATTAATTACAGACCCATAGACAGCATAATATGCAAAAGTGAAAAACTGAAAGCCAAATTAAGGAATAAGACAAAGATGCCAACTCTCACCATCTCTATTAAACACAGTATGGGAAGTCCTAGCAACAACAATCGAACAAGAAAATGTTATTCATGTTGGATTGAATGAAGTAAAACTGTTATTATTTTAGATGACTTGATAATCTATATAGAGAACCCTAAAGATTCTCCATACCAAAACAACTAAAACTAATAAAGACATTTAGCAGAGTAGCATTATTCATGATAAATATACAAGAATTGTCACATTTCTTTACACTAACAATGAAATATTCCATAATTTTAAAAAATGCATATGAAATCAGATCAAAAAATGATAAACCTATGAAAAAACCATGATAATAAAATCTATAGGACACTGATAAAGAATGTTAAAGATGGTGCAAAGAAATGGAAAGAAATCTCTAAGTCTTAGTTTAGAGGAATTAATATTGTTAAAATATACATACTACAAAAGATGTCTACAGATATAAAGTGATTCAGATCAAACTACGTGATGTTTTCCACAGAACTAAAAACAGTCCTATGATTTGTATAGAACTTCAAAAGAACCAGAACTGCAAAAGGAACAATGAGGAAAAAGAGCAAAGTGGAAGGCATAACCCATAACCCTCCCAGATCTCATATTATATTACAAAAATACAGTAAACAAAACAGCACAATGCTGGAAAACAAACAAACATCTATATCACTGGAACAGAACACAGAGGCAGAAATAAAACATCACACCTATGGTCAACTAAACAATGACAAGGAAACAAAAATATACAATGCCTTAAAGACAGTATTCAGCAAGTGATGTTGAGAAAGCTAGACAGCTACATGTAAATCAATGAAATTAGAACACTCCCTCACACTGTACAAAAATAAACGCAAAATGATTTAAATATCTGAATCTAATACATGACACAATAAAACCCCTGGAACCTAACATATGCAAAACAAGACATTAATTGTAGCAAAATTTTCTTATGTCACTCTCCCAAGCTGGAAAGTATAAAAGCAAAATAAACAAAAAGGTCCTAATTAAACTTAAAAACTACTACACAGCAAAATAAACAAAATGTAAAGATGAACATGCAAATGGGAGAAAACGTTAGGAAACAATGCAATCAACAAGAGGCTAATTTCTAAAATTCACATATCGTTCATACAACTCCATTTCAAAAATCTACAAACAACTCAGCCAGAAAATGTGCAGAAGACAATTCTCTAATGAAGACACACAGATGACAAAAAGTAACATAAAATCATGCTCATATTTCTAATCTTATACAAATGCAAGACAAAAAAATAATGTTTTACCTCACACTATTGAGAAGGGATGTCATCCAAATGTCTACAAATAATAAAAACTGGGGTGGTTGTGGAGAAAAAGGGACTCTCCAAAGCTATTGGTGGGAATGAAAATTGGTGAAACCACTTTGGAAACTGTATGGAAGTTCATTTAAAAATAAAAATACACCTATAATATGACACAGCAATCCCACTCCTGGGCATATAAAACACAGAACCTGAATACAAGGAATCCTAGGGTAAAAGATAAGATGTACACTTTGACATTGGAATTAATTTGATTCTACATATGCCTCCTCTGGAAAGAGAAGCAGAAGCAAAACTAACAAAATAAGGTTGGATCTCTCTAAACAGATTTTCACTGCAGAAAAAATGATCAATAAAATGAAAAGCCAACCAACACAATGGGAGAATATATTTTCAAGTGATATTTTCCAATCTAGTGTTAATATCCAAAATATATGGCAAACTCTTACCCCACAACAACAACAAAAAAGACCAAAAATTCAATTTAAAGAAATGTCCATAGGAACAGAATAGATAGATCTGAATCAATTTTCTTTAGAAACATACAGTTGGGCTAAATGACACATGAATATATGTTCAGAGTTATAAATTATTAGGAAAGTCATAAAACAAAAATGAGACAAGACCTCACACTTGTCACAAGGCTCTCATCAAAAAGAAAAATATAGATGTTGGTGAGATTGTGGAGAAAAAGGAACATCGTTGACTCTGTTGATAGGAATGCAAAGTATTGATTCCATTGCACATACACAACAAATTTTTTTCATCCATTTTTCTATCAAGGGATGTTGGGTTTGTCGGCCCCTATCTGAAGGCTCTAGAGAATAAGCCCATGGTCTGAACTGATATAAAAGCTGTGAGGAATGTCACATATCCAGGCTGGATAAGAAATGGCCTACTCAATGTCTCCAGTATGGATGGCTGGATACCCAGTGATGGGTAAAACCCTTGGAGGAGGAAACCCTAAGACAGGCACAGCCGGCTGGATATGAGATGGCCTTCTTAATGAAATTCCTTGATGAATTTTAAAACAATCCTTGATCATTTAACATCCTGTGCTTACTGCAGGAGCATGGCGACGTAAATGGCTTAAGATTATTAACATTGTTATAACTTAGATGATATGTGAGACATTGTGCATGTCCTATATAAACCCTTCTTCTAAGAATCAATAAACAGAGAACTGCTTTGCTTCTCTCCACATAGTGTTTGTGTGTATATGATACTGTGCCACTGACAAGGTTAATTTAATTTGTTGGGAGTATCTTAAAAGGATGTTGCATTATATACAATGCTCTTTCTGCACCTATTGAGATGATTATGTGGGTTTTGTTATTCATTCTATTAGTGTGGCATGTCATCTTTATTGATTTGAATATTTTGAAGTATCCTTAAACCCAAGGATAAATCCCTTGACTCATGTATGTGTATGATACATTAAAAGTGCTGTTGAATTCATTTTCCTTCTGTTTTGTAGAGAATTTTGGCACATATGTTCATCAGGGACAATATTCTATATTTTGCATATAATGTCCTTCCTAGCATTGTTATGCAAATAAAGCTGTCATAAAACAAGTTTGTAATCTTTCACCCCATCAAATTCTTGGAAGATTTGGGGAAGAATTGGTGGAAAATTGTCTTCAAATGCATGACAGAATTCACCAATAAAGTCGTCTTGAAATTTTTTCTGTTTTGGGAAGTTTGAATTACTGATTTACTCATACACACTTTTGCTTTATTTAACTTTCTAATTTCTTCTTGATTCAGTGTTGGAAGACATATGTTTCTGGGAATTTGTCTTTTGTTGTAGGTCATTCAAATCGTTGGCTGGTGTCAATTTCTTATGATGCTTTGCATCTCTACAACATCAGTGGTAATATCTTCTCTTTTATTTCTAATTTTATTTGAGACTATATTTTTTAGCCAACCTAAACTTTTGTCCAATTTATGTTTAAAAGAAACAGGCTTAGGTATATTTTTTTATCTTTTCAATTGTTTCTCTTGTTATTTCCCTTACTCTCATTCATTCATTTTCTTCTTTATTCATTCTTTTTTCTCCTAGTTTATTTAGGTGTAAAGATATGTAGTGTGAAACTTTGTATTTCATTTATTATTCAATATTTATTATTTATTTATTTTTTATTTATTATTATTTATTTATTTATTTACATATTTATTCATTTACTTATCTTTGAATTATGCCATTTACAATGTGTCAAACTGTGGTGTATAACACAGTGTTCGCATACATGTATACATTTCTGTGCCTATTAAAATTTACTTCACTATATTTAACTTACTGCCTTGTGTCATACAAAAAAATTTTGAAAATATCTATTTTTATATATAGTGGATAACATTTATAATACTACAGCTCCCAAATATATCCTCTCCCAGACCCTTTCCACAGTAATCATAAAATTCATTTGTAGATCTGTGAGTGTGCTTCAGTTTTGTAGATGAAATCATAGAGTTCTCATCCAAATTTTTTTTTAAGGTTTCATATTTGTCATGTCATGTATTATTTTTCTTTCTCTTTCTTTCTTACTTCAATTAGAATGACACTTTATGGGGACATCCATTTTGCTGCAAATGTCATTGTTTTATCATTTTTTATTTCAGAACATTATTCCATTGTGCAAATAAGGCATAAGTTCTGAATACTGTCAACTGTTGTTGGACAATTAGGTCTCTACCATGTCATGGTTGTTGTATATAGCACTGCTAAGATCATTGGGGTGCAGGTGACTTTTTGAAATCAGGTTCCCTTTGATATATACCCAGAAGTGTGATTGCTGGATCGTACGTTAAGTCTATTTTTATACTTAAGAGGAATCCCCATCTTAGTTTCCACAATGACTGCACCAATCTACATTCCTACAACAGTGTTGGAAGGTTCCCTTTCTCCACAGCTTCCCAGGCATTTATTTTTTTGCGGACTTTTGAATGATGGTCATTGTGACTATTGTGAGGTGATACTTCATTACAGTTTTGAATTGCCATTCTCTGATAATGATAGTGAGCAATTTTTTTTTCATATATCTGTGTGACATTTGAATGTCGCTATTGGAGAATTGCTTGTTTAGGGCTTCTGCCCATTTTCAGACTGGGTTTCTAGTTTTTTTTTTATTATCATTAGGTTTTGTGAAGTCTTTATATTTTAGTAATTAAGACTTCGTCAGTTACATCATTTCTAAATATTATCTTTAACAATGTAGGTTGTCATTTTTCTTTTTTTATGGTTCCATTTGCTGTGCAAAAGCTTATAAGTTTAATAAGGTCTCATTTATTAATTTTGCTCTTTCATTCTTTACGGGGTTAGGCTGTTCTACGAGATCATTGCTGAGATTTACCTCGGAGTGTTTTGCATATATTTCCTTCTAGGAGAATTACTGTGTCTTGACTTTCATTTAAGTCTTCAAGCCATTTAGAATTTATTCTTGTGTATGGAGTGAAGGGTGTTCTAACTCCAGTACTCTGCATGCTGCTATCCAGTTTTCCCAACACCAGTGGTGAAGTGATGGTCTTTTCTCTGTCATATTCCTGGCTATTCTGTCAAAGATTAATAGAACATGGGCCTGTAGATTTATTCCTAGGCCCTCTATTCTGTTCCATTGGTCCATATGCCTGTTTCTGTACCAATATCATGTCATTGTGATTATTGTATCTCTGCAATAGTTTATGGAGACCTGGTGGTTTATTCCTCCAGCCTCTTTCTTTTTCTTGAATATTGCTTTGGGAATTATCGATCTTTCATGACTCTATGAAAATCCTAGGATCATTTGTTACAGTCCTAAAAAGAAATGTTTTGCATAATTTGATAGGAAATTACATTAACTCTGTGGATTGCTTTGGGCAGTATGGCCGTTTTAACAATATTGTTTCTTCCTGTACAAGACCATTGGGTATCTTTTCAATTTTCATATCTTTTTTGATTTCCTTAATCAATGATTTCAAGTTCTCCATGTATAATTCATTCATCTCCTTGGTCAGATTTATTTTTAAACATTTTATAATTTTGGGTGCAGTTGTAAAAGCGGTTGCTTCTATAAATTTTTCTCCTGTTGATTCAATGGTAGTGTAAAGAAATGCAATTGGTTTTTGTATATTAATCTGGTTACCTTGCACAGTTCCTTTTCAGCCTAAGTAATTTTTGTGAACCATTTACAGTTTTCTATATATAGTGTCATATCTGCACATAGTGATATTTTATCTCTTCTATTCCATTAGAATATTTTGTTTCTTTTTCTTTCCTGATCTTTGTGGCTAGGAGATCCAAGACTATATTGAATTGAAATTGTGAGAATGGGCAACCTAGTCTTGTCTCAGGTTTTTGTGGGAAGTGTTTCAGTTTTTCACCATTGAGTATTTTGCTGGCTATATGTTTGTCATAAATAGCTTTCATTATATTGAGATATGGTCCCTCTATGCCCACTGTGATAAGAATTTTTATTGCAAATAGGTGTTAAATTTTATCAAATGCTTTCACTGCATCTACTGAGATGATCATGTGGTTTTTTGTCCTCTCTGTTTTTGATACGGTGTATCACAACTGATTGATTGATTTGCATATGTTCAACCATCCTTGTATTCCTGGGATGAACCTAACTTGACCATGGTGCATGATCGTTTTTTACATGATGTTGGATTCTGTTTGTTAATAATTTCTTAAGGATATTTACATCTACGTTTATCAATGATATTGGCCTATAGTTTTCTTTTAAGGTAGTGTCTTTATCTGGTTTTGGTATCAGGTTGATGTTGGCCTTATGGTGTGAGTTTGGGAGTACTCTCTCCATAGCAAACTTTTAGAAGAGTTTGAGGAGGACTGGTATGGATATTTCTTTGTACATTTGGTCAAATTCACCAGTGAAGCTATTTGGGTCTGAATTTTTGTTTGCAGAGATTTTCTATTTTATTGAAAATTATATCCCATTTCTGGTGATCTCTCTGTTCAAATGGTCAATTTCTTCTTGATGCAATAAAGTGGGCTAATATTTCCAGAAACTTCTCCATGTCTTCTTGGTTATCCAGTTTGTTTCCATACATTTGTTCATGGTATTCCATTATGATATTATGCAAATTTGTTGTACTCTTTGTAGTTTCTCCATTTTCATTTCTTATGCTATTTGTGTTCTCTCTCTTTTGTTGTTGGTGGGCCTGTACAGAATTTTGTCAATTATGCTTACTATTTCATAAAAGAGTTTGATTGATTTTTTCTATTTTTTAAACTCTATTTCAATTCTTTCTTCCTTGATCATTATTATTTCCCTCTGATTTTTTCTATTTTTTAAACTCTATTTCAATTATTTCTTCCTTTATCTTTATTATTTCCCTCTTTCTGCTTACTATTGGTTTTGTTTGCTCTTCTTTTCATGATTAGTTTACAAAGAATGTTAGATTATTTATTTGAAATTGCTCTTATACTTTAAGGAGGGTCATGTCACTTTGAACTTCCCCCCTTAGCCTGCTTTAATTGTATTCCATAGACTTTGCTGGGGAGATTGAAAATGTGAAAGATAGATTAGAGTATTTCTTCACATTGTATGCAATCCATGAGCACAGAATATCTTTTAATTATTTTGTTTACTTATATTTTTTCACCTTAATTTATAGATCTATGTTTAGGTCTTTTATTTCATTTATCAAATTTATTCCTATTTTATACTTTTTGGTATAAATGTGCACACAATTGTTTTCCTAATTTCTCTTTCTGATAATGTGTTGTTAGTATATAAAAATGCAACAGATATTTGTATATTGGTTTTGTATTCTGCAAGTTTACTAAGTTTGTGGACTATTTCTAACACTCACTGGAAGAGACTATGGAGTTTTCCATCTGTGTATAATTATGTCTTCTGTAAAAATTTTACTGCTTGTTTACAAGTAGGAGTCCTTTTATACTTTTTCTTGACTTGAAATTCTGGCTAGGACTTCTAGTAGTGTAATTTTTGACTTGTGAGAATGAGCTACTTTTTCATATTACTGGACCAGAGTAAAATATTCCTGTATGTTAACATTGAACTTGATGTTAGTCATGGGTTTTTCATATATGGCTTTTATTATGTTTAGTTGTATTCTATTCTAGAGCGAATTGGTACAACATGTTTTGTATACAAAAGTTAAGATCAGTTCTGTCAATAATTTTCCTACATTTTTTGAAATTTTTACTTTTGAATTCTCTGTTTTGTAAGGGATGGGATCACATTAATTCATTTGCATATGTTAAATATAATTTATGAATTGGGACTAATTCAAACTTTACTATAGTTTATAATACTTACAATATGCCATGAATTCAGGTTGCTAATATTAATTTAGAATGGTATATATGCATACTAAAGGAAAAATTTACATTGTAGTTTGAGTGTACATTTATTTATTTACAAATTTATTCTCTCATTTTGAATTTGGCTTATGTTTAATGGAATTTATTTCTAAATAAAGAATATAACTTTTGGTACAACAGGATTTACTACAGTTTACTGATACAGAACATAGCTAGTATTAACAATTAGTGCACAGAGCACTTGCTTTAAAATGCGGTATTATAATAACAATGCCAACTCTTTCAAGACTGGGAAAAATATTGCTTCCTAAAATGCATCACCGGGTCTTTTAAACACCAAACCACATACACTTATTTCTTTGTTTTTTGATTGTTTGTTTGCCACTTATTTGAGGCACTGCTTAATGAACGCAGGATCTTGTGCATAACTGTATTTATAAACATCATTTTGGAACACTTAACAGAAACCACAAGAGTATGAATTATAAAGATGACAAGAAAATGTATTACTTCTAGGGACTGAAACACCACTGTGTGAAAGAATGGCAAAAATAAATATTTGTAAGTATACAATAAGATTATCCATTGTGTAATTTTAAAGTTGAATATTAAATTACATTTGTTTTTTTAATAACACTTAATTACAATTTAAAACAAAAATTACCCCCTTTGGGATTTCTTAAATTTAATTGATTATTTTAATCTAATTTTAAATCATAAATGTTTACCATTTATTTATGAACATACCAAATAAACTGATATTTACTCTGCTCATGTTTTGAATATAGAGCTACTTATTGTAAAGAACACAGATAAATAACTACTACCATTTCCAAATCAAATTATGTTTCACTTTTATTACAAATGATAATGAAAATGTTATACATTTTCTGCAAAGATTGTAAACAAATTTATTTAAATTCAAAAACTTTAAAATTATTATATTTATCTTATGCATTATTTATACTCTGTTCACCAATCTGGCATAAATTTGTGCACAAAAGAAAAGAGATTGGTTTTATTTCATAGACCCCAAAATTAAAGTATATGAAAAGGTTTTGTGGGGATAATATTTTCAGATCACACTATAAATGTCAGCATCTATATGTTTCATTTAAACTGGATGAATGAGAATTAAACACTGGCTGAATGTTACACTTGGATTGCTAGGAGACCATTCGTTTTTGATATCACAGCTACTCAGGTTTAGAACCATTGTGATGGCCTAGTAGTTTATTTGTGCAGGCCTGCCAAAGTAGCATTTGAAGCTGCAGTTCTCAAAATCATGCAGATTAAAAAAGTAGCTGTTGAAAAGTTATTTGAGATGGCACATATTTCTTCAGAAATTCAAGATGTGTCTCCTAAAAATGGACCAACTTGTTCAGGAAACTCCAGTAGATCTCTATTGTGTGATCAAACATTCTCTGAGGACTTGGACTTGAGGTCTGTGATTGAAGAAAATGCTTTTCAGACTTTGTCTGAATAATCCTTGATAAAAAGAGAATGTTACACACATTGTGTCTCAGAATCAGATGAAGATTATGATGTTGGTTCTCTGACATTTCCAAGAAAACTCTGGAAAATGGCTGGTAGTGACCAATAAAAATCCATCTGGTGAAATGATAATGGATCTTCCATAGTGATTGATGAAGTTATTTTTAAGAAGGAAGTTTGGAAAGAAAGGTCCCTTTCAGAATATTTGAAACTGAAAGTATGAAGTTTACTTAGACAGCTTAACCTTTATGGGTTTACTAAAGTGCAGCAGAATTTTCAAAGATGTGCTTGTCTAGCTGACTTTCAGGCAGAAGAAAAAGAAGTCTCTGTTTTAAGCAAGGTATTCAGAAATTTTAGTTACCACTTGGTTACTTAAATATAAAATTTTATTTTGTACATCAATCTATGGTAATATAAATGTAAAGCTAGATTTTGAAAATTGTATAAAATTACTAAGGCTAAAATTTTTTATTTTCTCTAAAAATGAGGACAGTGTCTTAAGTATTCAAGATAATGAGAAAAATTGATGGCAACTATGAATCTTATCAGAAATCTAAATGAAGGTATTAATGCTGCTTTTCAAAAGTGGCATTCACCATTACTGCAAATGCTAACTTCCTAAATTGGATGACTACACTATTTAAATGTGTATTTTCCAAATAATAAATTTTGAAATATCATCAGAAATGTTCACATTTTGATGATATTATCTTTGCATAGTTAATGTGAAATCTGAGGTTTCATAGGTTAGGCTTATTGTAGTCTTGTATTTTGTTTTAAAATATTACTAAAATCTTCCTCCTTTGGTGGTAGCTGCAGTTTTACCATAATCCAAATAATAAACGAGTCTGTCCCCAGCTTTTAGTGAGAATAAAAAGAAGAGTTGGGATTAAAAATGCCTCTCTGGTATCTTCATTGGCTGAAGATTTCAAAAAGAAACACTTTAAAGGAGGTGGTAATGTGGATAACCATAATTCTGATTTTGTGATTGACACTAGTGGAGAAAGTGCATTTTTACCTTCTGCAAATTTAAACATGCCTCTAATAAGAACACCCTCTACCAGCCACATAATTTGTGATACAAGTACCCTGATCAGAGATGATTTTTCTCCTCCATCATCAATATCACTTAGACCCCCAGAACAAATTGCAGTGGATCAACGTGCTATTTTAAGTCAGTTTACCACTGTTCACGGGCACTCTTAAAGCAGCTACACTGAAGCAAATGGCCGTGTTGTGAACTTCATTACAACTACAAATTCTAATTCTCAGTACAGCAACTTGTCTCCCATACGGAATAGTTATTTTGGACTAATGATGGAGCCTTCTATTTTTCCAAATAGATATCACAATATATCTGCCAATGAAGCTCGTTTTTCTAAACTTCAACCAGGGAGCAACCCACGGTTTCCAGTGCCAGTGATAGCTGATATATCAGCTACCTCGCTTCCAAGGCCAACTCATCAGCCATCTTCAGTTTATGAACGTCATCCTAATTACAACTGATCTACCAGAGGACTACCAGAGTATGCAGGATAACAAAGATTAAAATTGATGTTGGCAAATGTCGACAAATATCTGCATTTTTCTTATTTGAAAAATAAACATAGGTGTGTACCTGTATTTTCCTTATATTTTTTAAAATAGAGAAAAGAGTTAAACGGAGACTAAGTTACCATTTGAAGAAAAAAGAGATATTTGATTGATATGATCATTTGATGGAAAAATATAGGAGTAAATTTAAATAATTTCTTGTAAGGAAGAAGAGAAAATGGAAGAATTTGGAAGAAGACAAAAACATAGAGAGAGGGAAAAGAACTAAGTGGTTTCTGGTTCATCCTGGAAAGTATTATAAGTGTTAAGTTAGGATAGGTTGGAACAGGAGATAAATGCAGGTTCCGGCCCAGGGATCATGGTCTCTCTTATGTCATCCCTGGTATCATGAATTTCACATGATGTAGTCTCAGATGGCTTATTCTGCATGTGCTAGAATTTAAGAAGTAATTTTATCTATGGTCTTCTTTGTGCTGTTCTCAAAGCATTCCAATTGGTGTTTTCTTATTCCTCCCCTCAAGAGTCTACATTATATATTCAACTGAATATTTTATGTTACTTTTATTTTCCAGCCAAAGACAAGATTAAATCCTCAGGGTGGCACTTAATGCCTTTCCAAACGTAAGCCCACAAACTCAACATAGTTTAGTCATTCCTTCATAGACCTGGCACCTGACAACCTTGGCAGATCTTTATGTTTCACTGTTTCTGGTGATACATCCAGGTAAATGCTTGTCAACCATATTACATCCAACCTCAAAACTTTTGCTCCAGCTCATCCTTGGTCGTAGGATGTCCTCCTTTTATCTAGTCTGATTTTCCCTGTCTCAGCACAGAAACCACCTCCTTCAGATATTTTCTGTCTATCCCCCTTTCCTGGTCTAACATGGATACCAGCACAGTAAGCACAGAACTTGCCACAGGATGCATTTTAATATTTAGTGAATGAAAAATACATGTTTACTTTAAGCAAAATCTACTTTCCTGAAACAAAAAATCTCTCATGGTTTTCAAACTATTTCGTAATTATCTTTATTCTTCAATACAAACTAGCTGTTTTCATAGCCCAAGGACTAGTCAATCAAGACAGTATGTGAAGGTAGATACATGAGACAAAGTATTATTTTCTTGTTAATTCATGCCTCCAGAGGCCTAAAGAATTCCATTCTCTTTTGCTGGATTTTTTCCTGTCTCTTCATCACCCACCCACCCCAAAATAGCTGATTCTCTTCCCCATAGCAATAACTATACTGCCTTCTAATTAACTTCTTAGAATCAGAGCTTTATCCAGAAGAGACAGTGCCATTGCAAACATTTAATGTAGGTTTATACACCCCACATAAATTTTGACCCTTCAAACTTTCACACAGGTAGTATCTAAGAGGTACTTGACCCTTGGTTGGGATGGTCGTATGCAGTAACCAAATTGCAATCTAAACTGTGTGGAATAAAAAGAGGTGACGGTGGTAGAATTAAAAATTTGTCTAACTGCAATAATACCAAGTATCTGCAGATATTAGCAAATATAAATTATTCATGGAAGACTTTGACAATTTCCCCTTAATTTAAAATTAAAGGTGAAGCATTTTCAGCATGTGAAATGCCCTGAAATGCTGGAAAAATTGTAGGCAAGGTCAGGGAGCCTAAGGCTTCTGCTCACAATCATACAGCCAGTGTCAGCTGATAAGACTGGATTGGCAACATTGAGTCCTGAAAATGTGTCACCAGTACTGAAGAAAGCCTTTGATAATAGGGAGAATGGGCAAGTGGGCCAGGGTAAGCTCTAGCAACATCCCACCAGTATGACCTTTACCAAGAGAAAAATGCCCACTTGCAGCAGAAGATCTTTGTCTGGACAGCAGTGGTTGTTCCTACAACAGAAACATCGAACTTTTAAGTTTGTGAGCTCAACTCTGATGGTGGCTATGTTGTTGCTTACATTAGCAGTCTGGGGTTCAGTTGGGCCAGTTCAGCAGATAGTTTAAAGGTCTCTTATCAGCCAGTGGTTATTGCCATGATCATCATAACAAAGTTCAATACTGATATGTCAAAAGCCACAGTTTACTTTCATTATTAGAAATCCTAAATAAGAATATTATTTGTCCATCTGTAGTTTTCTACCTGGGAAAACTCGACTATTGGCAAAAGGAGAAAAGTTGGCTGGTGTTTTGAAAACTATACGCTGAGATCTGCCCACTGAATTATTCCCACTAAATACTACAAATCTTCCTACCACTGTGTGTGTGTGTGAAGTTGGATTGTTAAGCAGTAACTAAGTTTGTCTAAGTTGAGTCATCAGTGAATTATTCCTCTGCATCTGGCAGAACCTCTGTGAATTAAGAGTCTTATTGAACCACCAGATTTCCTTCTGATCAGGGAGAGGTAGATTATATTTCTCCCAGTATACTAATTGTTACCTGTTCATTGAATCCCGAGCTGATGCTAGGGCCAAGCCACTGAAACCTTGAAT